>NC_134713.1:134178784-134481814 GCF_049634645.1 Pelodiscus sinensis
TAACAAGGTTCAGAAAAAAGCTAGATAAATTCATGGAGGTTAGGTAATCAATGGCTATTAGCTAGGATGGGGAGGAATGGTGTCCCTAGCCTCTGTCAGAAGCTGGGAATGGATGACAGATGGGGGATCACTTGATGATTACCTGTTCTGTTCACTCTTTCTGGGGCCACCTAGCATTGACCACTGTTGGAAGACAGGATACTGAGCTATGTAGACCTTTGGTCTGATTCAGTATGTCCATAGTTATATTCTTAATGTTGGACCTTTTTTCAGTTATGGTCACCCTCTTCTAGAAATTAACTTCTTTTGTACTAACTCAGCATTGAGTGGCTCATTGCATGTAGTACTAGAATGACCCTCCTTACTACAGTTGTAACAAAAGAACCATGGATTGTTTGCAATATATTCCACAGCAGCTGAGGGTGTTTTCTGAAAGTGTGGACAGCTCTCTTACCCTGCTTTGGTGGGTGCTGTCTCATTGGAGTGGCAGGTCCTTTTAACAACTTAGCTATGGCTCCTTCCAGTTAAGCAATATGGTTTTCCATCTTCCTTGACTTTCCTGCAGCATAAGCCAAGCTGCATTCAGGTTATGTGATAGGACTTGAACTGCTAGGCTTAGACTGATTTTCCGAGCTGCTTAAGTCTTCATTGTTCTTTCAATTCTTTCTTTTCAAGTTGGCAGATTTCATACTGCGGTTGAGAGTGCTCTCATGAAAATAGCAATCATATCCAAATGCTTTCTCAGATGTAGCTGTGTAATCAGGGACTCTCTCCATTGTCCATGAATAAATTGCTTTATTGGCTGTTCTGCATTAGGATTTTATGGCATCTATGTCTTCTGCTCCATTACCTTTCTCTAACAGCTGTTTAATCTTGCCAAATACTTAGAAGGGTTTTTCCATGGACTTCTGAAATGTCTCTAGGAATTGTGCCTACAATTCCTCATTGCTGGAAACAGGACCATACTTTTTTTCAGCTCTGCCAAACATTCTTCTGCAGTGGCACATTTCCCTGCATTGAAGGCTTCTTTCAAGACTGGAGATTACATGTTCCTTATTAACTTCCTTTTTCTTCCTTTGGAAGACAATTTGAGATAAGCTAGTAGCTGTTATATTTACAACTTCCATGTATTGAAATCTGCCTCCCCATTGGGTTGTGGTGAATGGAATGAGAAAAACTTCCCATTTCTAAGGTGTATAATGGTAAGTGGGTACCCTCTGTAGATTTTTCCACATGATCTACTGCCACTGTATGTGCCTCTTCCAGAATAGTAAATGTGGGAGTAGAATATATTTGAATGTCCAGGCAGGAGGATGAATATTTCTCCCTCACATATGTAAGTGCAGCATTACCTGGCTGATTAGTATTAATTGCACTACCCTGTGGAATTCTTTCTGCTGTTAGTAAATGCAGACCTATGATCAACTGCCCTCAGGACAGAGATCTTCACCTTCCCTCTGCTATGTTTGTCTTCCTCTGGGTCTGACATTAATTGAAGTCTGGTGCCTTTTTTCCCTTTCCTTTTTTTTTTTCTTGGCTGCTGAACTAATTTCCTCCCTTTGCAGTGTCCCGCTGAGCATACTTCAAGGATTCTGGTCCCTTGTTCCTCCCTTTGTTTACCTGCTATTCCCAGACTAGCTGAAGTCAGTGGACAGCTGTTCCACTCTTCTGACAACAAATCAACACAAAACTGACTACTAGGCTTCGTCTACACTGGCGGCTTCTTGCACAAGAATTCTTTTGCGGAAGAGTTCTTGTGCAAAAAATCTTCCACAAAAGAGCGTCCACACTGCCATGTGCTTTTGCACAAGAGCATCCATGGCAGTGAGGAAGCTCTCTTGCACAAGAAAGCTCTAATGGCCATTTTAACCATAGGGGCTTCTTGTGCAAGAAATTCATGTTGCCTGTCTACACTGCCCTCTTGTGGAAGAGCTGTTGCGCAAGAGGGCTTATTCCTCATGGGAAGAGGAATAACTCTTTCAGAAGAAGCCCTGTTTTACAACACTATTCTATAAATTTACTTGCGCAAGAATGTTCATGCAGTGTAGACAGCAGGCAAGTTTTTGCGCAAGAATGGCTGTTCTTGCGCAAGAAGCTGCCAGTGTAGACATAGCCCTAGTGTTTAAAAGGTTGATCTACAGAAGCATGAGTTACAAGTCCCCCTTACATGGAATAGAACTAGTAAAAACAACAACAAACTGCATAGAGGTAAGTTCTCTTTGCAGAAAGTCCAACTAGAACCCACACTGTGTTTCCCTTAAGGCAGAAAGCCGTTCTCTAGTCTTTGGTCTCTCTGTCCTGCCCTCAACACAGTGTCCTGCTTAGCTCTTACCTAGGATATCCCTTAGTTCAAAGTCAGATATTAAGATGACATGACATCCTCATTACAGTGCATGGAATAGCACAGATGAGCTCTGGAGAATGGCATTCTATTGCATTGCAACACAAAGTAACTCCTCAGTCTGGGGCATCTGTATCTAGAATGTGATGAAGCCACAAGTCTTGAGCCAGACATAACAGAGGGCTTGGTTCACATAAGCCTTTTCATGACTGTCATAGCACAGTTGCTAAAACCAACCTTGTGAGGGCCATTGATCAAAGCCTTAAACCCTGTTATGCCATCTTGATGCTGATTAGCATCTTACTCCCTGAGGCTGTGTCTAGACTACACGCCTCTGTCGTCAGAGGCATGTAGATTAGACACATAGGCAAAGGCAAATGAAGCCGCGATTTAAATGATCACGGCTTCATTTACATTTACATGGCTGCCGCACTGAGCCGACAAACAGCTGATCAGCTGTTTGTCCGCTCAGCGCACTAGTCTGGACGCTCCCCTGCCGACATCAAAGCCCTTTGTCGGCATCCCCGTTATTCCTCATGGGATGAGGTTTACCGGGGCTGCCGACAAAGGGCTTTGATGTCGGCAGGGGACCGCCCAGACTAGCGCGCTGAGCGGACAAACAGCTGATCGGCTGTTTGTCGGCTCAGCGCGGCAGCCATGTAAATGTAAATGAAGCCGCGATCATTTAAATCGCGGCTTCATTTGCCTTTGCCAAAACAACAAATCTACATGGCTCCGTCGACGGAACCATGTAGTTTAGACGTACCCTGAGTGATCCCACTGATTTCAGGAACAGGCCCTTTATGTTTAAGGCTTTCTCCGATAGTTTCATATTGAGTAATTATACCTCAGTATTTCATAATATGGATTTCATTACCACCTTTCCCATAATATAATAAGAGGCTTATTTGCCTTCAAGAGTCACCTTCATGGGAAAAAATGGCACTTTTATGAAAAAAATCATGAGTTGCCTTCTTTAAATAAAAGAAAAATATGATTTTGCATTAAAATAGGAGCTTCCTGCTTCTACGTAGGGAAAACACAGTTGCTGTTTGTAAAGTGTAGCACTTAAAAAAAACCTGTATGTAATATTGACTGCTCTACTGTTGTCATTTTATACATAGGCGTTTGCTTGCTTTATGTGTTTTGTCCTTCTGCAAAGGCCATTTATTTCTCGCTAGAAGTTTTACCGGGTGTCGCTTGGGTCCTTAATTAATTTTTGGTTTTTGGAAAATAAAATGAAACTGTAAAATGAAAATAAAATGCTTCATTTAAATTATTGCTCTGGGGTGCAGCTGGGGATGAGGGTTTCAGTGTGCAGGCTACCCTGGGGAGAGAGGACTACCCCAGTTTCTCTCCCCCCCCCCAGACCCTGCAACAACTTAGGATCAGATGAGAAGTGCCTCTTCATGACCACAACAGCTCCAGGGGGCACAGTCAGGGGAGGGGTGTGCAGGTCCAAGGTCATCTGTCCCTGGCACTCCTTAGGCAGAGTGAGAAACGCAGCAAACTGTGCTGGGTCATTGTCCCTGAGCAAGGGGAACAGCCAGCAATATTCCCATACAAATTGGGGTGGAAGGGAACACTTCAGTCCTCCCACTCCCAGCCCTCCCTAAAGGACACCTGGGGTGTGGGAGGTTTGTGGTTGGGGCAGTCCTGAATGGGGGCACGTCCCTTTCACCTCCCTGGTGATTCTGTTTCTGTATGGTTTTATGAGATGCAGTCCCATTCATAAAACCATATAGAAACATCCTGTGTCCCTGACACAACCAAACCCTGAGCTTGCTTTAAGTTATACGAGGAAGCTGTATACCGAATCTGGTGGTCCTAGCTCTTACCATTTAAGGAAGAGTTCTTGATCAAATGGATGGACAGACAGACAGACTCTCTAAAATATATAATAGATAAAGATCAGTTTTGTCTCTTATGGGGCGCTTTGCTTCAAAATGACACTGAAACTTTGTGTGAGTAAAGAGGAGTTTTCCCGTTAAGTCCTGCCTCTCTCTGTGGCTGCAGAGAGCCCTACTTGGCAGTGAAACCAATGCAGTGCAAGCATGGGGTAGAATTTGCAGGATGTGTTCAGTGGCCAAACAGATGAGCCAGTCACAGAACAGAAATATTCATGGATGCAGCCAGAAGATCCACTGCTCCTTGAGATTTCTGTGCTCACTCCTACCTTGAGAGAGTAGAAACATGAAGAATAAAGATGATTTTGTGTAGTGGCACTACCCTGGGCTGGCAGGGAGTAAATGGGAAAAGTTCCTCCCCCTGGCATCTGCTCAGCACTCATCACACCTATTGCAATGTGGGTTCATTTTTGTGATTAATTTGTAGAGGCACCAACCAAGATCCAGGCAAACATTTAGTGACTCTGCTATTTCATAATAGCCTGGAGTACACTGTTCAGAATAATTAAAAATTCACAAGAACTTTGCAATTCTGTGTAATTCTTTGGTGCTTTTAAGTCATGAATAATTTGAACCCTTTTAGTATGTGGCTTTAATCCATCTGGACCAATCCCTATCCTCATGACATTCATTCTGCTTTCATACCAGTGATGTTTTCCCAGTATTAATTGACTCCATATGCTAGATCAGATGTTGATCTATATCCTTGCCTTTCTGTTTTGGATCAAACCTTTCTATACTGTGATTTATCTGCCAAATTTCCTTATTCAAATTACAAACAGATGTAGAAGCTGGCATAAAAATAGTATTAGTATCACTATTCCTTCTCTTTGTTCCCATTCCACTAAAGCACTTCTATGGACTTAACTTTAAACACATGAATAATCTCATCCCTATTCAGTATAGGACTTAACTTTAAGTTAAACATGGGTATAAGAGCTATTGACCCAAGGTTTAAACAACTTTACTGAGTCAAGTGCTTGTACCAACACTTCAGTTTTCATTATTTTAATCAAACAATGCTCTCCTTACAGTCATGGTACCTTCTCCAGTTTTCTAATCAATCTTATTTCTGTGTTTAGGAATTTTCCTATTGGGTCATAACAAAAGCCCATCTAGTCTGGTGTCAAATGTCTGACACTACCTGCCACCAGATGATTAAGAAGAAGGGTAAGAACCCCTCTGCAGGCGAAGATGGGATAATCTGTCCCTCCATATCTTGGTCTGCAGAAGCAGAAGACTGTCTTAAGTGTGGAAGCACCAACTTTAATATCCCTTCCACAATGTGTGTTATAACTCTGGATATTCTTGTTAGTCATATAACTAGCCCATCCGTTTTTAACCTTATTAAGTTCTTGATCTCAGTAACTTCTTGTGGCAGTCAGTTACACAGTCTAATTACATATGGTGTGAAAAAAGTATTTCTATTGATCAGATAGATATTTAGGATACTCACCTGGGTTGTAGGAGATCCTGGTTCAAATCCCTCAGCTGTCTGTTCAGCAGGAGTTTGCACAGGCCTCCTAGGTGATTGTCCTTTGTGGTGGGCCATCTTTGTCCAAACTCCCTCTCTGTCTCTAGAGGCCATTGTGTTCTCGAGACGGGTAGGGGATTCAGACAGGGAAATAGTGATTTCAGGCGTTATTATTTCAAATTTAGTTACTTCAAAATAATTTCCTAGCATAGACATGCCCTTACAGAACTGGGGCAGGCACAGGCACAAGAACAGACTCAAACCCACAGCTGTTAGGGCATGTTTCTGCTAGGAAATTATTTCAAAATAACTAGATTCAAAATAATAACTCCCAAAATAACTATTTTGAAATAAGCTTATTCCCCAACGAAAGCAGGAGTACAGATATCAAAGTAACCAGCCAGTTATTTTGAAATAACAGGCTTGGCAGTATGGACGCTCTGCTTATTATTTCAAAATTAAGTGGGGGTTATTTCAAAATAACTCCCTAGTATAGATCAGGACTAATAGGCCTGGCTTGCTGCATTCTTGTCAGTTGAAGGTAGTCCACTTGAGTTAAAAGTCCTTTGGGCCAGGTTCATAGCTTGTGACGGACGGGCCGTGTCTGGGCACAGCTGAGGGCGCCTGCTCAGGGCGAATTGCTCAAATCCGGGGCTCCTTACAGCCCCCAGACTGGTGACCTCTCCAAACAGGCCACAAACCAGTCCCACAGAGCACTTCAGCAACCTGCCTGAAGCCTCTCGAGCAAAACCCCTCCGACACCCCAGCAATATCCGTGCCCCAAATGGCCCCAGGCCTATACACAGGTGGGGGGGTCCTAGCACCCAATCCCACCTATCCCAAACAAGTTCTGTCCGGTTCCAAGAAACCAGCCACAGATCCCTGGTCAATTTACCCTCTGGACCTTACCCACAAATCACGCTGGGCCAATCCTTTAGAATCTATATCTAAAGGTTTATTATTACAAGAAAGAAAAGCATGAGAGCAAGGTTGTTAAAGAATAGTACGTTACATGCACCGAATCTCCCAGTCCTCGATGCAGGCTCTAGCAGAGATGTTACAGCTGCTGGTTTAAAAGTTCTTGTTGCACATCCTAGGGTCAGGATGGGTTCACAGGTCTTCCGGGCTCTTCGATCCCTGCAATGCTGCCTCTGGGATGAAGTGCTGAGCTGAGAACAAAATGGCATCGACCACATGGCCTCTTTATACCTCCTTCCTGGCCTCTTCTTGTATGCAGCAGGTCACCTGGTCAGAGGCAAATCTCTGTGTTTCCTGCTGGCTGCTCTCAGGTGACAGCCCCCATTCTTTGGGTGTGTCTTTGGCCCATCAAGTGCCATTGTCCCATAGGGCCTGGCTAATCAGCCTGTCCATAGCAATGCTTAACCACATTCAGAGAAATATTCAGCTTCCACACAGATTACAGATTCATACCTACACACACAGACATTATACACTCACATAAATAGCATACATAAGATCAGCAAACAATAACCTCCCATTCAATACCCCACATGGCTCCTTTTTATACCAATTTCTGGGGCCAACACCCCCACCTAGGGGTACAGCAGCGATCTGGCTGCTTCCCTCCAATTCGGTAATGTGACATAGCTACCCTTCCTTTCTAGTCCAGATGCTTAAACAAGGCTGCAGGAGACTGGAGGCATGTCATATGCATTGCAGTGATTGATGGGCATTTTTGACAGTTTGAGGGATGCATTAACTGTTGAGAACTGGCCTTGAGAAGGCTGAGGTTCTCATTGGTCACTGCCAGCTGGAACTTTTTGGCCATATAGCCTGTCTCAAAGAGAAAGTCCCTGAACATTGAGCTTTGAAGGTTGGACTTTAGGTCAGGCAGAGACTTTGCCCGGCCATGGACAGGTGGCAGCCTCATGGTCAGCCATGATTAATTTGGCTGCACCAGATCACTAATGACTTTGTGAAGCTTTTAAACGCCTGGAATAAAGCCATGTAATGTGGCCATGGACATTCAGTGCTATGGACTCACTAATGCCAAGTCTAGTGTTGTTGTTATGAAAGAGCCCCCAGGTCCACTGACGGATTTGTAGACCTTCCAAGCAAGCCTGAGTTGGTTTAAACAGTTTAAAGCTGTTCCAAACAATTTAAAACATTCATCTGTGTTGGTTTGCTATTGTGAATACATTCCAACATGAAACAGAAGGTAAAATGTGTGTGTGCGTGCATACTCCTTTCCACGCTAAACAAGTACTGGCTCTAGTTCTGGCCTGTTTTGAAAGCTCTTATACAATGAGATCACAGATCTCCTGTAGTGCTCCATTGTGTATGCTTGTACAACGTTCTACCTTATTATATAAGCTGAAAATCCTTCCCTAAGTAGATGCTGTGATGTTGGCAGACTAGTCACCAGCTAAGGTCTCCGTGTCTCAGCGGGACACTGATAGTTTCCAGGTATGTGTCTATCTGACTCGTTTAGGGTATGTCTACACTAGCCCCCTAGTTCGAACTAGGGAGGCTAATGTAGGCATTCAAAGTTGCAAATGAAGCCCGGGATTTAAATATCCCAGGCTTTATTTGCATCTTCCCATCCAGGTGTCATTTTTAAATCCCCTTAGTCCAAACTAACTGCCCGCAGCTACACGCGGCAGTCAAACGTTAACTCGAACTAAGTCCTTAGTTCGAGTTAACTGTTACACCTCGTGGAATGTAACACCTTGTGAGGTGTAACAATTAACTCGAACTAAGGACTTAGTTCGAGTTAACGTTTGACTGCCATGTGTAGCCGCTGGCAGTTAGTTCTAACTAAGGGGATTTAAAAATGGCGCCCGGACGGGAAGATGCAAATAAAGCCTGGAATATTTAAATCCCGGGCTTCATTTGCAACTTCGAATGCCTACATTAGCCTCTCTAGTTCGAACTAGGGGGCTAGTTTAGACATACCCTTATGGATTAATGCAGTATTGATAGAACAGCATGGGTGGTGAGTATTGTAGGCAGGAAGAGGCGCAGCATCCCCAAATAGTCTATTGTGGCCCCTCCCTCAGGCCAGTGTATTGTCTGCAGGGAGTCGGGGTTGAATGCATTGCTTGACCAGTGTTCTGTGGGCACTGAAGCTGCAGTACACCAGGGCTAGGACCTTGCCTCTCTGCCCCCAGCCAAGTAGTACTGGGGTTTTGGGCCACTGTGGGCATGCTTTGGGCTCCTGTGGAGGTAAAGGGGGTAGAAAAGGGGAGCACAAGGGGAGAGGCTAGGGGCTAGCCTCCTCAGGTGGCCAAGTCACTGGCTGCTCATGATTGGGAGCTTAATCCCAAATTGAAATGGGCAGCAGGAACTGTAGGATGGCTACCCACAATGCATCACGGTTAAGAGTTGAAGGTAGTCACAAAAATGGGGAGGCACTCATATGCATAGTGAGGACACACACCTTCGACTTTGTGAAACCAGATACTAAAAGTCAACCTTAATAAATTTGACCTAATTTCGTAATGTAGACATTCACCTCATAACAGTTTTTCTAGGTTTGTGATCATTCTAGTTGCTTTTTTCTGATGGGGTGCCCCATGCTGAACAAAGTATTCCAGATAAAGGCTGCACCACTGATTTATATAAAGGCACTATAATATTCTCTATAGTGTTTACCATCCCATTCCTCATGTAACTTAATATATTGTTTACTTTTGTGATGACAGCTGTACAATGAGCAGAAGTCTTCATGAGCTTTCTATAATATGTAAGAATAGTTTGTTTCTCTCAAATCTACATTTCTTTGCATTTATCAATACTGAATTTCAATTGCCATTATGTTGCCTAGTCACCTTGTTTGTTTAGATGTCTCTGAAGGTCCTCATGGTCTGCCCTGGTTCTGACTAATCTAAATAAGTGTGTGTCATCTGCAGATTTTGCTACCTAATGGCCCTCCTTTCCAGATCACCAATAAATGTGTTGAACAACATGGAATCTAGTATCATTCACAACTCATCAACCCAGTCTTTTTCTTTCAACTGACAGCACTTTTTAGTCATTCTTTTTCCTGAGTTTTATAGTTTTTTTATTCAATCTGTTCATGCCCTGTAATGTTCCCAAATTAACAGTCTCGCATTCTCCCAAGACCTTTTCTAGACTTTGACTTTCCAGGGCCAGTTGATCTTTTGAAACTTGAAAAGAATCAATCTCTTCCTCCTGATTCCTTGATTTTCCCCATCTAGCTATTTGAAATGGTGGGTATCAAATAAAAATTGGTTCCTACACAGGGAAACAATTGACACACCATCATCTGTCTGGCAAAGGCCAAAAAGAACCGGTACACTTAGTCATTTAAGGACTGATACACTTTTAGCCTATTCTTCCTGCTGTTTCCCACTGATTCCATGGTTCCTTGAGATGAGGTAGCTAGTCAGATATTAAATGGATATTACATTTGTTGGATTTTCCAACAATGACTGATAAGGTCTGAAACTTGTGAAATGCCAAATGTTGCAGGTACAACATTTATTTCCTCGAGTATTTCAAAACCTAGAATTTCAAAGTACTCATAGGCCTTTGATCTGTCATTTACATCCCTGGAAGAAAACAGGTTATAACTGGCATTTCAATAATTACAGAATCTTTATCGGACTGAATCAGCACCTGTTGGATTAGTTTCCCTTCTGTGTCCTTCTACAGTTTCTCAGGGTAAAAGCTTTTGTGTCTGCAGCTGGTAATTTTATTACAAAGACACAGAAATAAGAAAACATTACTCACATTACCATCATTTCCAAAAGCAATAAGAAAAACAGTAGAAAACAATTTCAAAGAAACAAAACAAACCACTCTCACAACACCCTTTGCTTTTGTTAGGAATTAAGCCACACCAGCGAGAAAAGATTCACTATAGGGAGATACTAATTTAACGCTTTTAAGCCCAGACAAACCTCCAGGTGGGTCAATTAGATGTTCGTATGCCCCATGGGTTCAGTTTGTGTTAGAACACTGGGGCTCATGTTCATGGTGTAAGACACACTCCTTAATAATCACACACCTGCATGACAAAGTTTAAACCTTCTAGTTCATTAACTTACACATGCAGAAGAATCACAAGGTACAAAGCCAGCATTTCTTTCTTAATCTTTTTCTGGGATGATTGAAATGTTACCTAGGCACCACCAAATGTATACATGGCAGAAACATATTTTGTGGCAGTTTCTATTTTTAAAAGAAAAAGTATATGTGTATGGGCAGGGGTTACATTATTTTATGAATTTTCCCACCACTTTCCAACTAGTTCTGTGACAGATCACATGGTTTGGTCAAGTCAATTTCTCCGGAAGCAAATGAACACAGATCAAGATAAGCGAAAAGGAAAAAATAACAAATGTTCCTTACAGGAGCAGAAGGAGATCTTGAATTATGCTAAGGATGTCAAGAGGCGGGTAATTGACTAATCATGGGGTTGATATAAATTGTAGTCTATAGGGAAGGTGCTCTGTACTGGCTCCCGCTGGCCCAGGAGCTACCTCTGCTGCAGCTCTGCCAGAGCAACCTTTATCTGTGGCAAGTCTGGGCCCGCTGCAGGCAGAGGCTGCTTTATGGTAGCGTCCCCAACCCCTGTGTTCCTCCTCGCGGCTGCCTCTGATAGAGGCAGCAGCACAAGGGGGGCAGGAGGCACCGCGGAGATGAAATTGGGGAGAACTGGCTCCCCCCAGAACCTGCTTCTGTTCCTGCCCCCCTGCTGCCTCTGATATAGCAAAGAGGGGAAGCAAATAGTCGATTCAACTACTCAATTACATCTCTACATTATGCATGGAGCTTTTCTCAGATCACTCTGTGACATTTTTATTTCTATAAAGTCTAATACACTACCTCTATAGAAAAGTCCCTCTTAAGAGGAATTTATGTATTCTATAATCACTCTGCTATATTAGCTTTATTTTCCCTTCATAGCTGAACAGAGAGGATAAGTCACGCACACAGTGACTCATTAGTAGAGCCAGGAATAGAACCCACAACATCGACCTCCCTTTGTAGGCTGTGTTTTTGGCTCTGGAGATAACAAGCCTGCACACATTAATGTGAGTCTCTAAAGACTTCTACCCGATAAATGCTGATTTTCGTGGCTGGAAAAAGACATGCACAGTATTCCCCAAGTATTCAAGATCATGCATCAGACAAACACACTCCACCCCAAAGTCAAGAGATTGGCTTAAATATAGTTATAGTAATCATTTAAAGAACTAATACATCGGGGGAAACTTTTTATCTGATCTCTGCTTTTTTTTTTTTAACCATTTGGGTCATAGTCAAGTTGATTTTCATAAGTATGAGAGCTAGAAACCATTTTTTAAGGGAAGTTGAGATTATTCCGTATTCACAAGGTTCCAGGAGCTATGTTCTGAAAAATATCGTGACATTGGCGATAAAATCATGAGTGTTGGCAACACAGCATTCAACTGGCCCTCCTGGGCATAGGAGCTACATTCCTGTCTACCTCAGATATTTAACTTTGGGCCTCTGTCTCAGACCTTGGTACCAGCTAGAGATACCCTAAGTTGCATCCTTGCCATTGGTGGAATTGAAAATGTCCAGACTGCTCCTCTCCTTCCCCAATGCCAGCCATGACCCCTGCTCACGCCGCCCCCAGCACAGGATACTTAACAGTCTTCGTCAGGCCTCCTACAGTAGGGGACATGGCACAACTGATGCCATGGCTTCAACAGCAGCACTTTTGCACTGCAGACATTTTCTAGGGGCCCACATGACTGCTTTGCTATCCTTTCATGCTGCTATTGCCAGTCTACACGGGCTACAAGGCAACTTTGAATGAGACCCAGTGTTTCCAGAACTTGTGTGTGTGGCTGTGTCTTCACTGTAGCAGTTCCCACCTCTCCTGTGTTCTTACTGAGGGTATGTCTAGATTGGCGTGTGTTTCTGGGACACCAGAGATATCCCGGAAAAACTCTGCTGCGTCCAGAGAACGCGTTTGCTCTGCTGCTTTTTTTGGTGGAAGAGCAAATGTGCTCTTTCAGGGAGCCTTGTATATCTCATTCTATGAGGAATAAGGGCTCCTCCAAAAGAGGAAGCTTTTCCACCATTCTGCCATTTGGTCGAGACCAAATGGTGGAAAAGTCTCTTCCAGAAAAGCTGTTGGAAAAAGCTACAACTTTTTCTGACATAGGACTGTAGTCTAGACCTAGCCTTAGTGGGGCACACTGCCTAGTGAGTCTATATATGAGTAACAGATTATCTAGTGCCACTCCTTCTGTGCAGTAACATGCAGGGATTCACCACTGAGCTTACCTTCAGCATGTACTTCCCTCCTGTCAGTTTAGAGGCACCAGATCATTTCCACTGTCTCAGGCCTGCTGTGGGACAGGACTCAGCCACAGTGGTCACATATTTACTTAACTCAAACTTTGGCGAAGGCTATTTAATTTACTTTCAGTTAAATTGTGGATTTGACACTATACAGTATTTTTTTTGGGGGGGGAGGGGTGAATTTCCCTGTCTTGTATCAACTGTTTCAAACTTTCCCAAGAAGAAAAGAAAAACAACCAGCAGATTCTGTTGCCAGCAGCACGAATCTACAGTAAAAGTAGCAAGACACTTTCCTTTGTAAGGTCAATATTGATGACACTATGCACTGACCTCCACCTCTAATTATTGCAAAACCACTCATTCATACATGGAGTTTTGCTGGAAAATAGCTTCTGGGAGGTGGATCAGGCAACACACACAAAAAATACAGCACAATCCCCATTACTGTAGTATTTAATGTATCTTTGATGTACTTAGTCTCACAGCATACCTGTGAAGTAGAGAATAAGTTATCCTTTTTTTTACAGATGGGGAACAAAGGGACGAAAGTCTAGATTCTTAAAGGTTGCTAAGCACCCTTAGAAGTGTGTAGTGGACGCCACATTTCCCAAGTCCCAAGGCCATTTCTTTACACAATTGCATAGTGAAGACACTAACTCAAACACTTACAGAAAAATTGTAGAGACTTTCATAAAAAGAATACTCATTCTAAAGCCATTCAATTCACTATATTACTTTTATAAATTAAATTTAATAAACAAATAAGTCCCACAAAAATACCAAATACCACATATTTCAAAGGCTATACAGTAAAATTATGCATCTTTGCAATTTGTCAAAGAGGAAAGACAATGCAAAAAAATCAGACAATAATATTGGACCAAAGATAACCTTTTAGGGTGCAGTCACAATAAATAAATGACATACACAAATAGGCAAAACAAGGAAAGGATGGGATGGAAGTAACTGGGAGGGGAAAAGTGGAGAGGTGAGATGGAAAGGTAGTCTGGCATTGGCTGAGCTCTCTCAGCATTAACAACGAGGAGTCCTTATTAGGGCTGTGCCCTAATAAATAAATCTGTTAGTCTCTAAGGGTATGTCTAGACTACATGGCTCCGTTGACGGAGCCATGTAAAGAAGTTTAACTCAGAATAGTCAAAGAAGCGGGGATTTAAATAATCCCCGCTTTGTTAAAATAAAAATGAACACCGCGCTGTGCTGACAATCAGCTGATCCGGCAAGCGCGGCAGTCTAGACATGGTGCGGTAGACAAGGGAAGCCTTTGTCGACTGCTCCAGTAAACCTCGTTTCACGAGGCATACTGGAGCAGTCGACAACTGCTTCTCTTGTCAACCGTGCTGCGTCTAGACTGCCGCGCTGTGCCAGATCACCTGATTGTTGGCACAACATGGTGTCCATTTTTATTTTAATGAAGCGGGGATTATTTAAATCCCAGCTTCTTTGACTATACCGAGTAAACTACTTTACATGGCTCCATCAATGGAGCCATGTAGTCTAGACATAGCCTAAGTTGTCACAGGACACCTCATTGTTTTTGCAGATGCAGCCTAACACAGCTACCATTCTGTGACTTATCTCAGCATTCTCTATCTAAATGTAACAAGCTACACATCCAAATTACTTCAAATAAACATTTTCAAAATATGCATAATAATCTCAATTGATTTATCCTACCTTTGGGGCACATCAAGGTTTCTGTGCTGAACTGAAGAAATTTGTTGTGATAATTTTGAAAAAAATGATCTGAAGCATCCGTGCAGAAGTTGTGTCCAATTTGTAAGATCTTCATAGAAATTAAAGAACTCTTAGGGTATGTCTACACTAGCCCCCAGTTCGATCTAAGGAGGCTAATGAGGGTGACCAAAATTGCAAATGAAGCACGGGATTTAAATATCCTGATCTTCATTAGCATGTTCCCGGCCAGTCACCATTTTAGAAATTGACTAGCCCGAAGTAACTGCCCGCGTCTACACGCGGCAGTGAAACAGGATTCCGAATTAAAGCCCTAAATCAAATTAGCTGGTAAACCTCATTGCAGGAGGAATAACAGCTAATTCAAGTTGGGCTTTAATTCGGAATCCTGTTTCACTGCCACATGTAGACGCGGGCAGTAACTTCAGGCTAGTCAATTTCTAAAATGGCGACCGGCCGGGAACATGCTAATGAAGTGTGGGAAATTAAATCCCGCACTTCATTTGCAATTTTGGTCAACCTCATTAGCCTCCCTAGATCGAACTAGGGGGCTAGTGTAGACATACTCTTACATATTAATACCTGTAGCTGATTCATAAAATTTACCATGTTCATCACAGATGGCTGTTACTCTACATGCAGAAGTCTTTGCCAGATTTTTCACCAGATTCTCAGAAGCCCTGCCTGAATTGAAACAGAGCAAATTCAGCCTGTGACAACTACAGTTTACTGAGTTCATTTCTGCAACCAGGGATTGCAGCAAGTCTTGAAATGGAGCTGTCACATATGACATAAAAATCTTTTACTTTTTTCTCAAGAGTTATCATATTTTCTCCATGTTTCTTTCCTTTTGACCAGACATGAACCTTATCATACTACCCTAAAACAGGCCTCATGTGTCTCCTACACTAGCCAAAAGCTAAAAGATGTAGTGGGTTTGTTTGGATCCAGGACGAGGCCCATCTATTTTTCAATACAAATTTTGAAATGCAGACCTAATAAAAATGAAGACTTGCTGTTTCCCACCCAAGGCTGTGGCTATTTGACATGCCTCAACAGGAGCCAAGGGCGTCTCAGTCAAATCACTTTGTCTGTCTTTGCTTTCTTTACTAATAAGCGCACTTTTTCTTTGAAATGTTGAAACCCTTTACATGCCAGGAAATAAAATTAACATGCAGGATAATTTGCCTGCCTTAAGAGCTATCTTTGGTTGTGCAGTCTTACAAACAAAGGTGACAGAATGTTTCTGTGTGTCACCTGCTCTAGTCCCATCCTACTCCCCAAATACAAACCCACCAGATGGAGAGAGAGGGAGTCCAGAAATCTCCAATGTTTATTTCACAGCTTTTTACCTTGCCAGATGCCACGCGTGATTGGTGAAGCTTCCACGTGGGGAGGCAGTGGCTTCTTTGCCCAGGCCTCACCCTCTTCCCAGCCCAGGCCCTGCCCTCTTCCCACTGTCTCTCTCCTCTCTTCCCTGTGCATCCTGTGTCCCTGCCCACTCCTTCACCCAAATCCCTGAACCCTAGCAAATTATTTTTGAAAATAATTTTGAAACCCCTCCACTTTTCTGCAATTTCTTCCTCAGTGAAATGTAGCATGTTTTGTACCAGGTGCCAGATATGCAGAAGGTAGCTAATTAACAGCACTACATTTGGGAATCAGAAATGTCAGGTTTATTAGATATTCTCATAACTGACATGCAGGCAGCTTGCAAATGCCCTAAACTCCTTTCATTGATCCTTTCACAGAATGCCAAGCGCCTGTTAAAGCTAATTGAGAAATCTCTGTCCTTGCTTCACACAACCAAACAAGGTGACGGGCCTCACCCTCAGCTGGCATTTACCCCCAGAGAGGAAGAGGATGACTTGAATCAGGCTGCAAAAGTTGCCACCTCATTTTCACTTCTTCACACAAACAAGTTGAGGGCTTCTTATGTTGAATAGTGATAGAAATGTAGCCGTGTTAGTCTGGGGTAGTTGAAGCAAAATGCAGGACAATGTAGCACTTTAAAGACTAACAAGATGGTTTATTAGATGATGAACTTTCGTGGGCCAGACCCACTTCCTCAGATCAAATAGTGGAAGAAAGTAGTCACAACCATATATACCAAAGGATACAATTTAAAAAAATGAACAAATATGAAAAGGACAAATCACATTGCAGAACAGGAGGGGGATGCGGGGGGGGGGGGAAGGAAGGAAGGTAAGTGTCTGTGAATTGATGATATTAGAGGTAGGGAGAGTGGGATGTTTGTGAGTTAATGGTATTAGAGGTGATAATTGGGGAAACTGTCTTGGTAATGGGTGAGATAGTTCAAATGTTTGTTAAGTCCTTGATGGAAAGTGTCGAATTTTAACATGAATGACAATTCAGAGGATTCCCTTTCAAGTGCAGATGTAAAAGGTCTTTGTAGCAGAATGCAGGTGGTTAAGTCATTGAGAGAGTGTCCTTTCTGGTTAAAATGGCAAGAAACTGTTTTCTCTTTGTGATCTTGTCTGATATCTGTTTTGTGGGCATTAATCCTTTGGCGAAGTGTCTGAGATGTTTGTCCAATGTACATAGCAGACGGACACTTTCGGCACATGATAGCATAAATTATATTTCTGGATGCGCAGGAATATGTGTTCTTGATCTTATAACTCACTTGGTTAGGTCCAATAATGGTATCAGCAGAATGAATATGTGGACAAAGCTGGCAACGGGGTTTGTTGCAAGGGAAGGTACCAGGGTTGGTATTAGTGTGGTATGTCCTGTGGTGGTTGGTAAGAATCATCTTGAGGTTAGGAGGTTGTCTATAGGAGACTATGGGTCTGTCTCCCAGAGCCTCTTTGAGTATGGTATCCTGTTCCAATATAGGCTGTAGTTTATTGATAATGTGTTGGACAGGTTTAAGTTGGGGGTTGTAGGTGATGACAAGTGGTGTTCTATTGTTGGTTTTCTTGGGTCTGTCTTGAAGTAGATGGTTTCTAGGTATTTGTCTGGCTCTTTCAATTTGCTTTTTTATTTCTCTGGGTGGGTAGTTGAGATTTATAAATGCTTGGTAGAGATCCTGAAGTTTCTGGTCTCTGTCAGTGGGATTAGAGCAGATGCGGTTGTATCGAAGGGCTTGGCTATAGACGATGGATCGTGTGGTGTGTTCTGGATGGGAGCTGGATGCATATAGGTAACTGTATGAGTCGGTGGGTTTTCTGTAGAGAGTGGTGTCTAATTTTCCATTGTTGATTTGTACGGTGGTGTCCAGGAAGTGGATCTCTCGTGTAGAATGGTCCAGGCTGAGGTTGATGGTGGGGTGTAGGTTGTTGAAATCTCTCTGGAATATCTCCAGTGTTTCTTGGCCATGCGTCCAGATCATAAAGATGTCATCGATGTACCGTAGGTAGATCGTTGATTGTTTCAACAGCAGTAGCACCCCAGATAATGAATAAGAATTGCCAGAGGACATGCCAGTAAAATAAAGGCTGGCTGCTGCTTTAACCCATTCAGCTCATAGAACCAAGAAGGTAAAATGTCCCACTGAGGCAGCATGATGGTGCCTGCTTTGTGTGTCAGACTGGTAGACCCCCCACCCCCAAGGGTGAAGGAACCAAATCCCCTGCCCTGTTCTCACCAGGCGAATATAATCTCCCAACCACTGAAAAGAGTTGTAGGAAAACCAAAATATAGACACCATGTAGATTCAAGCAGGAGGGTTTATTATGCACAGCGCTGACCATAGTGTTACCTTGCCACTCAGGCTCAGTGGACACCACCAAGTAATTGATTACAATAGATTATATAGAAAGCCAATGGGCGGAGAGAAACAATGGAGTGGGAGTTCCCAAACCCCTGGATAGATCTTAGCAGCAAGACAAATAAGCACAATAAGCCAATAGTCTAAGAGATTACATAGTAGCTCCGCTCATAGCTCAGGTTAACATATTTGCTAAAACACAGGTATTTGCCCCTCCTCCACCCCAAAAATTGCCTTGCAATGCATAGGCTACATTCCAATTGGGATCCATAGGAATGATGATGGCGCTTTCCTGACAGGTGTGGTTCACAGGTGCTTTTCTGGGTGTACAAAACAAAAGACAGTGTAAGGTACACAGTAAAGCGGGTATGTCTGCGAGCTCGAATTATTAGAGATGGGCGAATTTGGGATCTGGGAAGGAGGGTGTCATCTCATAGGGTATGTCTACACTACAGCACTAATTCGAACTAACTTAGTTCAAATTAGTTAATTCAAACTAAGCTAATTCGAATTAGCGCATCTAGACTTAAAAACTAGTTCGAATTAGCGTTTTGCTAATTCGAACTAGCATGTCCACACTGAGTGGACCCTGAACTGAGGTTAAGGATGGCCGGAAGCAGTGCCGGCAGGGCATCAGATTAGGACTTAGAGCGTGGAGCTGCTGTCTCAGGCTAGCTGAGCGCTGTGCTTAAAGGAACCCAGACAGACAGTTCTCAGGGGTTCCCCGCTTGCAAAGCAGTCCTGGCTTGGAGTGCCCTGAGTGCCCACACTCAGCACATCACAGCACTCGGCCATCAGCCCGGCTGCACTTGCCGCAGGCTGCCATCCGGAGGGGGGGGTCAATCAAGGGGCTTCAGGAGAGTTTCCACCCCAAGGAGCCCACAGAGCCAGCCCAGTCCTCCCCATCGGGGGCTCGTACCCCATTCCTCCCTCACCTCCTTCCACTTACCCCTCCCTAGCCCCCCTTCCTGATGTACAAAATAAAGGACACGTGTGTTCAAAAATAGACACTCTCTTTATTGAACAAAACTCAGGGAGACTGGGAAAGAAGGTGGGAGAGGGGAAGAGAGATGGTGGAAGAGGGGAGGGCAACTAAAATGGTCAGGGGTTTGGAACAGGTCCCATATAAAGAGAGGCTAAAGAGACTGGGACTTCTCAGCTTAGAAAAGAGGAGACCGAGGGGGGATAGGATAGAGGTCTATAAAAGCATGAGTGGTGTGGAGAGGGTGCATAAAGAAAAGTTCTTAATTAGTTCCCATAATAGAAGGACTAAAGGACACCAAATGAAATGAATGGGTAGCAGGCTTCAAACTAACACCAGAAAGTTCTTCTTCACAAAGCAAATAGTCAACCTGTGGAACTCCTTGCTGCAGGAGGCTGTGAAGGCTAGAACTAGAACAGAGTTTAAAGAGAAGTGAGATAAAGTCATGGAGGTTGGGTCCATGGAGTGGTATTAGCCAGGGGGTAGGAATGGTGTCCCTGGCCTCTGTTTGTGGAAGACTGGAGATGGATGGCACGAGACAAATGGCTTGGTCATTGTCTTTGGTCCATCCTCTCCAGGGTCCTTAGTGTTGGCCGCTGTTGGCAGACAGGCTACTGGGCTAGATGGACCTTTCGTCTGACCCAGGACGGCCATTCTAAGCTCAGGGCTCAGGGTCGGGGGTCTCAGTGGACCACCTTGATTTTCATGCCAACCTGCTCCTGGGTGGCCAGGCTGGCATCTATCCTGCCCTAGTGGGCCAGACCCACTTCAGCTCATCATCTAATAAACCATCTTGTTAGTCTTTAAAGTGCTACATTGTCCTGCATTTTGCTTCAGCTACCCCAGACTAACACGGCTACATCTCTATCACTATATATAAGTGAGGACTCCCAAATAGACTCTACACCACCAGAAATAAAACCTGTTTCCATCTTCTGTGACTTTCAGTTAGATGTCACTCACTATCCTCTGCTTAGTGTTCAAGTTATGGTAGACCCTAAGCCAGGTCATATTAAGTTCAGGTATTTTACCTTTTAATCATACAGTATGGATTACAACATTTCATTCTCCCAGTTTCAAGTCTTAAGTGAATTTCGACCCAAAAGAGCCAAAATTGATCACCTTGACACAGCAAGTGTGTCTACTGATCTCTGTGGCAAAGTAGGTTGTCTATATAAATAAGGTCTGCTCATGAAGCCTTTTCCTGCAGTTGATTAACAGATGGCAGTAGATAGTTCATTCAGACCACTGGCTGATAATAGTTAGTCACCCTGACCAGTCATTAACCATAGTCATGGACTTACCCTGCTCTCCATTGTCTCTATGATTCTCTGATGACCTGTGACAAAAAAGGAGGGTGGAAAGGGAAACTGAAGGGAGAGACCTCTCTAAATTCACCAATCAAAGAGCAGTATTGCCAACCCAAAAATCACAAGGAACGCCTACACAAAGTTATGAGAATGGTCTACAAATCATAAGATATTTTAAAAATAAAACGTTGGATTTTTATTGGTCTTTTGTTTCTTGAGTATTTAGGGTTCATGTTTTAAAGCTTTCCTCCTTAGCTGTAAGGCCCAGAAGTATAGAGAACTTTTTTTAAAATGAAAGCTGAGATTCCTACATAATCAATTGACTCCAGGCCTATAGAAAAACACCAAATGTTTTGAGACTCATGGTAAAACAATGGAGGAATTCTTGTGAGCCCATGCTTTGCCCACAGTACAAATAAAAAAAACCCCAATATCTTCTCCACTAAACATCCTAATAAGGTACTGCAAATGGTAAACTGAATTCAACAGCTCCTGATATGAACAGGTATCAACCTAGTTTTTCATATTTGAGATGGGTTACCAGGAATCATACATGACAATATGAAATCTTTCCACTCTCAAGTTAGCATCTTCACAAAGCACCTATAATTTTGATCCATGCATTTATTGGATAGTGAAAGAGAAAGGAAGGGAATTAGTGTAGATAAATGTTCAAATTAAAAAAAAAAAAGCCTGAAAGAATTAGGACTGGGCTCCTACATCTCATGTTCAGAACTGACTAGGACACTTATGACCAGGTTTTCAAAGGTGTATAAAGATCAGATAGATATCTTTGAAGATCCGAGTTGGCAACTGTCTCTTAAGGAGCTTAATTACCTTTGAAAATCAGAGCTTAGACTTCCAAGACCAATTATCAAAAATGACTTTAGTCACTCAAGTGCTTTTGAAAATTTTAACTGGGGACCTAAAGAGACAAAAGGCAGGAGATACGGTATTCCTTTTAAAAACGTGTGGCATATATTTTTAGCTAAATTTTATATTATTTTTCTCCCAGGGGCAACTGACCCCTCCGGCTTCCTCACCATGCCACTGCCCCCCCTCCTGCAGATCTATCCTCTTATGCATGTGCAAGATCTGTAAGAGCCATCCCATGAATCTGCAGTTAGTGTCTGTGGCGCCTGCTTCTGGGTGGTTTCTCAATGTTGCCACATTCCCCTCCAAGCAGGGGGCTTCCCAAAGCAGGCCCTTGCTGCTGACCCCCAAGGCATCCACAGGTCCAGTCTCCTTTCAATGGGTCCACTTCCCAGGGCTCATTGATCTTGGATCTGGCTTCCATCCCCTTTCTAATCCCCATCTGAACTACTGTGCCCTCCTGGCTTAGGAAAAGAATAAACAGGAGGATTGGAAATTAACCCGCCCAGTCTCACGTCCCCTAGGCAAGGAATGAACCATCTACATTAGGCCCCAGCTGGAGTATCAGGTCCAGTTCTGGGCCCCACATTTCAGGAAATGTGGAGAAAATGGAGAAAGTCCAGAGAAGATCAATACAAATGAGGAAAGGTCTAGAGACCATGAGATATGAGGCAAGGCTGAAGAAATTGGCCTTGTTTACCTTGGAAAAGAGAAAACTGAAAAGAGACATGAGAGCAGCTTTCCAGTATCTAAGGGTATGTCTACACTACCACCCTAGATCGAACTAGGGTGGTTAATGTAGTCATACGAACTTGCAATTTCCTGGGCTTTATTTGCATGTTGCCGGGCGCCGCCATTTTTAAATGTCCGCTAGTGCGGACTCCGTGCCCGCGGCTACACGCAGCACGAACTATATAGTTCGGATTAGGCTTCCTATTAGGGGGATGCTCTGAGGGCGGGGTGGGAGAATGCGCAGGGGGGCAGCAGCAGGGGGGCTGGGGCCCACCCCAGGAAGAGCTGGGGGAGAGGCCAGCTCCATGTATTGGTGGAGCAGGGCCCCCGGCTCTGAATTGTAACGCCAGCCGGCACTTCCAGGTTCAGGGGCGTGGGGCCCAATTCGACTGAATTGGTCAAATCGGCCTAAGGCCAGCCCTGTCCACTAGATTGATACAGACTCTGGACTGGTAACTATGACATCGTCTGGCAAGACTTTATGTGTATGTTGTTTGTGTGTATTAGTGATTGAAAAGCATATGCAACTGTTGTATTCTCAATAAACGCGGCGTACTGCCTTTTCCCCTATAAAAGATCTTGTGTGCTTCGTTTAAGCATAACATTTTTGGTACAGAATGCAAAGGGGGAGAAGTATGATGTAATTATTGACAATATTGCTAAAAAGGTGTGCACACCTCGGTCAGGAGATACCAGCTAATAAGAAGGAACTAATTGTGATCACTATTGTATGCATTGTTTTGCATTGTTGGTATACATACCCTCAGTCGTAGCAGGGGCAAGAAGTAGGAGTGAGGTTTAGTATCCCTCTCTCCACCCCAGATTTCTGGGGGAAATTTGTGTGGGGGGGGCTGTGTTTGCCTAAGGAAATACCCCAAATCAGGTGTGCATGCCCCCGGTTTTAGTAGGGTCAGGCAACAGGGGGAGGACTTAGCAATCCTCGCTCCAAACTGGAGTAACTTTAGGTGCATACACTCTTGGTCGTAGCAAGGCTGAGCACAAGAGAAGAACTTAGTGTTTCTTGCTCTGACCCTGGAAGGGATTTACATTTGATTGGGGGGGCAGTCTGCCTAGGAAATACCCCGAGCCACATACTGGTGTATGTACCCTCGGTTGTAGCAGGGTCGAGTTATACAGAGGGAAGCTTAGTGTCTCTCCCTCTGGCCCAGAGAGGGTTAAGTTCAGCAGCAGGAATGAGAAAAGGAATCTGTAAGCCCCGGCACTGGCAGGGGCAAATACCAGATCTTAAGAAGTAAAGGAAAGATACCTTTAACAAGTATGAACAAATGCAGGAGTCTAGTTTGGCAGTGGCAGTCTCACTTGTGTGCGCTGCAGCAGGTTAATTTGAGAGCATATAAGCAAAAGCTTGAGATAAAAAAA
This sequence comes from Pelodiscus sinensis, assembly GCF_049634645.1. NCBI lineage: Eukaryota > Metazoa > Chordata > Testudines > Trionychidae > Pelodiscus > Pelodiscus sinensis. The sequence continues at coordinate 134,202,496 of NC_134713.1, forward strand.
AGTCATTTAAGTGTAGCTGCAGGACAATTCAAGAGAGTGAGGGGGAAACTAAAAAGAAGGAGAATCAAGTTTTACAGGGCATGATAAAAAGATCAACACTGAAGTAAAGTAGAGCCCCTCTGGATCATAGCCTTTGTGATTTAATTATTGAGAACCCATGGCAAAAGTTAGAGTTCACCAATGAGCAAGTGGCTGCAGTTGCTTCCGGGGAGTGGGACAACATCCCTGAGTAGGAAAAAGATCCAGAGGAGATTTAAAAAGGAATAAAGGTAAAGGAGCTATAACTTTGCAAGTAATATAACATGGCTTAAACAGCATTCCACAATACTAGCTTCCTAAATGAAAGAAATAGAAAAATAGAGGCAACAACACAGACTGTCAAGCCCTGGAAAGCTGCTCTGCAGGGAGAGTAACAGGCTGTCCAGACATATGATTTGCTTGAACAAGTAAAACAGGAAAATGAGAAATTAGACAAGGAAACTGTTAAAAACCTGGAAAAGGAATGAAGCACCGTCCCCTGTTGTAAACAACAGACTGCAAGCACTTTCAGTGGGCCTGAAAAGTGGAGACAGAAATAAAAAAGGTGGCCCTGGTAAATTTAAAAAATTAAATGGGATCCACTGCATTGCAACCACAATCATATGAGGGGCAAGCCCAAAAGAATGAAGGTTAGTGTTTCCATTCTTCCCTTGTATAGAATCTTAAAAGTACATGACAAATAAGACTAAAATTGGTGAAATATTTATTGGTTTACAAATCCTTAATCTTAATAAAATGTTTTATATATACTGCTGTTGTTTGGCCGTTATGAAAAACCTGTACTGAGGAGTTTACAATTTATTATTAGCTGATTGTAGAAATGAACATTTGAACTTACCCAACGAAAGGAACCAGAAGGTGTGGGGGCTAACTGAAAAACCCACCCTTCTTACTAAATTAGTAATAGACAAATATGTGCCCCTGGGAAGGAGCCATTCAGCAGGAAAAGTGGAATCAGGTACAGACAGATAAGAAGGAAAAAGAAAAGAAGCATGTGAAAGTGGGTAAGGAGTTTGAAGCCCTGTGTAGGCACAGTAGTATTATCTTCAAGTCGTCATTGTCAAGTCCAAGTTGAGTCTCAAGTCACTTCAGTTCGAGTCTTGAGTCCCTAAAGTCACTTTCGAGTCAAGTCCCAAGTCAAGTCTCAAGTCTTAATTTTAAAAATGTCAAGTCATTTTTGTACAAGCCATGAATATAGGCATTTTCGGACAATTTTTTCACCAAGTCGATTTAACAAAATTAGCAAGTCTCAAGGCGAGTCTCCAGTCACAAACAATGAACCCAAGTCGAGTCTCAAGTCGAGTCACCTAGGCGACTTAAGTCAGACTCGAGTTCAAGTCATGGGACTCGAGTCAACAACTCTGAGGCATAGTAAAAGGAATAAGGGAAAGCAGTAATGCAGGCATTGAAAAGTTAAATTACTGGGAATGAGGAAAGTTTTCATTTGAGGAAAAAAGCAAGTAATTAAGGGTATGAGAAGGTGAGAAGTTAACTCTGTGGAGTGTGTAAGGAATTAAGCAATTGTTGTAATGTGTAAGAAAAAAACTGCTTTAAAGACTCCTTGTCTCTTTGCTGTCTCTTTCCTAAGAAATGTGTAAAGAAACAATTTAATTTAAATAGTTAGCTATGGGAAAATAAGGAATTCTACAGAAACTTAATAGGTTAAATGCATAAAAGGGAATAAAAATCTATGCATTGTAAATCTGTAAATCTGTTTTGTAGGTTTCGAATACATTAATTTCAAATACATTAAAATAATTTTGTTTTAAATAATGCCCTTTCAAATTGCAAACTAACAAGACACTTTTTGCCAGACAGATGACTGCTGCTTGTCTTCTGGCATTTAACCCTTAAGGTACTTCAATGCTGTGTAAGGTTTAAAATTTTGTTACAGGACAAGTTGTAGCAGATATCGGAGACAGCCAAAACCCCCAAATTGAGGATGGGTTCTGGATTTCTTATTTTTTGGGTAACAAGTCAGACTCAATGTGGATTTGCTGTGTACTTTAAAAGCAGAACTTTAAAGTGAAAAGACTCCTGTTCCACACCCCCCCCCCCGATTCCTCATCTCCTTTTCTTCTCCACCCCCCCCTCCTCATTCCCTCACTCCCCATTCCATCACCATGGCCTATTCCCCACCTCCTCACCTCCCTTCCCCCATTCCCGCCCAACCTCACTGCAGGACACAGGAAACAGGAAGCCTGTGGAGAGAGGACAAAAAAGGGAGGGGTCCAGGCAGCTATTTTTTCAGGACTTGTTGGGCTAGGCAATCCCCTCCCCCCACCACCACTCCACACACTAGCAAGGGAGAGAGGGACTATGGGGAGTGTGTGTGGGGAGAGGGGAAGGGGAGTAGAGTTCTGGGCAGCAGGCTTAGTAGTAACTAGGCTGGGAAAGGGAAATGAAACTCAGCACCACTTCACACACTAGCAAAGGGAGGGGGAAGCCAACCAAGCAGGGAGGGTGCAAAGGAGATGGGGGGCAGCAAGGAGGAAATCCACTTTGCCCACCCTGGGTCAAAGTGCCGGGAAGGGGCTGGATGGGGTGAGAGGCTGTATCGGGAGGGGGTTGAGTAGGAGCAGAAACTGGCAAACAGAAGAGGAATACAGCAAACAGGGTGGGGTGGTCTCTGCAGAGCAGGGCTGGCAATCTTCCTGGAGCAGGTGAGAGAAATGGAATTGCAGGCTGCTACAGCAGCAGGGAGAGCCTTGTGACTGGAATTGGAGCCTTGTGTCTCTCCCATGCGGGTTCCGGGGTGGGCTGCTGAGGAGGCTCCCTGCTTCTCTGTCTTCCAGCTGCTCTGGAACCTGTCTCAACCGCACTAACCATTTCCCAGCAGCCCCTCATGGAAGTTGGGGGGGGCCCAGTATGGCCCCAGTTTGGGGTAGGCTGTGCTGTTTTTGCCTTTCATACCAGACACCCCATGCCAGAAGTTTGCCACTTCCAGGAATAGGGAGGTGGGGGCTTGCAAATGAAGAAGAGAACAAAAAGACATGTTAAAGCAAACACAACAAGATACATAACAAATAAATAACAACTTAACTTAAGAAACATAGATCATAATGAAAAGGAAATAACTATCAAACACTTAATACTATGAGCAACACTAAATACTGTCATAAGTTCCAGAGGGCGCAGACTGGGGAGACATCATGCAGGCCAGGAGCTCTGCTATTATCTGTTATTTAAAGTATGATTATTATTTTTAGCAGCCTTGCTATTTTCCCTATACCACACCATACTAATTACATTATAAGGAGATGAAGGAAAACACACATTCTACAAACATAATATTTTTGAAACTGATATGTCAGGGATATTACCCCCTAATTTGTAATCTTTTCAGTTTGTCAAATGAAAAACCAGAGTTTTGGCAATACAGTTTGGTGCGCTGCATGAAGCGTATATTTTGGGGATTACTTTCTCAGGGTCACATACCCCATCATGCTTTTCACTTGCAACCATTCAGTTTCTCTTTTCCCTGTTAAATAAACACATAACTAACAGAGAACTCTAACTGCTCCCAAAAATCTTAAATGACTGCACCAAAGCTCAGAGCAAACAATTCAGTTGACAATTTTATATTAATTTCATCTTCATGTCCTCAGGGTTTGAGTTTGTAGAAGGTATTAGGATTGGGTAAGGGAATAAGGGGAAAAAATGAAATAAGAGGGGAAAAGTTTGGGGAAAGAAGGGAAGACAGGAGGGGAGAGAAAGTCTGGGGAAATGGGGACAAAGGGATAACCAGAGCACTAAACCCTGATGATATTTTTGGTGTATGTTTGAGTCGAGCTAGCACACAAGCCTTATATAATCACAAACTAAGAGTTCATGTTGATCTGTTCATTTAGGGATATTGTTAAATATTTCACTAATTCCCCAGCACAAGTAAAGGAGTAAAGGCACTTTATATTGCTAAGACACTAGTTACATAAATCTTTTCCACAATCAATTCACTCCCTCCTATAAGGTCAGTTTGGGATAAGGTGTTCCCTTCACTCCATTGCTGAAGTGCTTCACATTCAGCCATTTGAGAATAATGGATCTATATGTCCCAAACGTTAAAGAATATAAGCCTGGAGCAGGAGATACCAAGTTACTTAGGCCAAGTCTACACTAAAGGGGAAAGTCAACTTAAGATACGCAACTCCAGCTATATTAATTACATAGCTGGAGTTGATATAATTTGGCGCCTTCCACACAACGGAGATCAATGGGAACAAATGCTCCTGTTGGCTTCCCCTACTCCTCATGAGGAGTAGGACTACCAGTGCCAATGGGGAAATCCTCTCAGTTCGAATTCGCAGGTCTTCACTAGATCCGCTAAATCGAACTCTGGAAGATCGACTGTGGCAGCACTGATCTTCTGTGTAGTATAGACATGGCCTAAGTAAGGCTATGTCTAGACTGCATCCTTCGGCCGAGAAAGGGATGCAAATCAAGTACTTCGAAAGTGCAAATGAGCCCAGGATTTAAATATCCCGGGCTTCATTTGCATACTCACGTTCCAATGCTGTGCCGATCAGGCTCAGTGTCGAAAGTGAAAGTAAAGTGTAGCTGTGGCTCTGCCGACAGTGGGGAGCTTTTTCAGCAGCTCCTGTACTCCTTGGCACAGCGTCGGAACCTGAGTGTGCAAATGAAGCTCAGGATATTTAAATCCTGGGCTCATTTGCACTTCTGAAGTGCTTGATTTGCATCCCTCTCTCGGCAGCAGGATGCAGTCCAAACACAGCCCAAGTTAGTCAGAGTGACTGGAAGTGGAAGTAGGGCAGATATAACACAAAATAAACTTGGTATAAAACAGAACAGGTACTCAATTCACTGCAGGATCCTTCTTAAAAAAATTCTGCTTTTTGTAATGCTGTTCTTCATCAGCCTTGCCATGAAACTGAGCTGGAAACAATAAAATATTTGAGCTCTCACTGCTTGGCAAGTTTCCTTGCTCATCTAAAGGCTGATCTCTGTTCAAGCACATCTTCTGCAAAATCTTGAAAAATCATTATTTTATTTTGCGGCATTCCCCCAAACAGTTCTTTCTCTGCCACAAGCCAGCATCAGTAACTTTCATTTTGGAGTAAATCTGAGGAATTTGACAATTAGTGCAGGAGGTATGACATTGGAGGTCGGGTTGGCACAGGGACCTATGTGCTCTCTTTAAAAGCAAATCTGAAATCATCTGGCAAGCTGAGCAATTCTGAAATGAGCCAGGCATCACAAATTAGTAGTATTGCCTTTCTCTGCTCCTTCAGGTCCTCCTATAATTTTCAACTTATGACAGCAAAACCTTCCCTCAAGCTTTTTGCACTTGGGCTGACAGCCCTGGTATGTGATCGTGCACTGTTCACAATTTCCCATCGGCTTCAATCACTCAGTTTTTGAGCTTGAAAAATGAGGTTTACCGGGGCTGCCGACAAAGGGCTTTGATGTCGACAGGGGGAACGTCCAGACTAGCGTGCGAGCTGACAAACAGCTGATCTGCTGTTTGTCGGCTCAGTGCGGCAGCCATGTAAATGTAAATGAAGCCACGATCATTTAAATCGCGGCTTCATTTGCCTTTGCCAAAAAAACAAATCTACATGGCTCCGTCGACGGAGCCATGTAGTCTAGACGTACCCTAGAAGTCTGCAGTAAATTCCTGTAAGGTAAGTAACTCCTCCTTCAAGTATTAGCCATATGGGTGTGCCACTGTAGGAAACTCCCAAGCAGTATCTCAACCTGGAGATAGGTAATGAAGAGGCAAATCCAAGTCAGTTTGGAGGACTGCATGACCAAAGGTATGGTGGCGGGCATACATATGATGGCGTGATGTGCGGTGAGAGTATGAACTAATGACCCCATTGCAACCCTGCCGATGTGTGTTATGGGGACATTCTTTAAGGGGAGCTGTAGAAGTGGACTGAGTCCTAGTGGATTGGGCTGTCACTCTGTGACAGACGTATATCCCAGCCACAGCGTAGCATGTGAGGCTACAACCGGAAAACCCACTTTGAAAGTCTTTTGAGTGGATATTAGCTGGTCCTTCATCCTTTGGGAAAGCTGCAAAGAGTCTGGGAAGGCCGCTGAAAGTCTGAGTTCTGTCAAAGTAGAAGGTGAGAGCTCTCCGAGTGTCTATTGTGTGAGGACCAGCTTCCTCTCTTGAGGTACGAGACTTTGGATAAAATACTGGAAAACAGATTTCTTAGTTGATATGAAACTCTGCTGAGACGTTAGGGAGAAAGTGAGGATGTGGGTAGCACGTCTGCCATGAGTGTTCTCAGTCCTCCCATTCTTCTGGTTGCAGACACGGCTATCAGAAAGTAAGTCTTAAGGGAGAAGTGGGCAAGAGAGCAGGTAGCCATTGGTTCAAATGGAATGCATTAAAGCATTGAAAACTAGATCAAGACCCCATGAAGGGGGAGCACTGCCAGACCCCTTCCCAGGCACCGCTTCGACTACTGGAGATAGAACCTTTTCACATCAGAACAAAATCTGATCTTGTGATATCAGCACTATTGGTCAAAGCCCACCCTCCACCTTTTAGTTCTGAGTCTCTGAGGTCTCTGTATAGAGCTTTGTGTCAGCACCATTCCAGCACAGTCCTCTAGGCATGCGCCCCCAGGAAGACTTGCCAGAGCCCGGCAGACACATTATATCTCCCTTACCATTTACCCAGGAATGTATTTATTCTTTCCTTCATAATTTGTTCTAACACCTTGCATATTATTGATGTGAGAGTAACTGGATCACTTCCCTTTCCTGCCCCTTTTTAAATATAGGTACGGCATTAGCAATTTTCCAGTAATATGGTACTCTCCATGAACAGATAGTTGTTAAAAATACTTGCTACTAGACTTGCAGTCTCATTTTCCAGTTCTTTCAGTATTCTGGAATAGCCCTTCACATTTTTCTCCTACCTCAGATGTGATAATTTCCATCTCTTGGAATGCATTTCCACCAAGCATATTGTCTTCGTACATATGTTCCATATTATCCCTACTGAAAACTGAGCACAGTATTTATTCAGTGTTTGGACCATACCTAAATTACCTTTAATCTCTTTCCCGTCCACACCACATAGTGACCCAACCACACACTTTTTTAGTTTCTTTTTGTTTATATAACTTTAAAAAACCCTCTCAGTTTTCTTGGCAAGAGCTATGTCAGCTGGACTCCAGCAATTCTTACTTTATTCCTACATTTTCTGATCTTTGTGATGTAGCTCTCTTTGCAGATCAATCCCCTTTTCCCTTCCCTGTGTGCTCTTTGATTATTCGTAATACCCTTTTTAAGGTATTCATTCTTCCAGCTGGTCCAGGGGCCCTTCTCTAAGTTTTCCCCAAGTTTGGGATGCTAATTTCAGGTAGTTTTAGGCCTGGAACATGGCTGATAGCATAGCCTCCCCACTGGACTCTCCATGGCCCTGAGGATCTTTACAAAGTTCCTTTCAATAGTAGCGGCCTACCTGTGTCATGGGGCATCACAGTCCATACGTATCTAGACAAATGGCTCCTCAGGGGAGGCTCTACTCAAGCAGCCCAGTTAGCAAACACCAATACTCTAACTTTATTTCTGTCCTTGGGCCGTCACATCAGTCTAAAAAAATGCTACATTACACTAGTCCAGCAGACAGACTTCATTGGAGCCACACACTAGAATTCTCTGACCACCAAGGAAAAATCCACTCTTCTATGGCCTGCCTGAGCTCTGCTTTAAAGCACAGCCCCCAAACACACACAAGGGGTATAGAAGTCACAGGAGGGGCTGGGGCTTCAGTGCAGGGGAAACCTTAGGCAGAAGGGGTGGGGCAGGAGCCTAGATTCCCTGAATAGTGGTTCATGGGCCACCCATATCTCTGTGTCTCTTTGTCTTCCCCACAGGGAGGATTTCCTATCACAGAGCTCTGGTGCCATGACCTATTCCAGTCCTTCATCTCTTAACCATAATTGTTCTCAGGCACAGAATTAAACGCTTTGGCAGATGTTCAGTCAGGCCTTTTGTCTAGCAAAAAATGTATTGCGTGCAAATCTTACCTGCATTCGTGAAAATGTTTCCATTCCTGATGTTCTCGCTGTTCTTTGAAAATCTCAGATGCTTCTCTCTCTAGGATCTTGGATTGCCTGCTGGACTTCAGGCATAAGGTCTGTCACTGAGCTCAGTGAAAGTATCCCTGGCAGTTATAACAGCCTTCTATTCACCTCTAGAGGGGATTTAGGTCAGATTCCTCAAGGGTTTATACAATTTTCCTTAAAGAAAGGAAATTGGAGTGTGCTATGGGATTACGAGAGCATGCAGTAGGAGTCAGAGGCAGTCTGGGGCCCAGAACAGGAGCCGTGGTAGAGCTGGGAATGCTGCACGCAGTACCAGAGAGACTGGCAAAATTATGTCACTGTGCTAAATTGGTCTGTTGATGCTCCAAAAAGAGGTTGGTGCTGGAGAGTGTGATAGGTGCTGGTCTGGATGGTACAAAGATTATGATGGGTCAGGCACTGATGAGGCAGTCTTAGAGACCCTGGACCCAGCGGTGTCAGAGAGTGCCAAGGTAGCGTCTGAGTTTTATTTGGGTGAAGACCTTTGCATCAGGTCCTTTTAGGCAGTACTGGGATTTGAGCCCAACCTTAGCCCAAACTTTGGCTGTACCAACTGTAGGACACAAAGTCTCCTGAGAACCAACTCCACAACATGACATACCCCTTTAGTAGGAGAGAGGGTTTGGGTTTTTTTTTTCTTTTTCTTTTTGAGAGCTTCACCTCTGGGACTGTGCCTGGAACTCCTGAAGTCACTGGAGCTGCTTGAGAGGTTGAGGCCAATGTGTATCTGTATGTACCTTTGCAAGGAGCACATGGACTCCATGGGAACAAGGTAGTGTTCCTTTAAGAGGCACTTCCGTGTAACCTCTCTGTCTTTTCAAGAGAAAGATTTACAACAGCACAAAACAACAATATAGCATCACAGGTCACATCCTTCCCCTCCCAGCTCTGCTCAAGATGAGACTGTCTGACCTTATGCAGAATGAATAACCCTTCCCCAGCACTGGCATAAGGAGTGTGCTTTTCTTTTCCTTACTCTTCCTGGAAGTTGGAAATTTAGGGCTTTACCAGACTGAGAGTTTTATGGCGATATAGTAAAAGCTCTGTTATCGGACATGTTGGAAGAATGGGCAGTGCCAGTTAATTGAATATTCCAGTTAACTGAGAGGTATTTACCAGTGGAATGCCAATTTTCAAAGAATTAGAATACAATAAAGTGTAATAGAGATACTAAATCCAGTAGTAGTGCAACACTGCAGACTGGTTGGTTTCTTGAAGCAGTTAGGCATATACAAGTTTTCTACACAGTAGGTTATCTTATGTCTCTACATATTGCTAGGGGCAGTGCTTGGTATATACCCAGATCACTTAAAATACACTTAAAACTAAAGCTATTCTGCATATACTTTAATCTTTCTTTGATAATTCAGAAGGCACTTCAGGTTCTTGCAGTCCCCCAGGTTCATCATTATCAACACCTATTATCATTGTAGAGGAAGTGCTGAATCTGTAATGACCTGATGACACATGCTGGAAGCTGCTTTTTTGAATAAATCCCTTGATATCAGCTTGGTTCCTTATCTTCTGCCACTTTTGCATAAAAGTAGAATGCAGAATTACAATTTCTTAACTTGCTAGGCAGTATACTAATCCCAATTACTAGACTGAAGATTTATATTGGGAGATATCAGAAATGCTGGTTAAATGAGTTTTCTGGTTCACTGAATGTTGGGCAACAGTTTTTAGTGTATAAAAAATATTACCAGGTAACTGCTTATTTTGCCACAAGAGGCAAGTCGTCTTTAATTATCTGAGGACAACATCACCACCAAACAACACTTCTTATTCACAAAATAATGTAATGACCCATCAAAACCAATGAGAGGCCTTACATTGAGCTCTGTGGTCTTCAGATCAGCCTCTAAAGTTGGCAAGTTCTCTATTTTATAGACTTTGCATAACTTCTTCCATCTTTTAAGCCACCATTGTTTCTGTGGTTACAGGTGGGGCTGCTCTGTAGCATCCTCTGTGGGGCAAGCATGTCTTTGTCCATAAATTTTGCCTGCCTACTCGGAGTAGGGTGGTATGCGCTGCACGTTTGGCATCAGTCTCTGAACATCTGACTAAAAAGAACAAAGCTCAGAATTTGGCTGTCTGCACCTTTGAACAACCAATCCAAACACAAAGGCAAGTGTTTAGTTGCAGTGCTTGAAGGTAAGGCCTTCACCTGGTCCTGGGGTTCTGGACTAGCACTGAGAAGCTCTTCCTTTGTCCCAATCTCACTGTCCCTGACTCTGGGGAGAAGCAGTCAAGCCTATGTAACTGTTGGCTTATGATTAGTCATTGACTCATGCTGCCCCTTCTAGGCTGGTGGAGGACTAGGACTTGATGGTAGCCTAGTCTGGGTATATTTTCCTTTAGCAGGGGCTATCAAGTTACTGGTACATAGAAAACCTGATAGATCCTGTACCAGGTGGCTACTTAACAGGAGTTAAAAAAATAAAAGCCATTCTGATGGAGGGGGGGAGGAGAGAGGGAGACACCACCTCCACTACCTTTCAGCTGGAAGCTGTGGGCTAGATCCTAAGGATAGCCTTCCATCCCCAACAGAGCAGCTGGGGATTTCTCCAGCATAGCTCGCTCTGTGTCATCCTATCCAGGCCCCAGGGACAAGTGCATACTGGGGGTAGAAAGGAGCATGGTCAGAACACCTTCCTCTCCCTTGGGGAGTCATTGCAGCTGGCAGACGTTTGAACTCTTCTAACTTACACTGAAGGTGGTCTCAATCCCACACTGCTCCCAGAATTAGGAGAGCACAAAGATGCCTTTATGCCATGTCTTTCTCTCCTTAGATGTAGTCCTGAGTATAGATCATTGGGATCTTTAGAGCAGAGACTGTGGCAAATGTTAATGCAATATACTAATTTCTCTGAGAGCATGCCAGAACTGAACCAAACCCTTTGGGTGAGGGCTGAAGTGATTTCCTCACAAAAGTTCTTCCAGGAACAAATGTTTCTCAGAAGGAAATTGCTCATCCTGCCAGTGCTGCATGCAGATCCTCCTCATCTCCTGGCTTTAATCTTTATGTGTGATGATTTGGCCCCATTACGTGATCCCAGGAAGAAAAGAATAGTTGATTCAGTTGTTTTTAAAAAGTTTAGTTTTATAAGTTTCCATGCAAATTAAGACTCATTTACCCCCCCCAATAATGCCAGATGGACAGAACCAGCTGTCAGAGATTAACACACTATGGAGTATTCGGTTAAAAAATTACAGATTTCAGAGAATCTGGGCTTTGTGTATTGATTGAACTGAACAACTGCCTATAGAACTGGTTGTTTGCAATGGCTGGCATTTACATTTGCTTGTAGACCTTGTTGCATCAAACAATGAATTATGACATGGTGAAACCATTTTTACAGCCTCTGGATGATTTTTAAGCCTTCTGATAAGGAGTAAGGGTATGTCTACACTACAGCACTATTTCAAATTAACTTAATTTGAAATAGTTAATTCAAATTAAGCTAATTTGAAATAACACATCTACACACAAAAACTATTTCGAAACAGCATTTTGCTAATTCGAAATAGCACGTCCACACTGAGTGGACCCTGAACCAAAGTTAAGGCTGGCTGGAACCAGTGACGGCAGGGCATCAGGTTGGGACTTAGTGTGTGGGGCTGCTGCCTGAGGCTAACTGAGCTTCGTGCTTAAAGGTACCCTACTCCCAGCCTGGACAGACAGTTCTCAGGGTTCCCCGCTTTCTTGTCTACCTCGATGAGGGACAGCAAAGCAGTCCTATCTTGGAGTGCCCTGAGTGCCCGCACTTGGGACACTACAGCATTCGGCCACATGAAGCCAGAGCTGCCCCTGGTCGTGGGTCGTCTCGTGGGGTCGTTGCCACCAGATCAGCTGCACTTGCTGCAGGCTGCCATCTGGCTGTCATGATCCAGGAGGCCCTGAGGGAGAGCGTCCACCCCAAGGAGCCCTCAGACCCTCCCCGGTCCTCCCCACCGGGGGCTCGTACCCCATTCCTCCCTCACGTCCTTCCATTTACCCATCCCTAGCCCCCCTTCCTGATGTCAAATAAAAGACACGTATGTTCAAAAATAGAAACTGAGTTTTTTTAACAAAACTGGGGGGTGATGGACCTCTGGGGAGATCTGGAAAAGGAGGTGGGAGAGGGGAAGAGAGAGGGTGGGAGAGGGGAGAGGAAAACCTGGGAGGAGGGAGCTGGAAGGGGGAAGCAAGGCGAAGAAGGGGGAGGGGAAGCTCGGGGCTCAGGGTTGGGGGTCTCATCAGACCAATCTGACTTTCATGCAAACCTGCTCCTGGGTTCGCATGTGGCCTTTGGTGGCCAGGCTGGCAGCTATCCTACTATAGACGTCCGTGTTCCTCCATCTAGGGCTGAGATCATGGAAGTTGGGGGCATCCCCTCCAAATCTGAATAAGGTCCATGATCTCCACCCTGGACCAGGAAGGTGCCTGCCTTCTCCAGCCCATGTCAGGCTCCTGGGAGCTGGCAGACTACTCCTGGGAAGCGGTGGAGGGCTGGCTGCCAGTGGCTTGCTGACTCATGTTTTGGGGCCACTGGGTCAGGGGCCCCGGTGGCTACTGCTGGCTCTGGGCTGGCAGGCTCGGAGCTGGCACAGGCATTGTGGCCAGGGTCTACCCCTTTAATGGCTCCAGGGCTGGGGGAGAGGAGAGTAAGTTTTCCTGGTTGTGCCCAGAGTGGCCACCAGGGCTCCCTGGGAAGGGCTGGAGGCCCCCTATTTCGAATTAAGTGTCTACACAGCACTTAATTCGAAATAGCTATTTCGAATTTGGTGTTACTCCTCATAGAAAGAGGTTTACCAAATTCTAAATAAGGGCTCTACTATTTCGAATTTATTTCGAAATAGTGGTTTGCCTGTGTAGATGCTATTAAAGTTAATTGGAAATAACTGTTATTTCGAATTAAAATTGTAGTGTAGACATACCCTAAGAGATTGCAACAGATACCAGGAAATTAGAACAAAGGAGCCAGAATGAATGAAATCACAATAGACAAAGCAATTGGAGATTGTCATCTGGAAGTGTCATCACAGAAAGAGCTGTTTTCTACTAGCACAGAGCAGGATCGTTCTAAGACTAGGAAACCAGTATCTAATATATAAAGGACAATGTTTGTGCTCTAATAACTTGAACACTATAAGACCTACCGCAACCAAACTTTCCCTGGGATAACCTTTCCTCCAGAAGAAGGTTTTAAGGTACCATGGGAGAGACGAGATGAGAGACTGACCCCTCTCCCTGGGGCTGCATGGAGCTTGGCAGTGCAGGGAGAAGTGGCTTCCCTGCCATTGGTGGAAGCATATGGAGGCCCCTCTTCAATACTGTGATTGGCTCAGGGCCCAGCGGCCGACCAATGGGCGGGCGGGTTGCTGCCGGGGTTCGCTATAGACAGAAGGGGTGAGGCTACTGTTACTGCTCAGCTGCCACTTTGAAAAAATGTCCAGAAGGAGGCACATCAGGGACACAGAGGTGAGAGTGAGGGAGAGGGGGAGAGGGGGGCAGGCTAGTCCAGGGGAGCTGGTCTGTTGGGAGCGAGTGGGGGGAGGGCAGGATTGGGGGGGCTGGACTGTTGGGCGCGAGTGGGGGGAGGGGAGGATTGTAGGGGGATGAAGGAAGCTGGGCTGGACAATCCTGCAGGAAGTGAGTGAGAAATGAAGCCCATGATGGGGGGGGGGTCTCCTTTGAGGGGCTCTGGCCCAAGGGGCAGCACTGGATGATGCTGCGTGGGGGAGAAATTAATCCAAGGGGGGGATCCCTCAAATCTGCACACGGGTCCTGGGTTTGATACTAGATGATCCTGGGGGGGGGTGGGGGAAAGCAGTGAGAGATGCAGGTCATGGGAGGGGCAGCTGGTCAAGGGGGTGGTGCTGGAGGAGGGACTGTAGAGGTGCCAGCAGGCTCAGGTAGTTGACTCATAGTTTCATTGAAAAAGATGGGAGAAGAGTTTGAGGTGTCACCTTCAAATCTGTCAGATTCAGTAGGGCCAGCCCCATAGATTGAGGCATCCCTATACTCAGCTCTTGGATGAGAATTTGCAGACCCAGCCTATCTCCTACTTCCCTACCAAAAAAACATGAGCTTCTATAAGGATAACTAGCAAAAATACCATCTGATAGGAAGCAAAACATTGCACTATTGAAGAGGGGCCTCCATATGCTTCCAGCAATGGTGGGGAAACAAGCCATGGTGATTTGGGGGCTCTCCCTTCCACTGTGCTTTTAATGGCTCCAAGACTCATGACATGGGAAAAAAACAGAGACACAGTTTCTATTGTGACTTTTGTATCTGAGTTTGCCAAGTCAAACAGCTTTGATTCTCAACATGGCAATGCCTCTTTTTTGAGTCAGAGATTTTGCTTTATGCAGCAGTAGAAAAGCATGGGGGTCTGCCATAATGGCCACATGTCAGGCACTGGCAGCTGCAGCGTGGCTGGAGCTGTCAGGACCAGCTTCTGTTTTTCTAAATTTTGTTCCTCCAGTTTTCTGGGCAACGCCGGGTAAGTCCAGCTAGTTATCTCTAAAAGTACTGTTAGAATGTGCTTAGAACCAGTCCAGCCCTTCTCCTGCTTGTGTTCCTGCTACAGCTTAAAGCAAACGGTGCATACCTCCTTACTGGGACTGTAGAGGGAGCTCTATTCTTCCACTGCTGAGAGAATTTTAAAAGTCAATGGCTACGTCTAGATTGCACCCCTTTTCCGTAAAAGGGATGCAAATTAGACGTATCGCAATTGCTAATGAAGCGGGGATTTAAATCTCCCCGCTTCATTAGCATAAAAATGGCTGCCGCTTTTTTCAGCTCGGAGCTTTGCCGGAAAAAAGCTCCAGTCTAGACGCGGATCTTTTGGAAAATAAAGCCTTTTCCAAAAGATCTCTTATCCCTTATTTTAAGAGAGATAAGGGATCTTTTGGAAAAGGCTTTATTTTCCAAAAGATCCACGTCTAGACTGGCACTTTTTTCCGGCAAAGGTCTGAGCCGAAAAAAAGCGGCAGCCATTTTTATGCTAATGAAGTGGGGGAGATTTAAATCCCTGCTTCATTAGCAATTGCGATACGTCTAATTTGCATCCCTTTTATGAAAAAGGGATGCAATTTAGACGTGGCCAATGAGAATATCTTGGAGATACATACAAAGAGCCACATTAAATCTCCCTTACTGTGTTAAGGACTTGTTCTTCCATCTCTGGCATTAGCTGTAGAATTCCCATTGACTTCATTGTGAGTAGGAGCATTGGGCCCTTAGCATTTGAGGAATCAGTGGGATTTGCTTTGCTAGATAATAGAAGAAACTGTACCCATCATTCTCCCTCAGTCAATATCAACCAGAAATAAATTGCCACCTCATCTTACTGGTAGAAGTCACTTGGAGCTGAGACAGGGGGTAGTAGGAGGATGTTTGCACCACAGTTACCCATGCAATAGGTCTCCAATGTTGTCCACTGGGCACCCTTCGTTAGAAACAACCATATTTACTCCTAGAATGTTGGATTCTGGCTACCCGGTATTGTGAAGACATAGAATTTTATGCCTATAACAGAGCTGGTACAACCGTGATGCAACCATGTTTCTGTGCGCACAGCTCTTCATTGGAAAGTTGTGTTATTGGGACATGCTGTAGGTGGCCTCAGCCTGGAAAAAAACTCCAGGCTTAAATGGTTTAGTAACAAATCTGGTCCACTGGCATGTTCAAATGCCTGCCAAAAACAAACAAGCCTTGGCAGTTACCATGAAGGTCATCATAGTCCTCCCAGCTTTCAAACATCCTGCAAAAGGCACCATAATCATTATCCCCACGTTACAAGCAAGAAAACAGAAGCATTGAGAGCTGTGACTAATCCAAGGCTGCAGAACTGGGATGTAAAGCAAGTCTCTTGTTCACATTCCAGTGCACGATCCAATGGACCTGTCTCCCTCAGGCCAACTTATCGACAAATGATCTCGGTGCAGTGCTACTTTTTAATAAAACGTCAGGCTTAATGCCAGGTTTTCCTTTGTTCAGGGGTAGCCATTTAGTTCAGTGATCAAAAGGTAGGAGCGGGCTTTCCTTTCATACCAAAGTTTAAACAAACATTCTCTTTTTTGAGGTTCCTTGGGAGAAAGGTCCAATAATTGGCCACATGTTATTTCACATCTTGGACTAATGAATGTGAATGATCAGCACTGGAGTGCCCCCATCCCTCCCGCTCTGAATTCTTTTCAGAACACACAATCCAAAAGATGACCACGTCAAGACTCTGTCAAGGGTGGGGTGGGAAGGAAAAATAGCCAGACTTGCTTAGTCCTTTTGCTGCTATGGAGAAGAGATAGATGTATAAGGCAGTTGGAAAAAGAGGGTGACTCAAATGAGTGAGTCATAAAAAGAACTTGGAGCTCTTCAAGGTCTAGTTTTCTTATTTCATGTAGAGGCAACATGAGCCAATGGGTAGAACCACGGATAAACCAAAGTTCTAGTCCCAACGTTGCAACTGACATGCTGGATGACTCTGGGCAAGTCAGCAGCTCTCAATTTTCATGCCCACAAAACAGGGAGACCATCACCAATCCAGCTTTGTCAAGCACTTCGACATCTCTGCATGAAAAATGCTCTATAAAGTTACTGTCAGAGACAGACCCTGAATCAGTAATCTGGATTGTTTTAACAACATATTTGTAAATCAATTCCTCTTCTCCTCCTCCTTCAGCACTGAGGGTGGGGGCAATCTAGCCAATGGTAACTGAGCTGTTGTTTGCAAAGTGACTCACTGGTGCTGCCTGCACTGCCAGGAGAGCAATAACTGAGCATGGAGGAGGACAGTGACTGAGTCCCCCCACCCTTCCAAGTTAATAGGGTGCATTAGCACTGACTGTGCCAGGAATCTGTGTAGCAAGCTGCAGCCAATGTTTGCATGACAGGAGAAAAGCAAGACCTAAAAGTTTTAGATTATGTCTACTACAACACAAACTTACATCAACCTATATTAGGTTGACTTGCAGCTCCACAGTAATTACTGCAGTGATGCATGTCCATACTAATCTCCTGGAGTCGGTGGTGCGTCTTCTCCCCAGAAGTCCTTCCACTGACCTACAAGGGTCCGTATGAGGAGCTGAGAGTCTGGTCTCACAGCTCCCTGCTGGAAGTCCAGGTGCTCCACAGGCTCCTGGCAGGCTGCACTCCCTCTCACCTCCCCACTCCCTGCAGGGAGTAAAGTCCAGATGCCGGGGCTTCTCATCCTAGTGCCCAGTTTATGTTGACTTTACTGTGTGGTGTAAACCAGGCCTTAGAATGGTATATGGTCAAGGACAGGCCTAAGTTTTCATGCAGATCTGCTTTTTCATTGTTGTTCTTGAGATATGGCTCCAGGTCCCTCTTAGTTTTAATTCTCTTTTAGACCGATCCAGGTCTGATACTATCCATTCGCACAGGCATTAAATCAAAGTTGGTACCTCCAAAAAACTGAGTTTTCTTGTTAGCTCTGCCGCAGTTCCACCAAGGGCAGTCAGGGATGAATTTCAATAAGGCGCTGGTATTTTTACCAGTGTCAACTGACACAGCCCAGAGCAGCAATAGATAACAAGGGTAAAAACCACCCATTTCTGGTGTCCTGTCTATCCCAGCTCTTCCACCATTGCTACCATCAGCAGAGCTGCACCAGTGTCATGTCATAGTGCTGGGAGAGGCTCCTGAAAAAGGCTGTTATGGACTAAGCCTAAAAACATCACAATAAAATGATATGCCAAGAGCCTTGAGTATCGATGTTCTCTGGTGTAAGGGAAAAACAAACTCAAAATAGAGATTTAAGGAAAGGGGTCTTCAAAAGCGCCACACTTTGGCCTAACTCAGTTGGAAAAAGTATAGTTGATGCCTTTCTTTTCCCTCTTCATGCCTGAATCTTCTATTTCTCAGCTTCTAACTGCTTTGCAATGTGGTTTGGCTATAGAATAGTCTGGACACAGGCTGAGATTTCCTCCTCAGATAATATTGCAGAGTTCAGAGGGCAGAGGATATTTTAATCGTGGAAAAACTCTCAAATGTCAAGAAAATGGGATCCACTAACTTTTACACAGTTTGGCTCCAATTCTTATGGAATGAACAAAATAACCCCATAAAAATCAATGAGCAGACCACATAATTATAACTGCTGTTTTGTGTTATTGAAGCATGGACATTAGTCTCCAGACATAGTTTGACTGTAGCATTCTCCTACATCTCTGGTTAGTTCATTATAATAGTTGTCAACAGTATAATCTTACATCCTTATGCTTGATTTATAACTGCTCTGCCTTGTTTCTCCCTTGTTCTTGAGAAGTATTGTACATACTTAATCTGGGTTTCCATCCTGCTCCCACTGACTTCAAAGAAACTTTCTACCACAAGGATAAAGCTCATCTATGAAGAATGAAAGTTTGCAACAAAATGGCAAATGAATGTTAATGTCGATAAATGCTAAGTAATGCACATTGGAAAAAATAATCCCAACTACACATACAAAAGTGATGGGGACTAATTTAGCTATAACCACTTAAGAGAGAGATCTTGGAGTCATTGTGGATAGTTCTCTGAAAACATGCACTCAGTGTGCAGCAGCAGTCAAAAAAGCATACAGAATGTTAGGGTCATTTAAAAAGAGATGGAGAATAAGGCAGAGACTATCTTATTGCCTCTATATAAAACCTTGGTACACCCACACCTTGAATACTGCGTGCAGATGTGGTCATCTCATCTCAAAATATATATATGTATTGGAAAAGTTTCAGAAAAGGGCAACAATAACGATTAGGGTTTTAGAATGGGTGTCATATAAAGAGGGATTAAAAAGACTTGGACTTTTCAGCTTGGAAAAGAAGAGACTAAGGGAAAACATGACAGAGGTCTATACTATCATGACTGGTGTGGAGAAAGTAAATACTGAAATGTTATTTACTTGTTCCCGTCACAAATTGTAGGAACTAGAGGTCACAAATTGGAACTAGAGTTCACAAATTGAAATCAATAGGTAGCAGGTTTAAAAAAAAAAAACAGAAGGAAGTATTTCTTCATACAGCACACAAACTATGGAACTACTTGCTAGAGGATGTTGTGAAGACCAGGACTTTAATAGGGTTCAAGAAAGAACTAGATAAATTCATGGAGGTTAGATCTATCAATATGTATTAGCCACGATGGGCAGGGAGGGTGTCCCTAGCCTCTGTTTGTCAGAAGCTGGAAATAGATGACAGGAGAGGGAACACTTGATGACTACCTGTTCTGTTCACTCCCTCTGGGGCATCTAGTGTTGGCCACTGTCGGAAGACAGGATACTGGACTGGATGGACCTTTCGCCTTTCTTATGTTCTTATTCCACTCTCTCAACAAGTCCCGAGAAAGCTTTGTGCAGGAGACTTCTTGGGGGCTGGTTGAGAGAGTGGAATGAACTTTTATTGGAACTAAAAATCACCACAAACCTAGTGCAAGGCAAACATCTTTAGCCTGCTTTCATAATAATAAATCAGCACATACATTGCAAAATTAAAAATCCCCCACGTCCTACCAACTTCTTTCCCCAGCGACAGGGTGAGGCAAAACATAAACCTCACATAGATGTTATTCACATCACTTAATGCATTACTGGAAAGTGTTCACATACTATAGTGATGAGGGCAGTATGAAGGGCTATGTAGAATAAATCAGCATGCAAGACTCTTGAGGTGACCCGGGCATCTGTCACAGCTATGATTCATTTATCGGTTTCCAAGCAGGGACACTTCCTAATAACTGTAGCTCAACCTATGACACTCCTGGGGGCACTGAGAGGACTTGGGAGCTAATTAAATGGAAACAAAACAAACACAAGCCTGTCTTTGCACCTCATGGCTGCTTTATGTCTCCATGAAAGGTAGGTTTAACTAAGAAAGTGAAGATGGTAGAATTATACAGGTCGCAAACTACATGGAAACATTTCAGCTGGATCCTCCTCAAAACCAATGAATGGTGTTTGCACAACTCTGTTTCCTCCTTTGGCCCTCCAATATTGTGAAAGGAGTAGCTACATTGGAGCCCTTGTGCTCCTTGGCCCTTCCCTCCCTCCTACACCCTTCCTTGTAGAGTAAGACACAGCAGTTCCTCTAACCTCATACACCTGGACAATATTTCTATTGGGCTGGGTAATAAGGTTTCAGTTTGAGTAACAGTGGCAGATCTGGGCCTAAAATCAACAGGAAAACTCAATCCTGACTTCAAAGGACTTGGCTCAGGCCTTTTGTACTCTCACCTAGTTGCTAGACAGTTTGAACTGCTTAAACCTCACAGCAAATGGCACAAAGAGGGATGCGGTTGGAGCACCGACAGGCTGGGATTCCTCCCCCATGAGCACGGGGTCTCTGCACTGACGATAGGTTAAACCAGGTTTATTCTCTTCTCTTGGTCATTTCTTATATAACTCTAAATTCTATTCTGATTTATAAAATAGATCCATTTGAAAGAATCCTCAAGCCCATACTTCAGCTAAAATATCCAAACATTCATGAGAAACTAGGCATAGGAAAAGGGTTAATTATAATTACTTATCCCACATGCATTTTATACTGTATCTGTCTCCTAGTTTTCACATCAGCTTTCTCAACAGCTCCTGCTCCAGTCTTTTCAGAGCCAAAATAGACTCCTTGAGCAGTGCTTTGGGCTAAGGAGTTCCCCCCCTCTCTTCACAGGTGACCCATCACCCACTTTTTCTCATCACTCCACTTTTTCCTCACATATTTACAATTTTGGGGGGAGTAGGGTTTCCTCCAATTTTGTGGCTAAAATTTTCAATGTTTGATTTCTGCCCGAAGAATAACTTTTGGGAAAAAAATTAACAAAACCTGTTCAGCCATTTTTGCATTGCTTAAGAAATAGTACATGAGCGCCTAATCCAAGACTGTGCATACACACCCAGAGACAAAATTGAAATTGCACAATCAACTGTAACCATCACATTGCCTCGCTTTTGAACAATCAGATGCTCATTTAATAGACAGCAGGTTTAAAACAAACAACATTTCTTCACACAACGCTCAGTCACCCTGTGGAATGCCTGGCCAGAGAACGTTGTGAAACGTGTGATACTGGGTTTGAAAAAAAAACTAGAGGAGAGGTTGATCAATGGCTATTAGCCAGGATGGGCTGGAAAAATGTCACTAGCCTGTTTGGCAGAAACCAGGAAGTAGGGCTGTTAAAAGGTTAACCAGAATGTATGAACCCTACCGGTACACTTACCGGTTAATTGTCCCTTGCCAATGAACTCTGGCAGCGACCAGCCATGCTGAGCTGGGCAATGGTTTGGGCGGCAGGTCCGGAGTTAAAATGAATAACTGATTAACCATTTTAACATCCCTACAGGAAACTGACAACTGGGGATGGATCACTTGATGGCTACCTGGTCTGTTCATTCCCTCTGAGGCACCCGGCATTGGCCACTGTTGTAAGATAGGATACTGAGCCAGATGGATCTTTGGTCTGACCTAGTATGGCTGTTCTTATGTTCACCCATACTATTTGCTTTTCATTTAATAGACACCTCACTGCCATCTCTTGAGATATTTGGTGCTTTACTTAACACCTTGCTCTTAGGGACACTGATTAGAAGTGAGTATCTCTGTTTTGATTTTTTCTGTTTATTTTTAAAAGTGACCTCACTGTACCCTAAAGGCTCAGAAACCAGAAAGGAAAGAACCACACAAAGTTATTTAAATAACAAACAAACGAACAAACCCCACCTCCTCTCAATTTCAAAGTCAACCTCACGATTTTTTAATGTTTGGGTTAGCAATACTGAAGACTCTCATTAGGGCATGCTAACTGAAGAAATTAGCTTCCCAAGAGATGCTATGTGTAGAATGCTGTGAGCAGCACAATACTGACATCTAGTGTTTAATCAAGATATTGTGTATACAGGGCTAAAACGTAAGGACCATTTTTTATTCTCTTTTTTTCTTTTAAAAGAGGTGCTTGCACAGCCAAAACTCCAGCTGACATCAGTGGGGTGGCCAGTAGCTCAGCACTTTAAAAAAAGACATGATTAGGACACTTCCAAAAAACAGGTCCTTCAAATCGTCCTGCATTAAACAATTACTAAACATGTTATTCCTTGCATGTTCCTTAGCATTTAAATAGTTGAATTTTTTTAATAACCATGAGACAACAGAAAGACAGATGATGCTGACAATTTAAGACAACAATTGAAAATGACTACATTTATAAATATAGTCATTTATAAATAAATACTTTTATTGACTACAAGGGATGATGCAAAGATACAAAACTCAGGCGGAAGATCCTAACAGCAGACATATCTCAAAGCATTCCTCAGGCAAACTTCCTATTATTGGGTTTTTCTACTACCAAAATCTAATTGTACATATAAAGCAAGTTCCTTGCTGTACTAAAGAATAATACATTTTTACTGATCATTTTGTGACAAAGTGGGAAAAAAAGTATTTTACACACAGGATTACAAACATCTGAAAATACTTTCAATTTTTCTATATTTTCCTTTATAAAGAAAGCATTTTTAAACAAAGGTTGAGTCACTATTCCATTTTAACTAAATTAGTAAAAATCAAATGACATTAAAGTAAATATTCAGAATTGTTGATGGTTTAACTAAGCAATTTTGCACAAAGATAAAGACGCTGATTTTATTTTTTAATGGTGAACTACAAAATATTAAAAAACCTATCCCTTTAACTACTTCTTTCTGCTATGTAGAGATGGACTCCAACAAAAAAGAAATCTTTGCTTTTTAAATTTGGTTTTGAAATAACAGGACTAAGGTCCCTCACTGAATCACACGCAAAAAAGTGCTGAAGGACAGACTTAAGACACATTGAAGCCAGTGGGACTTATGCAGCTTAATGAATGAGGGCCTTTGTTTGGAGGATGTCTTTGGAGAATCTAAATACTAATATCATACACGCCTGAGCAGAACTGCAGCTCTCCCTCCCCGTGGGAGGGGCTATTGGGAAGGGGAATCTGAAAAAAGAGGACCTGTTATTTCAAAAATACAAAACAGTTACCAAAACCAAAAAGCAATTTTTTTCCTGAAAAGAAAAAAGTTGAGAGATATTTTAATGCATCATAAAAGAGCAGTATAAGCCACTACAGCTTTGATTTCATTTTGCAGCTCACTCTAAGTGTTTTACTTTAATACATGAAGTGCTCAATCTCACTATAACATACAAATGAGAGGTCACATTACTTATTATCTGGGTTACAATATCATGACTAATGTTATTGTTGATCACTGCAAAAGGAGTTGTTGCTGATTCTGAAAGTTGTTAGTTGCAAAGGTAGATGCCAATGTTTGTGAAGAATGCTGACAACTGGAAATGCAATGTGGCCAGAATAGCGTGAATGGAAACGATCATCTGATAAAGAAGTACCCACTTCCTACTCAATAAAAATGCAGTAGTGACTATTATACATCATTGGAGGAGGGAGGAAACTACTCACCATCAGTAGTAAAAACCTGTTATTGGGAATAAACATGCCAGAAAATTATAGCTTTGGGTAAAAGAACAGAATGTAAATATTGATTATAGATACTCTCCAAACTAGGACAGAATGTTAATATTGGTTACATATGCTCTCTCCAAACTAGGACAGAATGCCAATATAAGTTGCAGAGATACATCCTAAACACACAAAGTTTAAAAGTTGGGGCTCAGTTTGAACCGATTGTCCGTTGGTTTATATTACCGTTTTTTCAAAGCATAAAATATACTCACCTGTCCTCAAAAGTATTTTGTGTACACTCTGTGCACACTGTTGGTGTATTCTGCCTTTTCTTTTCAAAAATAATTGTCAGAATAGTCTGGGAAAACTTACGCTCCAAACACTAAAGAAAACTGGCCCTTCTTTGTTGGTCAAGAGTGCTAAATAAGCAGTATAGTAGGATCCCAGGTGGTGAAAATGCTGCACATGTTCTCTGGGGAGCAAGTCTGGCTGACTGAGGAACACTGATGCTGTTGTACTGACGGCCTTCAGAACCAGCTGTGTTCAGCCCTCCTTGAAGCAGGGAGGGTTACTGTAACACAGGGGTTTTGAGATTTATGAGAAAAATAAAGAAGAAAGGAGGTAGCCCCAGGATTTCCAATGCAAAGAGAAAGGGAAAAGAGGCCTGATTCAGTCCCCTCTGAAGTCCATAGCAACCATCCCAATGACGCCAATGAAATTCATCAGTCTTCAAATAATTATGGAAGTGGTATGGATATCAATCTATAATTATATCTCTGTTAACATTTCATTAGACTAAGCCCTTTAGTAAGAGAGATATATTTCTTTGTTTTAAAGCTTAGTGAGTTTAGTAAGTAAAGAGACAAGAGTTTTGGTATTGTGTCTATGTTAATGAGACTAGAGGAATGTTGAAGGCTGAAGTCTGAATTGTTTGATTTACAATGCCTTTTGCTTTGCCCAATATGAGATACTGTTGTATTATGCTTTTCTTTGCAAGGCCTTGTAAGGATTGTTTGTGTGTGACAGTGGTATGTATGTGTCAAGATAAAGGTGCAAAGGTTATCCTCAGAGCCAGATGGCCAAGAAAGGAGGGGCGAAGCGTGGGTAAAGACAGACTTATCGGCATCATCCCATCAGTGTGTACCCATAGTCAAGGAGTGATCGGGCTGGAAGACTGACAGCCCTAAAGTGGAGCTGGCACCCCTAAAAGACAAATGATTACAGGATGAGCCTTTTGAGATGTTTTGGGAATGATTGACATCAAAAAGATAACACACTGGACACAGACTGACACAGCAGAATCCATAGACTTCAACAGAGAAAAGGATTATAAAAGCAGAGTGCTTTGCCATGGAACTTTGGGTTCGTCTTGCCACCAACTCCAGGAGAGCATCGGATCGCAACCAACAAAAGGCCCTGCTCCGCCTCTGTGGTCAATCTAGCTGGCCACTAGATTGATCCAGACTCTGGACTGGTAACTATAACATCGTCTGGCGGGACTATGTGTATGGTGTTTGTGTGTGTGAGTGACTGAAAAGCATATACTACTGTTGTATTCTCAATAAATGTGGCGTACTGCCTTTTCCTCTACAAAAGATCTCGTGTGCTTTGTTTAAGCATAACACCAGGGCAGATATCGTTTGAGATGAAGAGTGATCGTTTGAGATGAATCCAGTGATTGCATATGGCGACCCACAATAAATATGATAGATAATTGGATGTCTGTAGAAAACACTCCCTTCCCAAACATTTGTTGATGGACAAAGTGGTGTTCATATACCAGGACTAAATTACCCACATTGACTAGGACATTTTAAAGCCTATTTAAAGAAAGCAGCACTCTTTTAGTTCTCAGTGCTGTAATTTGGAAAAGTCAGGCTGGAAAAACATTTCTCACATTATGGAAAATGAGAATTCTCTTTGAAAATTATAATTACCGTTGGCTTTTCTGAGCCAGCTGCTCACAGCAGACATCTTTGCTGAAACATGATCTCACTTTTGACATGCTGCTTTAACATTGATTCATCAAGGAAAATGCTTTCCAGCTAAATATTAAAACATATAACAATGTTTGGGGGTTTAACAACTAATTCTTTACTATGTTTTTAGTACTTTCTGAGAGTATCTCTATGCAAGAGGTTTAGTACTATCAAATATTCAAGGCACAAGAATGTATAGTAGATGAGCCAAATCATCATGAACCACAGCCTGCTTTGGATAGTTGGGTTGGAGCAATTTAATTAGGAGTCCTGTCTCCATCTCATTCTGTGCCAGGACAGCAGAAAGGTAAGGTAAACACTTCCTGCCTAAGAAAGTGGTTTGCAACTTGGAGACAGGACTGGCTACTGCATAAACTGGTAGAGCACACTCCTAAAGGGCCATGAGCTGCCAATCAAAGGACATAATATGGTCATAAAAACATAAGAACGGCCTTACTGGGTCAGACCAAAGGGCCATCTATTCCAGTATCCTGTCTGCTGACAGTGGCCAATACCAGATGCCAAGAGGGAGGGATCACAACAGGTAAGTCTCTTGTGATCCCTCCTGTCACCCACCTCTAGAGAAACAGAGGCTAGGGATACCATTCCTACCTATCCTGGCTAATAGAAATTGATGGACCTAACCTCTATTAATCTATCTAGCTCTTTTTTGAATCCTGTTAAAAGTTCTAGCCTTCACCGCATCCTCTGGCAAGGAGTTCCACAGGTTGACTGTGTGCTGAGTCAAGAAAAACTACCTTTTATTTTAAACCTGCTCCCTATTAATTTCATTTGGTGACTGCTAGTTCTTTTATTGAGGTAATAAGTAAATAACTTTTCTTTATTCACTTTTTCCATACCAGTTATGATTTTATAGACCTCTATTATATCCCTCCCTTAATCCCCTCTTTTCTAAGATGAAAAGTCCAAGTCTTTTAAATCTCTCTTCATATGGGACCGGTTCCAAACCCCTAATCATTTTTGTTGCCCTTTTCTGAACCATTTCCAATGCCAATATATATTTTTTGAGATGAAGCAACCACATCTGTACGCAGTATTCAAGATGCGGGCATACCATGGTTTTATATAGAGGCAATAAGATAGTCTCCGTCTTATTCTCTATCCTTTGTTTAATGACTTTGTAGCCAGTTTGGTTTCCCGGAGGGGTTCCTCCTCCTCCGGGTCAGTGGCCGGCTATTCCACCCAACTGCACTGGCCCTTTAAGGCAAGTCCCCCAAGTCACTAGTCGATGCCCGGCCTTCCTTCAGGTGGGTGGCACATAAACAAAGACGGTGTCTATCAAGGCCTGGACCTGGTGCAGGGTGGGCGGCAAGTAAACAGAGCCCAGTTGGAGATGGGTCAAGCCCTGGTTCATAGTGTGGCAACAGACAACCCTAGAGTCAGTTAAGTATCAGCCAGGCCCTGATTCAGGACATGGCAACTGCCAAACAAAGTCAGTTTACAGGTGGGCCAGACTCTGGGTTCAGGGCATGGCAACAACAACCAGTCAGTTAGGCCAGGCCCTTGGTTCAGGACATGGCAGCAAACAAACCCAGAGTCAATTAGGCTAGGCCCTAATTCAGGGCGTGGTGACACACACCCACAGTTAGGGTTTGGAGGCCCTGGCCCTCAGTCAGGGCAGGGCAACATACAGACTCAGGCTATGTCTATCTACACTGGTGGCTTCTTGCGGAAGAACAGCTGTTCTTGCGCAAAAACTTGCCAGTTGTCTACACTGCATGTGCGTTCTTGCGCAAGTAAATGTACAGTACAGTGTCGGAAAATAGGGCTACTTCCAGAAGAGTTATTCCTCTTCCCATGAGGAATAAGCCCTCTTGTGCAAGAGCTCTTGCGCAAGAGGGCAGTGTAGATAGGCAACATGAATTTCTTGTGCAAGAAACCCTTATGGCTAAAATGGCCATCAGAGCTTTCTTGCACAAGAGAGCATCCACACCGCCATAGATGCTCTTGTGCAAAAGCACATCTCTTGCGCAAAAGCATATGCCACTGTAGACGCGCTCTTGTGGAAGACTTTTTGTGCAAGAACTCTTCTGCAAAACAGTTCTTGCACAAGAAGCTGCCAATGTAGACGTAGCCTCACAGTTTAGTTCAGAGGAAGGCCAGGCCCTGGTTCAGGGCATGGTTGCAAGCAAATACAGATTTAGGGCTCCTTGTTCAGGAGGAGTACAGGCCAATCTCCTGCAGTGGTGGCAAGGAGGGGGAGCCTGCCACCCGGTAGGTGGGTGGCGGGGGGGAGCACAGGCCCACCCACTCCACTGCGCCCCGGCCCAGGGCCCTAGAAGCAGCAGTGCAGGCTGCTATGGGCTCAGCGGGGGTTCCAGCCCGAAACTCGCTAGCCTTGGGGCTTTTAACAGCCCCCACTAACTCCTGGGCCACTTCTGGTCTCCCCCTCAGCCGGTACCTGACTTTCTGGCTAGGTGCTCACAGAGTCCAGGGCAGGTTCATCCCACTGGGGTCCCGGTGGTCCAGCCCAGTCCTCTGCGGCTTGCAGGTCTGCAGGTCTCAGCTGGGCTCCTGGTACAGGTGGCGTCAGGCGTCTGGGCCAGTTCTCAGGATCAGGCAGTGGCAGCAGTATCCCCCAGTTCCTGGGCAGGGGCTGGGGCACGGAATCAGGTTGGTCCTCTGCAAGACCTGCTGCGGTAGGCAGGCTGGGCAGGGCCTCGGCCTCGACCTCCTAGGCAGATAGGCGGTATACAGCCTCTGGCTCCTGAAAGGTTGGGGGTCCAGGCCAAGCCTTGGTCCCAGCCTCCCAGGCCAGGAGCAGGTAGTCGGCTTTGGGCTCCAGGAGAGTTGGAGGCCCAGGCCAGGCCTCGGTCACAGCCTCCCAGACTGGGAGTCCTGAGCAAGCCTCTGGTCCCTCTGCCGACTCAGCCCTGACTGAGTCTGCTGGCTGGGCTTTTATAGTTCTAGCCCTGCCCCCTGGCTTCCAGTCAGGTGGCTGGGCGGGGTCAACCTCGGCCCAACATGGTGGCCAGAGGAGTTCCTCCTCCTCCGTGTCAGTAGGTGGCCATTCCGCCCCACTGCACTGGCCCTTTAAAGCAAGTTCCCCACTACAGACTTCTAACCTTCTATTTGGTTTTTTGACTGCCACTGCACACTGAGTGGATGTTTTCAGAGAACTATCCACAATGACTCGAGATTTTTCTCTTGAGTAGATGTAGCTAAATTAGTCATCATATTGTACATATAGTTGGGATTATTTTTTCCGATGTGCATTACTTTATTTATCAATATTACATTTCATTTGCCATTATGATGGCCAATCACTTAGTTTGGTAAGATCTTTTTGAAGCTCTTCACAGTCTGCTTTGGTTTTAACTACCTTGAGCAGGTTGGTAACATCTGCAAATTTTGCCACCTTACTGTTTACCTCTTCCTCTAGATCAGTGTTTCCCAATTTTATTTGGCCACAGAACCCTTTTAAACTTGAAAGAATTTTGTGGAACCCCTCATAACAGTCTCATATATCGAGCTGAAAAAGTAGACCACAAATAAGTAAGGATAATAATAAACAAATGCTAAACAAAGTCATGAGATTAACGTTTAGTTTAATTGCACATATTTAAAAACAAAAATCACATTTAATGGGTACAAAAAATAAACCTAAAAAACGAATATGCATTATATATTGGCAGTTTTCAATGCGATCAGTAGTTTTTCTTCTTTTCTTGGCAAATTCTTTTTATATTTAGTTTAATACTGGAAAGTTGTATTCGCATATCTGGCATGGCATTAAGTTGATTTCTGTATTTCGTTTTTGTTGCTGCATAATTCGAGAACCCAGTTTCACACAAGTATGTCCTGGCGAAGGGTAATAACTGACAAATTGCACATCTTGATAAAGCTGAATATTTTTGACATAAGCTGCCTCAAAATGTAATCAGAGAAAATTCTTTAAATGTTTGTATTAATTGGCCATCTGAAGCGATTTCAATTAGGTTTCTTAATCTTGCGTAGAAAAACCAACTGACTTTTCTGTTATACTTAATGGATTTCGAATCCAGTTATTGTTGTCATTTATGATTGGAAAATACTTAATGTTTACGTATAAATCATGAAGATGATCTGCAATGTCACTGTGAATATCTTCATCGAGTTCACATTCGTTTTCTTCAAGGAAATCATTCAGGGTTGGGAAATGATCCAAATTATTGTGTCCTACAGACAAGATCCAAAACAGTAGCTTACGTGACAATGACAAAATTTTATCTTTTGCATTATTTCCTTGCAGCGACAGATTTACTTCATTTAGTTTTTGTAAAGATGTCCGCAAGATATGCAACTCTCGATAGCCACGAAAAGTTTGTTAAACAATCAGAGAGTCAGAATTTGTGATTCAGCAAATATGCGGAGAGCTCATGACGCAACTCAAATAATCTAACAAGCACTTTGCCTCGTGATAGCCACCTGCCTTCTGTATGTAGAAGCAGGGCTCTATGCTGACTACCCATATCTTCACACATAATTTGAACAGTCTTGATTGTAATGGTCGAGTTTTTATATACAGTAATTAATAATCTGTACTGTTTCATCCAACACATTTTTAAGAGAGGGAGAAATATTCTTAACTACCAGTGGATGTCTGTGGAGAACATAGTTATTGCTGGTGAAGTTTGGTGCTACATTTTTATTCATGTTACAGCACCATCCACTGTTCCTACCATTGCTTTAGCGCCATCACTGCATGCATCAATACATTTTTCCCAATTTATTTCATGTGTTTTCATAAAGTTAGATACAATTGAATATATTCTCACCAGTTGTATTGGTTTGCAAAAATTTGCATAAAAACAAGTCTTCAATAGATTTATCAAAATTATAACAAATACAAGCAAAACTGCAACACCTGAAATGTCAGTGGACTCGTCTAATTGTAATGAATATGCATCACATAAATGCAGCTAAAAAATAAGCTCCTTTTTTATTTCAGCAGCAAGATCGTGAATATGACACATGAAAGTGTTGTTTGATAGCGGCACAGCCTCAACTTTTTCACAAGACTCCTCATCCAACATACAGATTACGGTATTTTTTGTGCATGATTTTATGTGTGATTCCCCAATTGTGTGTGCTTCTCCGGTGAATGATATATAATAGCTAACTTTGTAAGATGCCTCTGTTGCATTTTTGTTATCTGTTTTGGCAATTTTTGACATGAAGAGTTTACTTTTTTCAAGTGATTCAAGCTTCCACTTAAAAAACTAGTGTCTTTATCTTTGTATTCCGAGTGATTAGTTTCAAAATGTCTTCGCAATTTAGCAGGTACTAAAGAACTATTAGATAATATTTTGTTGCATAGTACACACTGGGCATCTGGAGCATCTTTGTTTCTATTGCTTATGAATCCAAATGACAAATAGCCCTCAGCATACATGCGTTTCTTATTACTTGGCTGTAATTCTTCATAATTAGCTTGAATTGCCTCGGTATCTTCCTTGCTGGTTTCAGTAACAGCAGGAGTGTTTGAAGTACTAGCTTTTTTCTTAAAAATTCCTTCTTTTAGCCAATGATCCATGGGGAATTTTAGTATCAATAATTTAAATTCTATGTGTAGATACTCTTAACTTGTCATATTGTTAAAGTCACCCATATTGATCCACGCTCCCTGACGGTGAGTTCAGGGTTTCTGGCGTTATATAACACATGATCGCACCACTGACTGACTGCGCGCGCAGCCCTGAGTAGTGAGTAAGGATGTTAAAATGCAGTTAATTGACTAGTTGGAATTTCCATTGACTAGTCAACTAGTCAATATGCACTTCCGCATTCCTCCTCTGAAATGTACAAGAGCCTGCTGGGGCTCTTGTACATTTCAAAGAAGGAATGAAGAACTTCGCATACAGCCCGGACCTGTGGGAAGTCCCACTGACTCTGGGCTGCACGCAGTGTGCCTGCTTTGAAATGCACAGGAGTCCCCAGTGGGGGCTCTTGTGCATTTCAAAGCCATGGAGCCTGGGATCAGCGGGGGACTCTCAGTACCCCACTGATCCCGGGTTCCGCACGGCACTTCCGGATCAGCTATGAGGCGGCTGCCCCTTTGAATCGCCGCCTCACTAACTTTCAAAGGGGCAGTGGAGCCTGTGGTCAGCCGAGGGCTCCCTAGCTAATCCCGGGCTCCGTGCGGCACTTCCCCAGAACCCGGGATCAGCTGGGGAGTCTTTAACATCCCTCTGGAACCCTTATTTTCACTTTGCGGAACCCCGGGGTTCTGCGGAACACCATTTGGAAAACACTGCTCTAGATCATTTATAAGTATGTTGAATAGGATGGTTTCCAGGACAGATCCCTTGGCGAGCCCACTAGTTATTTCTCAGAAAACTTACTGTTTATTCCTACCCTTTGTTTCCTGTCTTTTAACCAGTTATCAATCCATGAATGGACCTTCCCTCTTATCCCATGACAACTTACTTAAGAGCCTTTGGTGAGAGACCTTGTCAAAGGCTTTCTGGAAATCTAAGTACAGTATACTATATCCACTGAATCCCCCTTCTCCACTTGTTTGTTGACCTTCTCAAAGAACTCTAGCAGATTAGTAAGTCATGATTTCCCTTTACAGAAATCCTGTTGACTTTCCCTCAACAAATTATATCCATCCTTGTGTCTGACAATTTTATTCTTCACTATAGTTTCAACTAATTTGCCTGGTACTGACATTAGACTTACCAGTCTGTAATTGCCAGAATTACCTCTAGGATCCTTTTAAAATAATGGTGTCATGTTAGCTATCTTCCAATCATTAGACATGGAAGCTGATTTAAAGGATAGGTTGCAAACCAAAGTTAATAGTTCCGCAATGTCCCATCTGAGGTATTTCAGAACTCTTGGGCGAATGCCATCTTGTCCTGGTGACTTGTTACTCTTAAGTTTATCAATTTGTTCCAAAATCTCCTCTAATGACACCTCAATCTGGGACAATTCCTCAGATTTGTCTCCTAAAAAGAATGGCTCAGGTTTGGGAATCTCCCCAATATCCTCAGCCATGAAGACAAAAGCAAAGAATTAATTTAGCTTCTCCGCAATTACTTTATCATCTTTGAGTGCTCCTTTAGCATCCAAGGGCCCCAGTAGTTGTTTAGCTGGCTTCTGCTTCTGATGTACTTAAAAACAAAATTTACTATTACTTTTTGAGTTGCTGGTTAGTTGTTCTTCAAACTCCTTTTTGGCTTTTCTTCTTGTATTTTTACACTTAATCTGACAAAGTTTATGGTCCTATTTTATTCACTAGGATTTGACTCCCACTTTTTAAAAGATATCTTTTTATCCGTCACTGCTTCTTTTATCTGGTTGTTAAGCCATAGTGGCACTTTTTTGGTTCTCTTACTGTGTTTTTTAATTTGGGATATAAATTTAAGTTGGGCCTTTATTATAGTGTCTTTGAAAAGTTTCCATGTAGCTTGCAGAGATTTTACTTTTGTCACTATACCTTTTAATTTATGTTTAACTGACTTCCTCATTTTTGTGTAGTTCCCCCTCTGAAATTAAATGCCACAATGTTGGACTGCTGAGCTGTTTTTCCTACCACAGGGATGTTACATTTTATTATATTATGGTCACCATTTCTAAGTGGTCCTGTTACATTTACCTCTTGAACCAGATCCTGCGCTCCCCTTAGGACTAAATCAAGAATAGCCTCTCCTTGTGGATTCCAGAACCAGCTGCTGGAAGAAGCAGTAATTTAAGGTATCAAGAAATTTTATCTCTGTATCCCGTCCTTAGGTGACGTGTACCCAGTCAACAAGGGGATAGATGAAATCCCCGAATTCATCAACATATATGCTGCAATTAGCAAAAACTTGGTTGGGAAATAGACTGCTGACCATATTTCTCAAGGATTTCAGTGGAAGCAGGATCAGAACGTGAAGCAATGTACACTGCTGCTCTTTTACCATGCAAATCAACCCTATCTACCCGAAACCTGCAAAAGCAAGATGGCTGTGACAGTTTACTCATTCTTCTTCGCCCTCTACAAAATAGGGCAAGATTTGGCCATCATCCTTGCTTTATGTACAGGAAGCATAAGTAATACTCAACATTATTCTAAAATACTGTACCAAAATATTACAATCCATTGTTTCTCTAATAATTAGCCTGAAAAGACATAATATGCTTTGACTTCTAAAAAAAAAAAAAAGCAAGCCAGAGAAGAACACTACACCTTCTACTAGCAAGCAATGAGCACCTCTACAGTGAAAAGACCATTTTTAATAGTCACTGAATGGCACAACTACTGATGAAGTCTTCCGGACCTCTGAATGTTGACCACATCCACACTTGGCTCCTAAAGCAAAGGGAATTTATGTATATGCAAGAAATTATACACACAAATTTTAAAAGTAATGAAAAAAGACATCATGGATCATGTCTGTCTTTATGGCAGTAATGGGCAACCTATTTTATTTAGTAAGAGGGCTGCAGGCATTGCCCTCCATCGCTGTGGGCTGCAAGATTGTTGTAACCAAGAAGGTCTCCCATGATAGGTCAGTTTTGCTAACTGCACTTGTGTACCGTTTGTGGAGTGTGCTCATTGAACTGTAGCAGCACCTTGATAGGTTGCAAAAGGAACGCACAGCTCATAGTCAATGTCATGTGCAATCAGCACTCCCCTCAGTTCATGTGCCTTGTCACTTTAATAATACCCGATGGCAAAAAATTATGCAGAAAAAACCCAGTGGAATCGGGCAAGCCTGTGTGTGGGCAATGGTAAATAAAATGTTTTGCGGGCCACACATAGAACCCTGATGGGCTGCACATTGTCCACCATTGCTCTATATTATTACTGTCACAAGAACTACCACTGTTTTTGCTTTCATTTGCAGTAGCTCCATATCCCACTGCTAGAAAGCTTTTGTGAACAACATCGATACTCAGATCTCTCAAAAGTTTCATCACAGAAACTTCTTGTTCTCAGTGGAAATATACATTTACATCAGAAATTCTGAATCATGATGTTGCTTTTAGAAAATATTGTTTACACCAAAGTAATTGATCCCACATCATTTTAACCTCACTGGACTGAATCATTCCCATAAAGACACAAAAAGCACAAAAGGCCAAATTCTAATAATGAAATCAATATAAATGTTGCGATTAACTTCACAGGGATCAGTAAATAGCTCCTTTTGAATTACCTTGAATGCAAAGACCCCTAATTAAGGTAAAAAATTTAAATGGCAGATCAGGTACTTCCATTTCCTGAAACCTTACAAAACATGTCATGATGTATATTTTCTTCTTGGTGCATACATAACTAACTACATGAATTAGAACTGCATGATTAGAACAAGTATTCCTTGTGTTTCATACACATTGGCTAAAATAAGGTGCTTTAGCTCCAATTCCTGGTCCCTGTTTTGGATCCTTGAAGAATGTTCTACACACTTTTTGAGACCAAGGTGATAACTTTACTTATCTTTCATTCTACTTCTTTGAAAACATGACAAAGGATTCTCATTCACAGGGTTTGTGCTCCTAGCACAAGACAGATGAGAAATCCTCTAAGGCACTGGTGCCCAACCTTTTTTATACTGTGGACTGGCAAACATTCCAAAACTTTTGACAGACCGGCATTGACACATTTGCATATTTATAATGGCAATTAATTTTAAATAGTGACATGTTATTTTACATTGTATCTGTGCACACACAGTACATGTCATTGTAACAGATTATTTTTATTACTACTCCCCCCAAAATGTATTCAAAAACTGCAAAACATAATAAAAAATACAGACAGTGCTTTCTTGTCAGAAAACATTAATGATGGCACAGGATGGGGCAGTGGGCTGTTAACCCTCATGTCAGCAGCAGCCAGGCAGGGAAAATAATGAAACTGTGGCATGCATGCATGCATAAATGAGTGACAGCTTTGTGGATCCCAGGCTGACAGGGCTGGGGTAGTCATATGGATTTTATCAGAGGAATAAAGATTGTGAATTCTTGAACTGTAAGGCCAATATAATAAGAAGTTCTTCAAATATACAAAACACAGATGTAGGGATAATAAAAATAA
This sequence comes from Pelodiscus sinensis, assembly GCF_049634645.1. Lineage (NCBI taxonomy): Eukaryota > Metazoa > Chordata > Testudines > Trionychidae > Pelodiscus > Pelodiscus sinensis. The sequence continues at coordinate 134,238,049 of NC_134713.1, forward strand.
ATGTATAGTGCATGTCAAAATCAAGGAAGTGACTTGCTTTTTGGATTCTTTGAACCCTGATTTCCCTTGCTTCCTATGTATGAGAAAATCCCAAGAAGAATAAAGCACCCGGGGCTCAGTGTGGCCAGATGGCAGCAAGTCCCTTAGTGTGCGCACTTGGCTAGGAACAGCTGGAGGCTAGGGTGAGGCTCCTGCCAAGCAGAGAGGGAAAAGAGAGCTTCCCAGATGCGCCAACATGGACAGGAGGAGAAGGGGCTCATGAAGCAACTGGTTCCTGGGTTGGGGGCACCCAGGAGCTTCTCTGCTGCAGTCGCCCTTCACGTGGGACTGGAAGCAGCCACCCTCCACATAGTGCTGGCCCTGGCCACTGGAACAGCAGCCCTTAATAATATAGTGCTGGCCCCAGCTGCAGGAACATCCACCCTCCACACGGCCCCAACAGCTGAGCTGGAACCAGGGCTACAATGAGGCTGCCCGCGGCCCCAGCTGCAACATACTATCAGCTGCCCACCCTATCATTCATCTTGCCGCTGCATGGGGAAGTGGGCGGGAAGAAAATTTTTTGTGTGCACAAAAGCATGCACCTTATGGGGAACACCAGTGGGCAGGGCTCATTAGCAGGCAGGGACATGGCCTGGCAGTGTGCCTGGGAGGCAGGGGTTTACAGCCCACCACCAGTCCGTAGACCAGTGGTTGGGAACTGCAGCTCTAGATATCTGACCTTCTAAAGCTGCAATAATTGTGGGTTTTGTGCATTGCCCTCCTCTCATATTACACAGCACATGCTACTAATGGCCACTATTTTAGTGCCCACAACAATCTTTTTGTCAGTTCCTCAATAAAAGAAGAGTCGCGCACACCCAGCTAAAAAGAATAACTAATGTAAAAAGGAATGCTTAAAATAGCCCCACAAAATTGCAGGTAAATCATTCTTCTGACTCTTACACGATCCTTTTACAGGATTTTCTCTCTGGGAGAATAAGCAGTATGAGATATATCCCAAAACAACAACAGTAGAGCAAAGAGTGTACAAATTGGACTAATCAGCACGGAAGAAACAAGACAAATTTAAACAGTTAAATAACAGTAAGGATAAAATATCACCCACCCCTCAAAGACTTGAATAGAAAGCCTGATTCTGCTAATAGGTGGCTGTATGGGAGGCCAGTTTGGAGGTGTGCTCAAAAACACAACACTTTCAGAATCTGACAGACTTAAATAAGGGAGAATCTGAAAGAAAGAAAAGCTCTAGAGGTAGGAACAATATGGGTAACAGGTTCTGCATTACTGAAAGAATAAAATCAGATCCTATCTATAGATCCTTTCTATAGAATGAATCCAACTTTTAAGTGTATGTAGGGCCATCTGGCTGCCTTGCATATGTACAAGATTAAAAATACCTCTCAGATGCACTAGATTCTAAAGCTCAGTTACACATTGCAGCTGAATTTGCCATCACCAATAAGGTGGCCTTTCATGCAAGCCAATGGGAGCTATGAGGCTCCATGGTGATGGACACTTTTAAACTAAGCGACCCCTTAGCAGCTTATCCAGGTGAGCCCCTAGCCCACTTGGAGAACCACTGCTTTAGGTTGCAATGAGAAAGCACTTTTGGGTTCAGATAATCCAGATCATCATGAAAAGGTGCCATAGATTGGGTAAGAAATTAATTTCTAAAAAACAGATTGGTGAGAGCTAACACGGCATTTCCCTAGAGTCCCCCTGAGAGGAGCACCTTTGTAGACCATGGTCAAAAAGCATGCTCCAGGCACTGATGCAGCATGCTGACCCAGTTACTGGGCACCATGCATGCTAATAATCACTACTCCGAGTGCCTCAATATGTCCAAAACTTCAGCTTTAGAAGAATTTAGCTCTGTTTCATGCTAGAAGCATGAGATGCAACAATATTGTCTTTAAAAGAAACTAGTAACCCAGAGATGGGCAATAATTTTTGATGGAGGGCCACTCACAGATTTTCGTAAGTGGTCAAGGCCCGCACTTTGAAGGTGCAGGGTCTGAGAAGGAGGTTGGGTGCAGAAGGGAGTTTGAGGTAGGGTTGCCAGGTGTCTGGTTTTGAACCGGACAGTCCAGTATTTGAGCTTTCTGTTCGGGAAACAAATTGAGAAAATATAAATGTCCGGTATTTTCTAAATAAGATGTAATGTAGATTGTGATGTAATGATAAGCGTGTCTAGTATTTTTGCTGAAACCACCTGGCAACCCTATCTGAGAGGGAGTTGGGGAAAAAGGGGTGCCAGAGGCAGGCTCTGACTGGGAAGCCCTTACCTAGGCGTCTCCTGGCCAACAGCCCTGCAGGACCCCAAGGCAGACTCACTGACCGCTGCAGCCCCATACTGCTCAAAATGGCTCGCTGCTCCAGGGGAGACTGCCCCTGCCCCTAGCAAAATCTCTCAGCTCCCATTGGCCAGTTTGTACAAAGATGCATGGGGCTGTTCCACAGCTGCTCAAAGAGGCATGGGGCTGTTTTGAAGCGGCTTGCGACTCTGTGCCTGAGGGTCCAGGTGGAGCGGCCTATGGGCTGGATTGGATGGCTTGGCCTGGTAGATTCAGCCCACAGGCCGGATCTTACCTGCCCCTGTAGTAACCAGTACTCAAAAAGAAAAACAAAATATTGTAATTTTTTTTGTAATCAATAACATTTTCATGTGATGAATATGTGCACTCAATTATGTAACACAAACTGACAAAGAGAATCACTTTCTTTAATTATATTTAACAAATCTTTCTTGCCTTACTACAAAGTCCCACTGAAGTGAGGGTCTGATCATCCACATAAGGCAATCAGCATTTTCCCCAAACATAGAATCATAGGACTGGAAGGAACCTCGAGAAGTCATCGAGTCCAGCCCCCCGCCCTCAAGGCAGGACCAAGCTCCGTCTACACCATCCCTGACAGATGTCTATCTAACCTGTTCTTAAATATCTCCAGAGAGGGAGATTCCACCACCTTCCTTGGCAATTTATTCCAATATTTGACCACCCTGACCGTTAGGAATTTTTTCCTAATGTCCAATCTAAACCTCCCTTGCTGCACTTTAAGCCCATTACTCCTTGTCCTGTCCTCAGAAACCAAGCTGTTACCTTTATTTGAATGAGAAGAACATGTAGTAAGTCCCAGTGAATCTGGAACAATGTTGTTCTGGTCTTCAGTGAAGGTCTTTTAAAGATTCTTCCTGTCCCTTTTTGACATATTTAACCTGAGGCACCTAGAAACTCTTCAAAATTAAGCCAAAATCAAGGGAACCTTATACATAAACAAGTACATGTATATTTGACACTAGAGGTGCCCTATTCTCACAAGACAGCGGGTTCTACTACAAGTCCTTCCAATTATGTCTCTACGATTGTGGCAGTATAGGAGGCTAGTTTGGAGTCTTTTCAGAAAAATTATCAGCGTGATTAGTAGGTTCAGAAATTCCATTTTTAATTAGAAACTTTATTTTTAAATACATTACATAGTTTACATGTGGTGAGACGTGCTTTCACCATGAGATATTTCAGAACATTGTGCTGAGCAAAATGGCTATAGATTTCCTTGGAACTTTCCTTTTTTTTAAAAAATAACAAAAATATCTTCTTACAGAACTAAGAGGCAACTTAAAAAATATTTGTATTTAAAGGCTATTACTACATTAATCTTAGGGTAGAAATATTTAATAATTCCAAATAACTGCATGTTTCAGAAAGGATGTAAGTTTTTGGCATTATGATCAACAGAAATTCAAATTCTAAATAATCCTTGAATTCACTAAAATGTGGAAGAAAAGCAAAATAATGCTAATTTCAATGATCAAATCATTTTTGCTAAATAAGGCACAGTCATCAGAAATCTTTGAAACTTTATAGAAGAGTATACAAATTCAGATTTATTTGTACATATTAATCATTTTCTTTGATAAAGCCTGAAAGATTTTTTTTTTTATCTGCTGCTCAGAGTTGACAGGAACAAGTCAGAGCAGCAAGGCAACTAATACAGAGAAGCCATGCAAAGAGTGAAGCTTGATGCTTATGATGGCACAAAAATATCTGCAAAGTAGTTCATTTTATAAATGGAGCATTCACCTGATATCACTCAAGGGATGACCATCCAATTAAGGGAAAAGTAGATGTGGAATTATTTCTGTGAGTAGTGCCTACACACAAAGTTGTCCTTCCCCACCCCTAAAAAAAATTATAAGAATGAGACATACAAAGGTCACTTGACAGTAGGGATGTTAAATACTGGTTAATTGAATAGTTAAGTAACCTCATGAAGTCCTATTGGTTACTCGACATTCTCCGGGGGCAAGGCCAGCAGCCAATGTGCTCTGGCCCCACTCCCAAGGAGCCCCCTGTCACTCTGTGCTGCTGCCACTGTATCAAAGGCAGAAGCACAGGGTGCTAGGCAGGAGGTGGTCTGCGAGGGAAGCCAGTTTAAAAACCAGCTCCCCTTGCAGATCAGCAGCAGCCCCTGCCCAGTGGAAGGTCTGAGCTCCCAGACCTGGCATGAGCCAGACATGAGCCAGGCTGCCTGCCCGCCTGGCTCCTAATACACTTTAAATGCAGATCTGCAGCAGGGGTAGGTCTCAGACCCAGCACAAGCCAGGACTGAGCTGGGCTTCTGGCTATCTGGCTAAAAAACGTATGGCGGGAGGAGGGGAGGATGCATGTAGTCTATAGCATTAACCAATAAGTTTTTGCTTATCAGTTAATCAGCTACACTATTACATCCCTACCTAACAGTAGACCAGATGTCAGGGAATGTTAACTCCATTTACTTAAACAGTAACTACTGCCATTGCAATTTGCACTAGTTATTAAACAAAATGATATTACCAAAAATGGTATTAACTGAACAATTACCATTATTTTGGTTGGAGAAGTGCTGAAGGAACCCATAAAATGTAGTGATGTTTCAAGTGGTTGGAAAAAACAGAATTTTTTTAAGACAATTTCTTATTCAAGAATTCATATGTGCGAAATTTCTTTTTTCAATCAAATCCTCAAGGAACAGATGCATGAATTTAGCACTAGATGGCCCATATGATCTATGAATGTTGAGTATGTTTTCAGAATTACCTAACTGGCAGACTTTTGTTTTCAATTTTTATCATTGCAATTCAAGTGCTATATCCATTTAAACTGAATAATCAAGTTTTGACATTTAAAAAAATAATCTAACTCATTATTTTGACACAAATTTGTATCACATACCAAAATATAATTTTATATGTAGTTCTGTGAAATAAATGCAAACACTAAAATATAAAAAAGATTTTAAAAATTAATTTGCAAAGCTGATCTCATACTGCAGCTTTGAGGTAAAAAAAATTCTGTAAATGAAGAAGTTATGACATAAATGTGGACTATAAAATACATTCTCAAGTATTTTACAGAATGGTTGAGTTTCTGATCAGGCATGAGAGTCTGGAGGAGAATAATGTTAATGAGAAGCAGTTCACATACAGAACACAAGCAATAAGTTTAAATCAGACTATTTTGGTTTGTGTAGCCCTTTATTAGCAACTAAAATAAAGATATTTGTTGTACAACATGGCTAGTAACTGACTATACTGGAATTTTATTATATTCTAATACAGGATCATTTATAAATGCTTTTTTTTCTTCATTAAAAAGCTCCCACCCTTTTTTCTGTTTACAACTGGCAAAACTATTCTGAAAGCTGAGTACATGTGCACAGGTCTGCAAAGAGTGCAAATTTAGGATATGGTAAATGCTTTACATGTTGTATCTGAAAGGACTGTCTACTACCATGCCTTTACAGACATTATCTTTTTTTTTAATCGCTAAGTTTTGACACAAGTCTTCCTTCCATTTTCTTAAACAAGAAAGCATTTGTAATGAGTTGAAACTAAGGAAGGACTACACTACTAGAAAAGAAGAGAGTTCTATTAGTTTGAGGTTTCAGTATACCCAAAGACCAGGAACCGTATCTTTGTAAGGGCTAAGCTGGGACCCCGTACATAGTATGTGTGCAGGTAGCATCCCTGAGTGTTTGGAGGTTCAGTGGACCATAAGTGCTCCAGCAGCATAACTCACTGAGCTGTCTTGCCAGTTTCGACACTGGCTTGACTGGGCATAATTCAAAAATGAAAAGCTCATATTCATTCCATTCTTCTGGAGCTCTGTTATAGCCTATATAAAAAAAAGAAATGAAAAAGAAAACAAACATTTTAAGTAAAAGCTAGAGATTCCCCAATGTGTTCTCCGCAAAGATCAACCACACAATGAGTAACACCTTCCCTGCTAAAAATAATATTGTGTCCCTCCCCTCCTTCCTTGTGTTTTAAATTAGATTTAAAAATACAGGGCTGACTTGCTGTCAAGTATGGACTTGCTCGTTTGTACCAGTCCAGCAATGCTGTACAGCAGCCACAAATCCTCTGTGATCAACTAATTAAGCCAAGTTTATGGCTGCTTTGTATCACTAGAGGAGCACATAGTATCCGGAGTATAACATAGAATCTGACCCATAACGAGTATAAATTTAAGAGTTAGTTCAGTAATGCTGCATGCAACTCCCCTTTGAAATATTGCCAGAAGCCATAACACGTTCACAAATGCCAGATAAATAATATACAGGCAAACATACTTTAAAAAAAATATATTTTCTACTTTTCACTAGGGATGGGAATTTCAGAGGAATCTAGGAAAGTTAAATGCATATTTCACACTGAAATTCAATGGAACTGGATGTTTATCTCCCTTAGCTACTGAAAATCCCAGCCTTAATAAAAAGTAAAGTTGCCTGTGTATCAGCCTAGAAAATGACAGAGTTTGAAAACTTGGATTTAGATGTCCAATCTCAGAGGTAACAGTTCTCCGAGCAATTTATTGGTGAGAGAAATTTCAACAAATTTGCAAGTCAAATTTTTCAAAAACAGTAGTACTTACGTTTAATAATACCCCAATGGGATGTCTTCCACATATTGTATTATGATATTTCTTCAAGTAATTGCTAAATGATACAGGATCTAGCTGTTCTATAATGCTCATACCCTGAAAAAGAGTCAATAGTAATAGTAAAAATGTAGGAGCCTTACAAATAACAAACATCACAACCACATGTGTTTGTGAACCTCAATTCTGAATCATGGGAATCTCAGTATATGAACAGTATTTGCTGACTGTGGGTTTGCTTTGCTCCTGCTCCTTAGAAAAAGAAGTGACGGGGCTATGACCTTCCAAAGCTGTTAATCATCTGACATTCACAGGACCATTCTTCAAACCTTGATGCAGTCACATAAAGGTCTATTGCCTTCCCACTACTCCCTCTGCCTGTTCTCCTGGTGACACTATTCCCCCTGAGGAGTTTTACTCCTGCAAGCTTCTGAAGAGTAGTAGCACCAAATACTAAGCAGACTAAAATCCATGTGTGAAAACAAAACCTAATCACATATCCTAACATTTATGTTTATTCAAACACAAATACAATCCCACCTGCTCTACAGGCCAAGGCTGCTCTTTCTCTGTCAGCATGTAACACATCAAAATACATATAAAATAACTCACAACAAATCTATCTTCCAGCTTCTACCTTCCTCACACATAGTACCTCAGAAAAGCATGCCTCAAAAGCACCCACAAACAGTGGCTATTCTTGGAAACTTTGGCCCTGCTAATGATATGAACTGATGGATTTGCAACTTGAATCTTATCTCTGAAAAAATAAAAGGTGATGTGATATTAAGTCTTCATCAACAGATATGAGCAATATTATGGAGAATCATCAACACATTTCAACTTAGTAAAATGCTTTTCAACTGCTCTTTTCTCACTGGTGTATTGTTGCTGAGATAGTGGCACAGTTAAAAGAAGAGAAATATTTTTAAATAATGCCAATTCTTAACTAAACAGTTTAAATAAAATAACAATATTCCAAGGAAATAGTACTTAAACTAAGCTACAAATGAAGCCAGATTCTGATTTCTATTATATAGGCTTTCCCCCACTGATTTAAATTCAGTTATCAGATTTATACCAGTGTAATTCGGGTGAGCAACCTATGGTAGTTTTTTCTAGACATGATCAAACAAATTACTCTTCTAAACAAATGCTCCCCCACTATTACATCACTAGATTGAGGCAAAATATCTATGGCTCTGCTTAAATCATAGTAACCCAAATCTCAAATTATGGGTAATAGGCTGGTAAAACTGCAATGTAAGTGGTATAATCTAGTTATGTACTAGTGGTGATAGTGATATGTGTCCCTAAAGCCTTACATAGGCAGGAAAATTGACCAGAATACTTATTCTGGAACAGACCCATATTGTGGATACTATTTTGAAATAAAAGTCACTTTAGTCTAGAATATTTACGTGCATTACTAATTACAGACACAAATCCAGCAAGTTGTTATTTTAGGAGTGATGGTTACCTCCTTTGCCAGCATGAAATCAAGTCTTGTCTCCAAAAAGAGTATGCCTCTCAAAAGGTAAAATGCAGGGGTTTGTGTGTGTGTGTGTCTGTTGGAAGAGCTAGAGTGAGTAGCCTCACACTATTCTTTATCATTTCTATCAGCATTACAGACCTAGACTGTATCTGAAGAAATGGGGTAGGTCAAGGATAGGATATGAAACTGAATGAATTCATACCAAAAGCTGAGGAAACATGATTGCTCTCCTGCATGAGGAGAATGGAGCAGTGTCATTTCCAATTCCCAAGATGCACAGGCTGTACACCTACTACACAACTGCTGAAGAAAATTTCCAAAATTCATAGAAAAACAAAGTCTCTTCTGAGACCAAAGACTCCATGCTCTGTTAACAGACAGGAGAAAACAGAACAGAGATGGAGATGGGGATTCCATACAGACAGTGCTGTTTGTTTACAAATAAGCTGGAATGCAATACAGGAAGAGGATGTCACACATAAAAGTACTGGTTAGAAAAGAACAGTACTTTTAAAGCAGTGGTCTCCAACCTTTTTACGCCCAAGATCACTTTTTAAATGTCAGAACAAAGGAAGATCTACCGCCTCATCCTTCCCCCAAAACCCCACCCCTTCCTTGAACCCCCGCCCTCTCTCTTCTCCATCACTTGCTTTCCCCAGCCCTTATATGTTCTATACTGCCACTTTTTTTCCAATTCTTCTGTAGGAAGAGTTTTTTCCAATATTTGGCCTGTCTAGATTGGAAGAAATGTCAGAAAAACCCCTTCTTTTAAGAGGAATAAGGGATCTTTCGGAAAAGGCTTTATTTTCCGAAAGATCCATGTCTAGACTGGAGCTTTTTTCCAACAAAGCTCTGTGCCGAAAAAAAGTGGCAGCCATTTTTATGCTAATGAAGTGGGGGAGATTTAAATCCCCGCTTCATTAGCAATTGCGATACGTCTAATTTGCATCCCTTTTACGAAAAAGGGATGCAATCTAGACGTAGCCAAAAAGTTTCTACATTGTCTTTTGTTTTGAGTCTGGGGTCATTGACCCACAGAAAAGTCAGTTGGGGTCACACAAGGGAGATGCAAAAAAAAAACCCTCCTCCAAACACCCCCCCCCCCCAGCCTCACTAATATGGCCCCAACTGTGCTGGTGGGAGCAAGGGACATGAGTATGGGAAAGGGTGCTAGCAGGTGCTGTGGCAGGGGACAGAGTGCTGGGGTGGGGGCAGGATTCTGCAGCAGGGGACAGGATGCCAGTGGGAGCAGGGGACAGGGTTCTGCAGCAGGGGACAGAGTGCCAGTGGGTGCAGGGAGACCCCTGCACCAGCCTCCTCCCAGGACTCCTTCCCCCCGCAGAGGAGGGAAGCCCCCATGAATGCCTCCTCCAGAGGCAACTCCCCTTCCCGCAGAGGAGGGAAGCCCCCACGCGCACCTCCTCCGGGGCTGACTCCTCCCTCCCGTGGCACAGGGAATCCCCCGTGCACACCTCCCCCGGGCTGATTCCCCTTCCCACAGAGGAGGGAAGCCCCCACGTGCGCCTCCTCTGGAGCCGACTCCCCCTCCCGTGGTGCAGGGAAGCCCCCGCACGAGCCTCCTCCAGGGCCAACTCCCCCGTCCTGCGGTGCAGGGAAGCCTCCACGCGCGCCTCCTTTGGGCCGACTCCCCTTCCCATAGAGGAGGGAAGCCCCGGAGTGCACCTCCTCTGGGAACTCTTCCCTGGCAAGATCCCAGTATGACACAGACCTGGGGGAGGGGAGCAGCCAGTGCACTTCTGGAACCCCCCAGAAGTGGCGCGCAGCTGCAGGACTTCCATCCACCCCGCAGGAAGCCGGCACTACCTCCATTTTCACTGCAGGTAGATAGATAGTGGGTCTTCTTGAGGGTGGGGACAATGGGAGGGATGAACGCCTTGCAATCGACTGGTTGGTAGATTGCGATTGATGGGTTGGTGACCACGGTTTTAAAGGGACAAAACTAGCATATTACTATGGAGTATATTTTAGTTTTCTTCCTCTATAAGTAACATTACAAAATTATTCTCATAGTGATCAACCACAGCATAGTAGAAATCACTTTGTCAGAGTTATTAAAAATGCTAAACCCCCTTTCCTGAATAACTGACAAAGAGTCAGTATAAAGCAGATCAGTCCACTCAACATAATTAAGTATGCCACACCCTCTGCTATGTGAAAGCTTTAGTCACAGAAATGAACAAGTGAAAGCAGGTGTTTGCTACCATACTTTAATTATCTTTTCTAAAAAGATGCCCAACTCAACAGATTCCCACTCATAAGTTTTGTCTGCACTAGTATTTATTGGAAAATCTCCTCATTGACCCAGTAATAAAAACACATCTGTCTTTTCTTGGATTATTCTTCCCACTGTGAGCAAACTGTGGGTGGGGAAAAGAAGAGGCTAGTACAGACATGAAAAGTAACACACCCAGGGATATTTTCAAGGGGGAAAAAAATCAAAAGGCTGCAACAAGCAGCATTTAGCCATAAAAAAAAAGTTAAACGTGTCCTGAAAAGCAACAATTATATCACTCTCCCTACAAATGTTACAAAGTTATAGATCAGTCAGTAATGGCTCCAATTAAAATAAATGTTGGAATTTTCATTTCTAGAAAAACTAAATACAAATTTACCATAGCTACCCTTCAAAGGACATCTGAATTCTCCATGACTTTATTAAAAAAGCAATTAATTATTACTAATTATTATTATTATTATTATTATTATTTGCAAAGGAAACATTTCAAAGCCATGTTTCCCCTGAGAGGTATGCATTTTTTTTTAGACATACACAAGGAGGATCAGATAATTTCCTTTACTGGACTAAATTCTGTTTGTGAGAGACACAACACAGAGAAGTTCTTTTTTTGGGGGGGGTGCAGTGTGTGCACATGGGGAAGAAGGATGGAGTGTGTGTGTTATGGATTGTTGTAATAAGCCATAAATCAAGTGACTCTGGTGTGTAGATATATCTCCACTGCTATGATGATCAACACCTGAAAAACATACTTTTCAAGATCCATGGGTCATATGCACACCTTTCACAAAAATGGTGTACCTCATTCCCTGTACAAACTTCCCCAATAACCAAGTGGGTTAAATGAGACGATCATAGTGCTTTCAAATGAACTCAGAAAAATAACATAAGACAAAACCACCCTATCACCTGTGGGCAAACACTTTTCACAAAGCAATCACTCTACTGCAGACCTCTCTACAGTTGCCTGGTGTCTGGTATTGACCCGGACAGTCTGGTATTTTCACCTCCTATCCAGTAAAAAAAAATCCAGAAAATACCAGACACCTAAAATATCCGTTATTTTCTATTTTTTTTCCCCCTGCCAGGAGGCGAAAATACTGGACACCCGGCAACCCTACAACACATTCAGTAACTGGGCCCAGCCCCAGACCCCCCTGAGACCTCCCAGACCTCTGCCTACCTGGTTCTGCAGGGAAGCTGCGTTCTGGCTTGATCGAGAAAGCAAAATAGCCTCCAGCAAAAAGCCTAATGACCAAGGGGAAGCAATGCCTTCCCTGGGTCTTCGTGCTCAACCGCTCCCATGTTCTTATCCCTATTCTGACCCTGCACGCACTGAAAGGGGCCATGCTGTTTTAATGCGGTTTTATTTTTTAATTTGGGGGGCAGGGTGTTCGGTATTTTTGGTTAAACCATCTGGCAACCCTAGACCTCTCAATCCTCTTCCTCAAAGGAAACCTTCACAACATTTCCAAAAGATGAACCTTTGCTCTGTAACTTTGCAAGGCACTAAAAATTATGGTCCAAACAAACACACCAGCTTTATGCCTCATTGTAACAATCTATAACCTATTAAACCGCTGCTTTCTTTTTTTTCTTCTCTTTCCCCCCCTATGACTTGAGACATGTTAACAGGCCACTTCACACTGAACGGTCACTTGAAATGAGTTAACTGCTTATGCTAACAATCTTTTCTACCTTGTATTAAGCTGTGACACTCATAGCACATTTCTCAGACCTGAGTAAGAGCTCTGTGCATCTTGAAAGCTTCTCTCTCTTACCAAAAGTTAGTCCAAAAAAAATAGTGCCATGCCCACTTTTATCTTTCTACTATCCTGGGACCAACACAGCTACATCAACACTATATATAATTCTCTCCTGCCCCCCTCAAAGGGCACTGACTTCCCGAGTCCCCAAGGGATGCTCGACCCCTGCTCTGCTTCAGGACTCAGCCTCACTTCACTCTTTCCTCAACCCCTTCTGCCTCTTCCCCTCCCTCCCAGTGCCTCCTGTACATCGCCAAACAGCTGGTTGTGGCAGGTGGGAGGCAATGGGAAGGAGGAGGAGCTGATCTCTGGGCCTGCTCGTGGGTACTGAACACCCACTATTTTTTTCCTGTGGATGCTCCAGCCCTGGGACACCCATGAAGTTGGCCTATGACAGTCACCACAAACCCCGAGCTTAATATGCACATGCATTCTAACATCATCTCATCAACAGGATACTTATCAAAATCTCTGCTACTGAATGGCTAAAAACTGTGCTTATTGTTTTCCCTGCCCCCAATCCCAGCCCACTTGTCTTATCCTTCTGTTACATTATGTCTTGTCTTTTAGACTACAAAATGCTTCCACTGGGCATGTGTGTCGTATGAATGATGGGTGCAACCCAAAGGACATCCTCTACTGCATCTGGAAAATGATTCAAAGGATGCCCAAAATTGCATTTCAGGGATATGTGCAGGCAAAACGTCAAAGACATGGATGCGGACAACTGGGAAGATCATACTCCGAACCTCAGCCTTTGGAAACAAGAGTTTAACCAAAGGTCTCTGGAATTATCAGAAGAAGCAGTCTAGCTTCACAGAGGAGAAAAGAACCCGCAGAAAGCAGAGCCTGAAGGGTTGGAACACCACCATTAAGTATGACAGATGTGGCCAACATTGTCTCTCTCAGATGGGTCTCTTCAGACACAGCCAAGGTGACCATAAAACCAGCTGAGTAAATTCTTTGCCGCTTGAGACTGAAGGATGCCTACTAAAAAATTAGACTATAAATCCTTTGGGTCAGCCACTATCATTTATAGTGCCTAGCACAATGGAACAAACTAGATGTGGCCCTTTAGGTGCTAACACATTATAAAGGCTACCTAATTTTATTCTTTACATGGGTATGTCTACACTGCACAGATATTTCAAAATAAGCTGTTCTGGAATAGTTATTCCAAAATAGCTTATTTTGAAATAGCACATCTACACTGCAGGGAAGCCTCAAAATTAGTCTGAGGAGGCTTCCCTAATGTAGACGTGCTATCTCGATTTAGAGCCCCAGAAGGCACTAGGAAGGAATAACTTAGAATGGCCCTGGGGAGGGGCAATTTCAAAATAGCAGCAGTGGAGCATCTACACACACCCTATTTCAAAATAGCTATTTCGGAATAGATGTTATTCCTCGTGGAATGAAGTTTACAGAAGTTGAAATAAGTCGTCCATTATTGTGAAATAATGGAATTGCAGTGTAGACACACCCAAAGTTGTTATTCTTATTAAATAACTGAATTTGGTTCTGCAAACAAAAGCCAATGTAAGCGCTCAGATCTTCCAGCTGTTTTAGTTTTCCAATACTGCCTCCATGCCACACTTCTTAGCTATCACACTGGTCAACTATGCACCCCCCATACATCAGTCTTAGTATTCCCCCTGCTTCCTGGGTAGCTCTGAGCTCTCTGCAAAGGGAGTCTCACCTCAGCCAAACTGCTAGAATCCAAGGGAGTGAGACTACTATTTGATGACCTACAGGAGCTGTGTCAAACAGAAATCATATGTACACCATGCATTCTGGGGGAACAGGTCACACCCACTGGGTGGAGTGCAGCCTGCAGTCATCAGTGGAGATCTCCCCAGCAAGTGGTTGTGGGGAGAGGCAATGGATGGCTCTTTTACCAGACAAGGTAGTTGGTCTGTCAATGGGCCCAACTTAGGGTTAGACAGAGGCACTTCCTTTTTTGCTCTGCCATGCATCATCTTGAAATGCAATGTCTGTATGGGTCTGGCCTTATACATAGCTCCTTCTCTGAAGGTGTCTGTCTCCATGTTGATAAGTAGAGGAAACTTGCACTGAGCTCTGCAAATCAGAGAGAGCTCCTCAACTTTGTCTAATGGAGAAGCTCTGCCTAAGTTCAGAGAGTGTTGGAGAGAGGTCCAGGCTCAATAACTATGTCAATCTGAGTATCAGCTGATGCTTGATACTCATTAAAAAGGGGGGACTGTAGTTCATTTCAGATAAACAGGTCTCTTCAAGATCTAAATTCCAGTGATAGTGGGTAGAACTGTGCTGAAAAGTAGCCAAGTTCAACAGCTAATACCAGTGAAGGAGCCTGATTTGGTGAATCCCATCTGGTGGACATCACCAGTATAGAAGATGATGACTGTTTCGGAGCACCACAATAGCAGAAGACACCTGTTTTGTCAGTACAAGAGAACCTTGATCACTTATTTAGGTACTGATGGTAGCACAACATGTATAATTATGGCTTTCTAGATGTATAGTGTTTAGACTCATCCATGTTATGGCCGTGTTTGGGGAGCACCAAGGACTGCTTCAGTACCAAGCCATGCTCAGTACCATGACCTATGTAAGAACTTGGGAGTCCTAGAATCAGTACTGGTACCAAAGGAACCTTGAGACTCAGTGGGACCGAAAGTTTCCAACATGGTCTTCATCTGGGGAGACTGGGATTGCTTTGAAATAGGCTCTTTATGAGAACTAGAATTCCCCTTCTTATGAGTCTTCCTGGTATCCACCACTGATTCCTCCCACGAAGATCTAAGCAAATACAATATGGAGGCTGATGAGGCACTATGCTCACTCAGAAAACTCATGTATGGGGGATATTTCTTGGCCTGGATTTGAGGCCTGGAGGATGAAATGCTCCATTCTCAGGAGCCTGAAACTTATCTCCTGATCTCTTCTAGCTCCGCTTTTAAAGGCTGAGCAGATAATACACATTTTAGAGATGTGAGTCCCCCAAACAGTGAATACACTGGGAAGGCATACCACTGACAGGGATAGACTCCTGATGGCTGAGGGAGTGCTTAAATCCCAGAGATCCTGGAATATCCTGGAAGCAAAGGGGATGAATCCCAAAAGGAACTCCTTCGGTAGGGAAAAAAGTATAAAACAAACCACTAGCATAAAAATAAGAAAGCGTACAGATGAATTAAAGTAGAAGTACATAACGACACTAAACTAAACTTTGAATGGTAGAAGTGGTCATGGTACATCCTACATGCTCCATCTCAGGCCAAAACACCTTAGAAGAAACAGAGCAGCAGCCCCATATATATTTGGTATGAGACACAAGGATGTATATATAGGGAGTGTGCACAGACTAAATGGACACTGTTACTGAAAATCTCTGATCACAGGTGCATACGTATCTGAAATGAAGCACCCACAGAGATACAACTTGAAGAATGCAGTAATAGGAAAGTATTTAGAGTATTTTCTCTGTCTTTTAACACCATACAACAGCCATACACAAGGTTTGAAGCCAGCCAAAGTGACCATGCATCTTCCACTGCATGCCAGTGCTTTCACAGAACACATACAGAGAACTTCTGCTCTAGAAAAACCCTGCTTGTTTCTAAAGACTATTTTTCTCCACTAATTAATAATTTAAATCTTGGAGAATTAGAATAGGCCTATGCCCTGGTGTGTTTCTGGGACAAAGAAGAACCTGGAATAAATGCCTTTTCCTCTTTGACACATTAACATGGGCTCTATGACATTCTCTGCAAGGAAGGATTGGAATTTCTGGCAATGTCTCTTTGTGATAACATTGAACTTTAAGAAATACATTTAAGAGAGGCAGCTGAAGTAATTTTTCTTAAGTAAATTCTGTGGCTCCCCACCAGAAAATGGTGAGGACATGTGGAGCTGAAGGCTTCTAGTGTTCCTCCAGGTAGTTGTTCCTCCAAAGTGGATACTGACTGACTGGTCATTTCAGAACCTTAAAAAAACCTAGAAAATCTTGATGCTTTTATGAAATTGCCTTTGGATTGTCTACTTTCTCCATAAAGAGAGATAAGAAGCTACCGGAATTTTGTGTATGCACACATCTAAATCTAGAGTCAAATACAGGCTTAATTATTAAGAGGAGCTGCATAAAAAAGTTAAGTTGGCCCTGTTACATTGCTCAAGGGTGTGAAAAATCCACACTCCTGAATAACGTGGTTAAGACAACCTAAACCTCTAAATACACAGTGCCTGATCAATGCAAGATCTGTTAACCAAGTTACTGCCTCTTGGGGACATAGCATAACTATAGTGAGGAGAGCATATACACTTAAACCTCTATAGAAACACAGCTGTAGACCTAAGCAGGTGCTTTTTTCTTCTACATTTTACAGCAGAAGGAGAGGATATGGGTGACAGTCCCAGTGGAACACAAGTGCCTTTAGTTTTCTTGGCCAGGGTGAACCCTACCTTTTCCCCAGGATAGTTGCATCAAATCTACTGAAACAATCAGCAACAACATAGGTATGATTCTTGTTTAATGAAACTAGCATTACTACAAATGTAAGCTACCAAAATCTTGTTCTAAGTCATAAAGTGTACTGCTTCCCATAAATACACATACATCTTTATTTATACAAAAAAATTACACTGAGGGAATTACAAGCAATCAGGCAAGCATTTTTTCTCATAAAGAATATTTAAAGCTCCACTATACATCGCACATATTCAGTAGAGCATATGATACCAGGTACCAATCCACTGACAGTTGTATTACAACTGTGAGAGAGAAAGCATACAATGAACAACTTATCAAATATTTTCTTAAGAGATTCTAGAAGCATTAAAAGTCATGTGAAGGAGAAATTTATTAGACCGTTAATTGCCCCAATCTGAAATCTTACCATTTTATCTAGGTGCTCAATAGACCTATAAATCTCTCCTTGGGATTCATCATAGTAACTGTAACGGAACCTTTGACCTTGAAACAAAAATCATATATAAAATAAAAAAGGACAAATTAGTAGCTAGAACACGCCCCAAATAATTTCATTTATGATAAAAGCAAAATACCGTACAACTGAACCCACACCTCTAGTAGCTAAGCTAATGTAAAAGCAATTGTAAATTAAAAATGGAAAGTGATGCCTTTATGACATTAATAAAAATGGTATTTTCCATTATATCATTCTGTTCCATTACAGTTATTCCAAATACCACCACAGAACCTCACCAGAAACACAGAAAAATCTATACCACTTAAAGTGCAGTTATACTTCAAAAAATGATCATGTTAAAATGGCATTATGTGCTCCCATGTTAATTGCCTACCAATGAATTCATATCATATTTGCTCAGTTTACAAGAAACAGGATGGTTTTTCTCACTGGCAGCCCTGCAGAATCAATCTGAAATCCAAAGATCATGATTTTCTCTCCTGCCTGCACATCAGAAGCAGCAATAAAGGGTGGATATATTTTTGAAACAGTATCTTTATCAGACATAACTACACATTAAAAAGTTACATAAAGTGTTATTGGTTAATACAACAAAATGGAAGCCAGAACTCTGGAATTCTGTTTCTGACTCTGCCATCAGAGTTATGATTCTAGGCAATTCACATAAGCAATGTGCTTCAGTTTACTCATTTGTAAAACAGGTATAGTTACTTCTATCATAAGGATGTTGGCATGTTTCATAAATCAGCTAACTAATTTTGTAAATTCCTTTTAAATGCACACAAGTACAGCCTAAGAGCAAAGAACTACAATCACTGTTACCAGGCTGTAATAAGTGCTGAGAAGCATGTAACATTATACCCTGTCATTACTTCCCTCTACCATTCCATTGATAAAGCAAAGTCTGCCAAATTTAATTGTATCATATTTTCCAAATAAAAAAATTACTTCTGGCCTTCCAGAAGATAGAAAATATTACGTTCAAAGGATAAATTTACCATAAAGTTCTAAGCATCGAAAAATGTCTAATGAAAAGATCTGCTCAAATGTAGATACAACATTGCTATGATACAAAAACCCTGTAACTTACCCCAATGGCAGAAGTCAGAAGAAACCACAAAGAGATTACTAGGATCTGCTAGGTATTTACTGAAGAGTTTTCCAAATTCCTGTTCTTTTGACTCACTCAGTGCTCCAACCAATACTGGAACAATGGTAAACTCATCCTTATGGCTTAAGAGCAAAAGAAAAAAGATTTAATATTTAAAATATTAATTTTAAGAACAGAGTTATTTTAAGGTATGATAATGAAATTATAAATCTACACCTTAGCAGGATACTTATAAACTGAAATGTAGTTAGTTAAAATACCTTTAGATACTATACCTTCCCTGAAACCTCTGCCAATATTTGCCATTTTACATTTTATCTTCATTAATCTTTCTTCTCTCCTTATTTGCAATGTAAAAAAAAGCCACAAAGCCAACAGAACACACCAACTAATCAAAGATGCTATCCACTAAGTAGGGGAGGAGCACAATAGCTATACACCACTGAATTTGTACTTAAACCCTTAAGATAAGACATAAGTGAGCATCACTATGTGCTGACCTTCTACAACAAACTTCACCCAAAGAGCACAAAGCAAAAATAAAACAAATGTACAAAGGGCCAAAATGGATGGTTTTGCCCCTTACTCTCTTTCAGTCATGGGGATCACTTGTAAGAAAAGTAACTATCAACTGAACATTGATTTTTAAGTTGTCAATAGTATATACACATTTTTAAACCTCAACAGAAAATGTATAACACTATTTGAACTTTTTTTTAGACTGGGAATATGGTTCAGTGAACTAGTCACAGAATCATAACATTTAGGGTATGTTTACACTACAGCGTTATTTCAAAATAGTTAATTCGAAATAACGCGTCTACACCCAAAATGCATTTTGAAATAGCGCTTTGCTATTTCGAAATAGCACTTTGCTATTTCGAAATAGCACGTCCACACTGAGTGGACACTGAATCGTATGCAAGACCAGCCGGAACCAGGTCCGGTAGGGCATCAGGTCAGGAGTTACTTTGTGTGGCTGCTGCCTGAGGCTATCTGAGGCCTGTACTTAAAGGGACCCCCCCCACACACAGCCGGTTCTTAGGTTTCCCTGCTTGCTTGCCTACCTCGATGAGGAACAGCAAAGCATTTTGTCTCTGTGTGCTCTGGTTGTCCTCACTAGGGACACCACAGCACTCTGCAACATGGAGACAGAGCTGCTCCTGGGCACTCTGGTGCTTCTTTTGGATGCGTTGCTGTGAGCCTGGCTGCACTTTCTGCAGGCTGCCATCCAGAAGATCCATCGGGGGGCTGTCAGTATCCAGTATCCCTCACGTCCTTCCACTTATCCCTCCCTAACCCCCCTTCCTGATGTCAAATAAAATTCACGTATTTTCATGAACACAAACTCTCTTTATTTAACAAAAATGGAGGGGGAGGGGGAATGAAGCTGGTGAGACTGGGGAAAGGAGGTGGGACAGGGGAGAAGAGAGGGTGGGAGAGGGGAGGGGGAAACCTGGGAGGAGGGAGCTGGAAGGGGGAAGCAAGGGGAAAAAGGGGGAAGGGAAGCTCCAGGCCCAGGGTTGGGGGTCTCACCGGACCAACCTGATTTTCATGCAAACCTGCTCCTGGGTTCGCATGTGGCCTCTGGTGGCCAGGCTGGCAGCTATCCTGCCATAGATGGCTGCGTTCCTCCGTCTAGTGCGGAGATCATGGATGTTGGGGGTATCCCCCCAAACCTGAATAAGATCCATGATCTCCACTCTGGGCTAGGAAGGCCCCCGCCTTCTCCAGGCCCTTGCAGGCTCCTGGGAGCTGGCAGACTCCTGGGGAGCGGTGGAGGGCTGGCTGCCAGTGGCTTGCTGGCTCATGTTTTGGGGCCACTGGGTCAGGGGCAGTGACTGCTGGCTCTGGGCTGGTAGGCTTGGAGCTGGCACAGGCACTGTGATCAGAGTGGAATGAGGTTTACCAAATTCAAAATAAGCGCTCCACTATTTCAAATTACATTTCGAAATAGCGGTTTGGCTATGTAGACGCTAGAAAAGTTATTTAGAAATAATGGCTGTTATTTCAAAATAACTTTGCTGTGTAGACATACCCTTTGAGATACGGAAGACTTATTAAATCATCTCTTGCATATGTCAGGGCAGGATTGTTTCCTATTGTTCATTTACAGTATTAGTATTTTGTCAAGTCTTTTACATGTATCTCTCCCCGTGGGAGATTTAATTTTACCTAGCTTTGCAAATAAAAATTCACTTCTGGCCTTACAATAAGCAGAACAATTTACAGACTAGTAGATTTCAGTGTCAGGAAGCTTTTCCCCAAAATTAACCCTTTTCACAAGTCAATGTACAATACTATTCTATATAGGATGGTCAGATTTGATTGCTTAGCTTAGCGGTTCCCAGCCGCCAGGCAGGCTGCCAGGTCGAGGCAGCTCTGGGGACTGGGACTGAAGTATACCACTCTCGCCGCGGGTGTTGGGAGAGGCATGTTCTGCTCTGCCTTTCAGCCAACCAGCGCCGGGCAGGAGCAGGGTCTCTTCCAGCTGTGGAAGAGCACTTCTCTATATGGCGGGAGGGCCACACAGGGAAACGCTCTTCTGCAGCGGGGAGGAGACTCTTCCCGCCATACAGGGAAGCACTCTTCCACAGCTGGGAGGAGACCCAGCTCGGTGCTGGCTGGCTGAGAGGCAGGGCAAGACACGTCTCTCCCAACACCCATGGTGGGAGGGGAGGTGCTGGATGGTGTTCCCTAGAGCCACCATGATGCGGGCAGCAGTGCAGGGCTAGGTGAGGGGGGTGGAGCAGGCACTGGGGGCGCCACGGTCATGGCTAGTGGTGGGGGGTTCTGGAGGCTAAGTTAGTAATGGGGGGGCATGGGGACAGGGCTGGTACTGGGGGGACTGGTGGTGGGGGCTGTAAGGGGTAGGGGGCTGGGATTGAGGCATTTAGGATGGGGGCTGGCACTGGGGGGCTCTTTGGGTGGCAGGTTGGCACTGGGGGGGTTGGTTGCAGGGGACTCTGAGGTCAGTGGCTGGCAGTGGAGGGGTGGGGGATCTAGGGGCTGAGGCTGGCACTGGGGGCTCTGAAGGCTGGGCTTTTGGCAGACCAGTAACATTTTATTTCCATATGTGCATATTTATCATTTGCATAATGAATATGCAACTAAAATTATACAGGTCTACCAAAAGGTTTGTGAATGGGTTTGCTGGTCCCCAGTATCAAAAAGGTTGGGAACCACTGGCTTAACTGCTTGCCCTGCTCCCAGTTTCCTTCCTACCAAGAACTCTCAAGTCTCTAATCTGTATTCTTTACAATTTACGTTAAAAAAATTGTCATTCTCCCACCAAGAGAGTTGTTCTTCCTACTGGAACACACATACAGTCCAAATGTATAATTGTAGATATTCCAAAATAAGTGTGTAGCCATATACCTTTCCATGGCTTTAGCAGTATAAGGCAAATGCATTTCAATACTGTGTTCATCTTCATCTGTCTGGAGAGACATACGCTCAAACATTCCAGTCTTCCACAAGTCTCCATAAACTGAAAAGATTTTTAAATGTTTTTTTAAAATACTTCATTAAAATAATTTTTTACCAAAAATTACATTACAGCGTATCTTGTTAGAAGTGGCACAATAAAATAATACTCTCTGCCTCTGGGGGCTATGATCACAGACCAGTCTCCATTCCTGCTTTCTAATTGAAGAACAGTTTGAGTTTAACTCAAGTCTCAACATTTTTAACTACGTGAGTATCTTACAGTTCAGAATGCATTGCATAAACCAGTGACACCTTTAGCATCTTTGAGATGCTTTTTGCAGTCATTATGGCATAAAAGATTTAAATGGTATACAAATTATTAAAATGTGTACTTATCCACATAATCTTTGTGTTTTTAGATTTCCACTGACCATATAATTCTGCATCAGTGAGGAAAAAGTTGATCAAGCAAGCTGCTGTTGGATGTATTTGTTTATCAATATAGCACTTTAGCCATTGGTCACTGCACAAAACACACACTGCTGAATGTGAAAACCCCCAATATTCTCTGGGTATGGGATTACCTGTATTATCTTGCACTAGTAATTTATGAACTTTTTCTTTTAAACCCCTACTGCACCCATCCAAAACCTAGGGCTCCTAGGTGTTGCCATAATACAAATAAAAAAATAAAGAAATCTAAAAGGTGCAAGGTTGTATATACATACTCTTTTGATCAATTCGAAGATCATACAGAGGTGTTCTATAAATCTCCACACTGGAAAGTGCACATCGGGAAAGGGGCACATGATGGGAAGGCCCAAGGATGAAAATTTTCCGGCTAGGATAATTAACAAAAAAAACTAAAATCAGGACACTTGTACTTCTACAGAAATCTGTGTTAGAAAAATAAAGTTGAAAAAAAAAACCCATCCTGAACTAATTTTGGGAGGTTAGACAGGTAGCTAATCGCAGTGCTCTACTTTATCAGGAGCAAGAGCAGGGTTCAATTCTTGGCTACCTAAGCCAGTTTTAAAGCTTCCTTTAGATGATGAAAACTGGTTTAACTGAATTGGTTAGAGAATAGTGCAGGTCTTTACTGTTCAGGGTTAATGATGAGTCCACCACCATGGTAGCTGAGGGCACGTGTCCTCCACTGAGGATTGGGTGGTATGTTTATTATCAATTACATAAAGCCCCTTCTGCTTCACATTATTACAGTCTTTCCTGAGTTCAGTTTAAGCTACTGTTTCTCCTCCCCAAGGAGCTAGTCTCCTCCAAACACTGTGTTATCTGTGAGTCAACTGTATGAAAAACTAAAAAGATTTGAATGTTATTAACATACTACTGGCACTGCAGCCTATGTCTCATGATGGGCAAAAGATATTCATTTCACCAAATCTCTGGCCCTGATTAAAGGTCAGTGATTCCTGCCATAGAAATTTTCAGAAACAGTGTTGCCTTTGCATGGGAAATCTATCATAGTTCTTCAGTAGTTAGATACCACCAGTTTTTCTTTGCTTTTTGTGCATGCAGTAGTAGAGCTGAGCAAAGAAAAATATGTTGAAATGATGCATCAATCCACTTTGAAATCTATCCGGGAAGTAGAATTCCTCAACTGAAGCAAAATAAGGTGCTCCTGCACAGGCACTCCAGCGGCAATTTTAAGGGCCTAGAGCTTTTGAATTGCTGGATCCCAGGGAAACTGTCCCCTTTTCTCCTTCCTTTCCCCTCCATCAGGCCTGCTCCTGCAAGTTTAAACAAGCTACACAGTAAACAATAAGTGACATAGAAAAAAAAATCCAGCAATTCAATGCATTAAATCTGGAGAGTGGAACTTGTTCCAGAAATGTCAATGCAGAAAACATATCCGTGTAAACGTTATCAGTTGTTTCCCTTTTAAAAAATTGTTCTCATTTTGCTCAAAATATTTCAGAAAGAATCTGAATAATTTCACTACTTTGGGTCATGTTTTTTTTTCCTGATAAACCACTGATGAAACAAACAAGCAAACAAAGTTGGTTTATTATGTCTAACGCTAACTACCTTAAATGATCGCTATTTAGCTTCAAAATGCATATATGGATCAAGAAAATACTTTAAATGAGAACTGATTGTTGCTATATGGCAGGAAGTTCTGAAATATTCTGCAACTAGCAAAATATATGCAGATTTATTTTTTTAATAAGAGTAACTGGCTCTAGTGCAGGCAACTGCAGACCACTTTTATGCCTGTGAATTTTCAGAACAAGTACATTTGGAACAATTAGTAACTCCCATGGATTTTAGTGATCACATATCATTTTTTCTACCGCACCTCAGTCCATGCACAGGCTGGACCTACTTTGGGGATGAGTCAGGGTTATATTGAGAAGGAAGCTGTTGTTTATAGGACTCCTACCTCATTTGTTGCAGAAGTTGGAAAGTGTATACCTGTTTAGGCCTGGGAGAAATGGCAGACCTAGGCCCTTAGATAGAGGGGAGGGACCAGTGGACGTGGGTCACAACTAAATACAGGCAGTCCCCGAGTTACGCGGATCCGACTCATGTCGGATCCGCAGTTACGAACAGGGTTTGCTGCCCGTCTCCCTGGTCTGCTGAGACGGGGAGCAAAGCCTCTGAGGACGCCGGCAGCGGGACAGGAGCAACCCAGCAGCACCCCAGCTGCTCTGCCCCAGGCGTCCCCAAGTCAGCCGCTGCTGAAACTGACCAGCGCTGACTACAGGAAGCCCGAGGCAGAGTTGCTCTGCCCTGGGCTTCCTGGAATCAGCCGCTGATCAGTTTCAGCAGCAGCTGACTTGGGGACGCCTGGGGTTCTTAAGTTGAATCTGTATGTAAGTCGGAACCGGCGTCCAGATTCAGCCTGTTGAAAATGAACAGAGGCTGATTCCAGGAAGCCTGGGGCAGAGCAACTCTGCCTCGGGCTTCCTGTAGTCAGCTGCTGGTCAGTTTCAGCAGCGGCTGAATCTGGACGCCAGTTCCGACTTACATACAGATTCAACTTAAGAACAGACCTACAGTCCCTATCTTGTACGTAACCCAGGGACTGCCTGTATTAAGAACAACAAAGTAAAAAACAGAGATGTAAGTGATGGTCATATGGTAAATATCAGGGAACCAGAAGGGGATGCTGAGCAGAAAATGTCTGACAGCAACTACCACTCCTTAAGGACATCTAAGGAGTATGCCACCCAGAGGAACTATGCCTGGAAATGTGATTGGACAAGGGAAGAAAGGTAGGCCACACAGTTGGAGAACACCCCCAAACACCCACACAGCTTCCTCTTCTTCATATGATGCATGGTCATCCTGGCCAGCAACACAAAGAGGTTGAAAAGTAGGTCTCATGAATTAGTGGGGTCACAGATGGAATGCATATAAAATCGGGAGAGGCAGAGAGAAGTACATCCAGAAATTTAATAAGATATTCTGAAGGAACTAGAAGAGAGCTGTAACCTGATGCAATAGATTTGAGCCAGGGTCTCCCTCTTGCCACAAAAGGGGCTGGGGAGTTTGTGAACTGCACCAGGTACAAACCTCTGCTTGTGGCTGTGTGAAAGAGCTCCCAGCTTTGGAAGCTATGTAGTGAATGAGGCTGAGCATTGCAGAAAGAGAAAGGATTGCTTCATGGTTAAGACAGCTGAACAATGGCCTAAAGAACTGGATTCTGTTCTTGCCTCTGCCAGAGAGGTTAAATGTCACTTTAACCAAACTTTTCAGAGGTGGTCACTTATTGTGTTGTACAGGCAACCTTAATTCTGGCATCTGCTAACTTCTGAGTTCTTGACTTTGCACCTTTTAATGTTCTTTTCATGTGGATTTTTTGTAATTACTGTATACTTGTTAAAAATCCTGGAGAATTTAAGATTGGATGCATTCATAAAGGATTATTTTCTATCTCAACTAGGGCTGTCAAGAGATTTAAAAAATTGAGATTAATCACGCTGTTAACAGAATACAATTTATTTAAATATTGTGTATGTTTTCTACATTATCAAATATACTGATTTCATTTACAGCACAGAATTCAAAGTGTACAGTTCTCACTTGATATTTTGTTTAAAAATATTTGCACTATAAAAAACAAAAGAAATAATATTTTTCAGTTCATCTAATGCAAGTACTGTAGGGCAATCTCTTTCATTAGAAAATTGAACTTACAAATGTAGAATTATGTACAAAAAATAACTGCATTCAGAAACAAAATAACATAAAACTTTAGAGCCTACAAGTCAACTCAGTTTACTTCTTGTTCAGCCAATTGTTCACACAAACAACTTTGGTTACAATTTGCAGGAGATAAAACTGCCTGTTTCTAGTTCTTATCTTCTGAAATTGAGAACAGGCATTCTGCGTGGCACTGTTGTAGCTGGTGTTACAAGATATTTACAAGTCAGATGTGCTAAAGATTTGCATGTCCTTTCATACTTCAGCCACCATTCCAGAGGACATGCATCCATGCTGACGACAGCTTCTGCTTGATAATGATCCAAAGCAAAGCGGACCAGCGTGTGTTCACTTTCATCATCTGAGTCAGATGCCGCCAGCACAAGGTTGATTCTCTTTTTTGGGTTCTGTAGTTTCCACATTGGAGTGTTGCTCTTTTAAGACTTCCGAAAGCATGCGCCACACCTCATTCCACTCAGATTTTGAACAGCCCTTCAGATTCTTAAATCTTGGTTTGAGTGAAGTTATGTAACAACAACAAAAAAAATCTACATTTGTAAGTTACACTTTCATGATAAAGAGATTGCATTACAGTATTTGTTTGAGGGTGAACTGAAAACTACTGTTTCTTTTTTCCCTGTCACTTTTATAGCCCAAATATTTGTAATAAAAATAATATAAACTGAACACTGTTTGTAGTCTATATTGTAACAGAAATCAATATATTTGAAAATATAGAAAAACATTCAAAAATGTAATAAATTTCAGTTGGCATTCTATTAGTGTGATTAATGGAGATTAATTTTAATCATAATTAAATTTTGAGTTAATTGCTTGAGTTAACTACAATTATTCAATAGCCCAAATCTCAACCAGAAGTTAGGGGCTTGATGCAGGAATTACTGGGTGAAATTCTACATCTTGTGTTATGCAGGAGATCAGAACAGAAGATTGTAATGATCCTAAAAATCTATGACTTTACAGAGCTTGGTCTACCTTTTACTTTCTGGATCAAATTCACAGAAAGGGCTACCAGAGAATTACTGCAGTTTTTTTCTCAAGTCCAGTTTCAATGGAGTTACACTGCAATAAAACTGGGAGAGAGAGTCATAGTAGTTTAAAAAATTGTGACAATTTCTGGCACCTTTACTCATATTGTGAAGAAAGCTGCTATTGTAACACTTCCACTGAACTCAGTAAGACTATATGTGAAATATGAACTTGCAAATGAACTTGTAGATTAAGATACTAATCAGGCATACTACTGAATCTGGCCCATTTGGAGCAAACAGAATCTTACTACAAATAGACCCCAATTGCATCATGAGCTTTATAGAGGTAGATCCATGAGTCAAGAAAGATTTTTACATGATTAAGATCTTACTTTCATATGCTTTAAAAAAGTAACCAAGGTATCAAAAGCAAACAACAAATATCAAACTAATATTATTACTACAAAGTACAGACAGAAGAGTATATTCAATCTAAGAGGCAAGACCTAGTAAGTTTCAAGTTTAAATAAATTTCCTCTCCCCAAATGTTCAAATTTTCATCTCCAACAGGCTTACACTAAATATTTGATATTTTTATTGAAAACTGAGCATTGTGGTTACATGAGGCCAAAAATAAAGGTAAGGAAGTATGCAAAGGTCTAAAACATGAAGTAATGAAAATATGTTTTTGTCCTTTCCAACTGGAAGAGTTTAGCCAGGAAACATGACAATCTTGTATAAAACGTAATATCAATCACAACTGAAAGTTCAACATTCCAGAACATAATCAGAAGAGCTGCAGTCACCTTAACATTTGCTGTTAAAGAATGTTTCCCTCTGTTTAAAAAAAGAAGTATATACCTATCTAAATAAATAAAATGGGTTTCTTTTAATGCTACTTACGTAACAGTAGGATCCACTTGTTTGTAAGCATGGGCTGCACATGACCCACAGTAAGTATATCCAGCATGGCTACAAAACACATTTTTTAAAATTAACTTTTAAGTTTAAGACTGAAAACAAGCAGCAAAATAATATCAGCAATCTAAAAAGAAAAACTTAAGAGAATGATCAAAACAGCAGCTTGTGAAATAGGAATTGGCAAGTATTAATCAGGGCTGACACTTCTAAAAGGCAATACGGGGTATATGTGGGATGTGCCGGTTACATTATGTTCTGAACATTATTTCTGAAGAAATTCCACTCTGTCTTTCCTATGAAAGGCTTTTCAAAGTAGTAGCAAAATGGACAGCTTATTTGAAAATGGCAAAAGAAATGCAAACATCTATGACCATGACTAGCTGACAAGATGCTCCTTCCCCTTCCCTGTTTTCCAGATCCATCATACTCCAAAAGCTTCCAGTCTTTTAGACTACTTGTTATGCATCCTACATCTAGATCTGGCATCCACACTTTTAAAAGAATGTTAAAAAATTGGAAAGGGTTCAGAAAATTGCTACAGGAATGATTTGTGGTCTGTAAAACAAACGTTACAACAAGAAACTTAAGGAGATCAATCTTACAACAGAAGTAGCCTATAAGCACCTACCCAGAAAGAAGACATCTGACAGCAGAGGGCTCTTTAATTTAGCAAATGCATAACAAAATTCAATGACAAAGTTAAAAACAGAAAACTTCAAACTGGAAAGACATTACCAGTAAAAGCAATTATACACTGAAACAAGCCTACAAAGAGAGGGATATCTTTTTAAAAGATACTCTGCGGTTCAAATTATTGGACTCAATGCAAGAATCACAGTGTGAAATTTAATGGTCTTGGATTTGAAATTTGATTTGCAGGAGGTCAGAGTATACCACAAAGATCTTTTGTGACCGTAAAAATCTAACTGCCTACTTTGTATTTCTCTCTACACTACTTATTTCATTCAATGATCTCAAACCATTTTTATCAAGGAAGGTAAGTTTCGCTGTTCCATTTTACAGGTAAGAAAGCAGACACACAGATAAATAAATTACTTGCTCAAGGTCACAAAAAAGAATCAGTGACAGAGCTGGAATAGAACTCAGGTTTCCTGACTCTTAGTCTAGTGTCTGTCCACTTGACTACACTGTCTTCCCTGAACTTAGCAGGTTTTTGGTTCAATTTCTTACTGTTACTTCCACGATATTGTTATAAATATACAGCAAACATTATGTGTAAATAAAAGTCACTATAACCAAATTATCCTACCTTAACATCTGTCCCATCTCACAGTAAACTGGATTGGCCTCATTATTTTATTCAGTTATCTCATGTCTCCTCTGCCATTCTACCTTAATGTGTTTTAGAAATGGCTAGCTGTTATTTTTCCAATTTATCCTGCAAACAGAAAATTACATAGGGCTGCATGGCCAGTCAATGATTTTATTGCCACATTAATATTTTAAAAAATATGGCTAGACTTTTTGCAAAATAGCTATGCTCTTTTTATTTTCCCATTTGCTATGTTATTTTGGTAGTTCGGTCACTTGCACAACTGATCATAAATTTTGCTGTAACAGTTATTCCTGCAAACGATACAATTGTATGGCTCTCGGTGTCTTTGATGCAAGGATATGATATAGTCCCAAAAGGAATAAGAACATACTCCTGATCAAACTACAGCTGTTATTTCCAGTTTTTGTTCACCCTCCTAAAGGTCTGCACTAGAAATTATATTCTTTGATCTCTGCATGGGGAGTAAGTTTCAGACAGAATGCACTCATTACTTTCACAGAGACTGAAGGAACATGAAGAAAACTGGGTTAAAAGACTTCTGAGGCCTTATATTACTTCCCAACTGCAGTGAAGGTTAAGAACTTTTATAGTATTTAATAAGAGTATGATTTTTCAGGGTATTTAATTCACAGACCTGTTTGAACACTGAAAAGGCATTAATCTGATGCATTACCTAGAAGTCTAGAATTAAGTGTGTGTCACTGCTCTTTTGGGCAAAGACAGATACTTTTCCTGGATATTTTCAAATAACTGAAAAGAATTATCATTTGGACTCATTTGTATCTAGCTTGTTCACAGCCCAAAGAACAACTTTTTTTAAAGCATGGCACAAATTCTATTTGATTGTTCTGAAGGCATTTTTCAGATGCAGACATACAAAGCATAGTCATACAAAGATACTTATAGAATCCAAATCAAATATTTAAAAAACATTTAAAACTGCAATTCTTATAAAGAGACAGAAATGGAAGCAAAAAGCATAAGCCTGAATTGATCTACAAGTCAAACTGCACATTTGTATAAGAAGTTTACAGAATCAAGGTAACCAATAAATAACAATAATATGGTACCAATGCTATGCCTGGTGCTATACAAAGAAAGAATAACAATCCCTTCTCCTGAAGAATTAGCAATCTTTATATTATCACTCTACTAAATCTCCTTTGAACTACTTTGTAGGAACAAATCTTTTTCTGGGAAAAGGAGTGCTTTTACTAACTCATCTGTCCACAGAACCCAATCACATATTAAACTGTGTACATGCCTCACTTTTCATGATATTCAGAGTATTTTCAGTTATTTTCAAACTTCTTTAATTAGTGATCCCTTTCACACAGCAAGCCTCTGAGTGAGATCCCTTTATAAATTAAAAATGGGGGTTAATTTTATGTAATGGAGGCTCAGGGCTGTTGGACCGATGGAGCAGACAGTTTGCTCCCTCCATGTAACCACCTTGCAACCACTGAGGGGTCACAACCCCCAGTTTGAAAACCCCAATCAGCATACTACTTAGCCAAAAACAATACGTTACGAAAATCTTAAGAAAGGTCTTAATATGTCAAATGCTAAAATACAGATATGAAACTTACGGTGCAATAATGGCTCTAGCAGGTCTTTTTGTAGACTGTACTTGAGAAAGCCAACCTTCTAGTTGTGCATTCAGCTGGGGTCCTACAAAAATAGAAGGAAATATTGAAATAATGAAAATCTAGTAGAGTTTATAATACAACCAAGTACAGTAAGTAATCTTATAATATGATCATGAGATTTAAAACCTTTATAAATAAAAGCAAACGTTTGTGTGTGTTTCAAGAAGTATAAAAAACAAACAAATAAAAGTTATAAATGCAGCATGACCCATATTGCTTAAGGTCACGCTAGGAATGTTTTAGCCTTCCAAACTGTAATTATTTAATCACTTTGCAACCAGTTTGTTCTTGTTCGGTGAACAGAAGACATACACAAACCATGCTCAGGGCAACAACTATCAATGACAAACTCACAAGGGGGTGATGTTATACATTCAATTAGTTTACTTTCTTAATCAAAATGAATTAAAACTGTGAGGGTTAGAGAAAACAATGCGAAAAAAGCATGTAACCAGAGGCATCTGCTACCAAGTACGACTGACTGAATATACTTCCAAGAAGGTGACCAGTGGCTATGGAAACTGTGAGCTAGAAACCTATAAAGCAGATATCAGGCTGTAAGAAGTGAGAAAATTCCAGATATGTAGTAAGAGAAAGTATAGTATTTTGGAATAAATTTAAGGCTCAGAAAACAGCTCTATAAGATCAGTACCTATACTGCTTAATAGTTTTCAGTTTGGAGCCCAATGCCACAAGTTACTGAGCACCCTGACAGGTGTTGATCATTCTCAACTTTACTAGCCCTTATAAGGTTATAAGAAATCCTTTCAATCAGAGATGTTATTGGAAACATTAAGAAAATGCATTTTAATATCTTTATATCAGAGTAGTCCCTCTTGGTGTAAAACTACTTTTTGGAAACTGATATTTACTATAACACAATGTTCTTTATTAGAGGAACGCAATTAACTTTTTTTAAAACTGCATTTTCATCTGAAAAATGTTTACTTGCTATTGTTACAAATAACATAATATTATTATAAGAGAAAGAGTAAATAAATATATTTCCTTCAGACTGTTTACCATACACATTTGACAGAAGTTTGTTGAAGTCACTTTCACTTGCAACATTTTATACAGAAATTCAGTTTCCCCTGCTTGTGTCACAAAGATTGTCAGGGATAGATGTAGCACGAAAGTAATTTACAACCATTTCTTGAAACGGACTGAATTTCAAGCTGACAGTTTCTTCAAAGACTTGTTTAAACATCTAAACAACTTAGAGGCATGCATCCAGCATGACAGACAGAGCTTGTCTTCACTCAGTGCTGCAATTAAAGCAATGGGCATCAATTTAGTCAATATGGTGAAGATGTGATAAGTTGATGGGATAATGCTCTCTTGTTGACTTTAGTACTCCACCTTCCAAAGAGGTGAAATCAAGGTCTTCTGTTGACAGAGTACAGTGAGGACACCAATGTAAGTTGATCTAAACTACGTCAATGTAAGTTACATATTACATAACTTAACTATCGGCGTAACTTATATCAATTTACCTTGTTAGTGTAGACCAGGACCCAGATCTTAAAAAAGCCCTCTCAGCCACTCACAACTGGCAACTGAGTTTTCCCTAGTGAAGGAAGACTTTTAGCCAGCAATTTCTGCAAAATTTAGGCTACCACAGTATGATCATTTCTGCCTTTACAGCTGAGAAAAAAATCTTCCAAATATGAGATGAAGGTAAATCAATGAACAGTTGTTTTCCTTAGTCTGCAGATAGCCCAAACTCCCCTTGTTCAGAGCTTTACCAAAGAGCAGAAAAATGACATTAGCAAGATTAGCTCTTTTCACTGATGCAATACAGCATGTACTTGACAGAAGTTAAACTGTCAACAATCACGCTGTTTCCGCTGCTTGTGACAATTATGAGCATCAGCAAAGTCAGGCACAGGAGTTCTTGAAAACAAATTATCTAAAAACAAAGGGTGTTGATGGAATAGAGTAAAATAGACAGACCTCTCTTCTTATGCTCTTCTCAGCAACTATATAGTAGCAGAAAGCTAGTACCATTCTACACAGCGAGGAGACCGTGGCAGAGTGAGAGAGGCAAAAGCTCTCATTTCCAGCAGTTAAATAGGATGAGGGGTCATTGAAAGCACACTAGTAGAATTTCCAGCACTCTCTCCCCTCCTAACAAGTGGGATCTGATTGGGGTTTGGCTTCTCAGCAAGTCATTACCTTCTCAAGGGGCCCCTTCTCTTATATCAACGTTATTGTTATGCAATCTTCCCCCATCTTTCCCCTGATCTCTAAACAGCAGGTTTAGATCTTTGGCTACTAGGTACTTGGTTAATGTGTCAAGCCTTGATAATAATAGTTGACAAAATAAAAACATGTCCTATTTCATGAGGGGCATTGGAAAATCCACAATTTATCTTTTCTAGAGTGACAAACTTTATCCAATTTGGGATTTCACATCTCTATTTACCTAAATACAAGACACACACACAATTCATTGGGAAGCAGTTAGTATTGCTACACACACAAAATAGCAAACAAAAACAAAAAGTTACACCACCTCATAGTACATATTTGCTACTTTCCCACTCAAATGACTGTACCTTATCATTAAAACAATGGAATGCTGCAGATCTCATACAACGTCTTTAACTCCATCCCCTTGTTGTCCTGCTCACATTGATTTACCAGATTATTTTCTCCTCTAGTATTAATAGTTGCTGCATGGGTAAAGAGTTATGTGTAGAAGAGCAATTAAAGAGAGGGATGGAAAGCTGCCATAGCTAGGCATAGTTAAGGTTGTGGTATGTTATGTCTGGCATATGGTAGTTTTCATATTTGTAAGGTGCATGAATGAAACTTTCTCCCATCAGAAAACTATAGTTCTTGACTAAGAAGAACTGCAACCAAAACTGCTTCAGTCAGCCTCCTAGATGACTCCATAATAATCTGGAACATCAACAAGGAAAAAAAGTAGCTCCTCTTAATGAATTCTTCCAAACTGATCCAATACATAATCAGATTTTATTTTCTTGTAGAGAGGGGACTGGTTTGAAAACAGATCAAGACTTCATGCCATAAATGCCACATACACACTTTCATTTCCAGGAAAACCTCACTTTATTTGTGGTAACAGCTGGAAAATTCCTTACATTTTATTAAAAAAATTGCCATGGAAGACCTATTGGTATCCATTTTTAAATTTTCCTAGCAACTTACCACAATTTTAAATCTTATTGCAAACCACCAATTCCTCTGTTTGCTCCATGAAGGGTAAAAGTACATTGAGTACTGCATAAAAAGATGTACATTATAATAAGCATCACCAGGTGTGCTATTACAGTCTCCAAATTGGTTTTCTTAGCATGTAAGAAAATGTTCAGACTTGAAAAGACATGCTGTGCTAGTTTTGATTATGTAAGGTTCTGTGAAGAGGCACAGGTCCTTGGAAAGAGAGAGAGCTGTGTGAACAGCAGCAGTTTCTCTCTCCTTTGGTATCCCATTAGTCACTCCTTGAGACTAAGCTGCTCTCTGGGAACTAACTTGAGCACTGGTACCAGACAGAAATTCCTGAAAACAGGTATTGCACTACATGCTGTTTGACTATCTCTATTCTGGGATTGGTGCATGAGTGACACTTAGTAGTGGATCAACGCTAGTGTCCAAAGAAGGGGCAACAATTGAATTAGGAATGTCAGTGCAAGAGAGGAAATTAAAAAATGGTCCTCTCAGAGATATTAACATAGTATACTGTAGATCTGCAGAGTTACAATCTGACCAGTCAATCACACCCCCCACCCCCATTTGGAACTGGAAATATGCAGTCAGGCAGCAGCAAAGACAAAACTAACAAACAAAAAAGCAAATACAATACAGTACTGTGTTAAATGTAAACTACTAAAAAAAGAGGAATGTTTAAAAAAAGATTTGACGAGGTAAGGAAACTGTTTCTGTGCTTGTTTCATTTAAATATAGATGGTTACAAGCAGCATTTTTCTTCTGCATAGTAAAGTTTCAATGCTGTATGAAGTCAATGTTTAGCTGGAAACTTTTGAAAAAATAACCATAACAGTTTGTTCAGAGTTACAAACAACCTCCATTTCTGAGGCTTTCATAACACTGAGGTTTTTCTGTATTGCAAGAGTATTTTACCTTACAACTGTTAAGTGAAATTTAATCATTGGTACTCAGAGACTGCAACAGAGCCAAATTAATGATGCTGTGGAAGGCGAAACTTCTTTTTTGTCCCTTTTTTTGTTTGTTTTTTGTTTGTTTTGTCTAATAAATTCTCAATCTTAACAGTACATCAAAGAATTATGCATACTGAATGACCTTATTTATGTAAGCAAAAATGATACTGAAACACATATTTGAAATGTGTACTCTAGTAAGTTGCATGCAGTGAACCATATCATTAAAGCAATGATAATATTCCTTGTATTACAAATCAATTTCTCAGAATGTACAAAGCAAGTATCATTTTAAGAAAGGTCATGGATCCAATGGAGGTATTGACTGTCTCGACAGATTCTACTATGACTCAACACATTTACCTGGACTGCAAATCCTAAACATTTAAGATCACAGAGACACTCAAGTAAAAGGCATGGTAGGCTGACCATTGACCAACAAGAGCTTTTATTTCAGTAATCTTGATTCTAGACAAATGTACTCCAGTAATTTCTTTGGAAAATGTTGTTTAAGTTAAATGTTAAATTTATTTTGCTGAAGGAAATGTAGTAAACAGACTTTCAGTGGCTTTTAATTTGGTTAAGAAATAAAGATGTTACCACAACCAAAAACTGAAATGATCATCTTTGCTATGGATTACAACAGATACAAGCCAAATCTGAAGTTTAAAACAAAGACAAAATTACCCGAGTACCCAGAAAGATTGCAAAAATTGTTAGCCTTATATAACAGAAGTGATTCTAGCCCCAAAGAGCTTGCTATATTTATAGATATGACAAATGAGAGCAACCAAAAAGGGTGGGAATTGGAAGAAGTGTAAAGATTACAATAAGTTCACATATGCAAAGTTTGCTATGTGAACATCTAAACATTTGTGCATGCATGCATGTGTTCCCACCATATAAATGCTCACCACCTTGGTTAAATTATTTGTATTGTATTAACATCCATAGACCCCAGTCACGATCAGCATCTTATTGCAAATTACATAGGCAGAAAAAAAATTCTGTCTCCAGGAGCTCGCAATTTAATTCAATGTATTTTTCCCTAATGCTCTCTTACTTTCATTCCTCAAAACTCTTATTTTCCTCTTTCACTCCTTTTCAGCCTTTTATTTCCACCTTCTGTTACAGGAATGTAATGATTACTTTTTATGTATCAGAGCCATGGAGATACCTAATGAAACATTTGAAACAAACGTCTAAGATGGCAAACTGAAGGCTGCCCACATCCCTGAACCAGCAGCAAGTCTCTGACAGGGATCTTGCTTATGCAAGGCCTTGTATATTCTGCATCTGCAGAATTTACTATAGAATTCACCCTTTACTATAGACTTATCTCTAAAGTTCCAACTTTCATTTTATGAATTGTCAGACATTTTTGGTTCTGGGGAAAAAACCAGAAAACATGAATTAAGATAAACCGATGCACTGCTGTCATGAGTTAGAAGGAAACCTAAACCAAATCCAAGATATGTGAACTACCTCACCTTAATTTCTATGAGATATTCATTTTGAAACTTGAAAATGACATATTAAATGCCAATATGGCTAACCCAATTCACTAATAATTATTTTAGAAGAATCATTCAGCAAATATGCTTAGTGCAAAATCCCAAACCGCCTCTGTTGTGTACAAGTATCAAAACATCCAGCTATAACTAAACCTTCCCTCAATGCAGCATGCAGCTGTGTGTTAATACAAAAAACTGTGGCATAATGAAAATGGAAAATGTGCACTTAGTATAAAACAAACTGAATTTAATACACTAAATAACAGGAACTATTGTACTGACTGTATTTAAATTATTTTTTAAAGTTGTCTTTGAATTTCCAGTCTATGCCCCCCTCTTCCCCAGACCCACATCACAGCAGAATTCAGGATCCACTTGCCCCAGGGTTCACAAAATATTGTTTCGGTGCAGTTTATTCTGAATGAGATGGAGGGTGAAGGCTCATATGTTAGTAGAGCCGTCTTATTTGCCAGAGGTTTTGTATCTTAAATCTAGATGGAAAGATCCAATGAACATCCCCTGGCAAACTCGGGCCAAATACAAACATTTCATAACAAAACAAGGGCTTCTCTGTTTCTACCCCATCTAATTTTCAAGTTTTCTTGCATTAGATAATCTTATCTGTTTTTTTCTGTTGCTTCTTCATCCAGGAGCTTCAATCAACTCTATTCAGTGCAGCATTATAAAAATCAGGGCTGTTACACTTTCATAATATGGTATTACAATAAAGTTTAATGTCATATATATATAGCAAGGGCAAATCATGTCATAACATGACATCTGCTAAGGGAGATTTTGTAGTATGAAGTCTTTGATGATGTAGCTGTCTGTATTAATCAAAGATACTGGAAAGGCAAAGATTGCATAAAATTTCTGACTGGCTTTCTTAGCCTCAGCTCATCAAAAATATGCCTTATTAATGGACTTTTATTAATGTATTCTGGGACTCTATAAACACCTCTTCACAGCACTCAGCATTTTATTCAGAGGTCATGTTCCAAAATAGAGATTTCCATGGAGGGAAGCATTCTGGAATTTCAGTGTAAGATATCCCAAAATTCTTCTTCCTTTGTTCAGTATCATCACAATTGACTCTGACTTGCCATCAGCATGAACTTTTTATAACAGATTTGAATTTTAAATAAAACTACAGGGCAAGAAACAGTCTCCCAGCTGATGACAACTGGAATGGCAGTGAGCAACCCAATCCTGGGACAAGATAAGCCAGACATTTCTCCAAAAGCAGATCTGGAATGAGCAGCAGCATTACAGACCAGAAAAAACGTTCACTGTGCTTGTTTCAGTGACCAGCTTTCCTTAAATAAAGAGCATAGAGTGGGGATGACATATCATTAGGAAGCTATGGTGATAGCAAGTACATTATACAGTACTTTGTTTATAAGTCACTGATCAGAACCACTGTGGTAGAAGTACACTAGCAAAAGAGTTCTGATTACTATTAAAATTAGAGCTGACCAAAGATCGATTTTGCTGCATACAAGGCACAGACTTTTGAGAACATAGGGCTCTATTAGAGGGCAAGCAATGACATACTTTTCTCATGTAACTCTTAATATCATGTTTTCTCTTTTGCCATCAAGGCTTTACCCAGTTTACATCCTCAGAGACATAATTCTTCAAATGCCCTAACACGAAGTCACAAAGTGGCTGTATATACTTCAAACAGGTTATCTCCACCTTTCCTTCACATCTGCCTTGTGCAAGAAAACAGAGGGAAAGTTTTACACAGGAAAAAGTTAAGAACAAGAAAGGATGACTACACATCTGCAGCCGATGCTTCATGAGCCTAGTATCGCTGTCATTGACAAGGAAATTCACACAATGAGAACAATTTTTCATTTGTGGAAAGGGAAGAAAACATTAACTGAAATAAAACAACCAACAGAGCTGCTTTAGAGCTATTAATTAAGCCGGGTATGATTTGACTCCAGTTGCCTGAATCCTAATTATGAATGATGCCTGGATTACTATATCAATTGCCGAGACTGGGTGGGCACTAATGAGAATGGCACTAATGCTCGCTCACTCCAGTGCATGAGGATGTGTCAGTTTTAGTATTTATGAAAAATACTTTGTTACATAATCTGATCACAACAGAAATTATATCAGATGTCATACAAAATTGGAAAAAAAATAAATCTAAGCCCACAGATCTGCACTAAAAACTTTAAATAATTCCATCTATCAGTGCTGATGGTGGACTTGTTACAATTAATATTGTTTCTATTGGGCTACAGATGACACCGGAAAAACACGGCAGACAACTCTGATTTTACTAACACCGGTCTCAATTAAAATTGATGAGGACATCCTCAGTGAAGACTGCCAAGAGGAAAGACTGTTATGTAAGCTTCTGTTTTCACTGCTCCTCTGAGGTATATATATAATTGAAGTAGGTGGAATGGGATAGCTCTCTTAACCCTTAATTTAAGCAGCAAACTGCTGGATCTAATAAAAAGACTTCTCCCAACAGTTTAGACATCAGATTTAAATCAGAAGTTTTAAATGGACACTAAAGCTATGTCTACACTGGGAAGGTTTAGCGCCAAAAGCCCTCTCAAAATGCAAAAGTCGCCAAAAGCGAAAACTAGTCAAACCAGGTTTTCAGCCTCCCATTGTCAACATTTCATGGCCACATTGCTAATACCCTGTCGACAGATGAAGAAAAGCAATGTGGATAAGCATCCCACAGTGCAGTATTGAGGGAAGGCAGAGCTGCTCTATAGCTCACAGTGCTGAAGAATGTCAAAGCAGCACAGCAGTCTCTCCAGCGGTCCCCCTGCAGCAGCAATTTGCCTGCCGCTGTGTTCTTAAGCAGGGAAGAACTGGAAGGAGCATTCCAATGATTTGCTCTTTGTTTGTTCCCCAAATAGAGCAGCTCACTCAGCTGTCAGATACTTCCCGGAGCTTTGAAAGGAAAGAGGCATATGTCTGCAGTGCAGCAGAGATCACAAAACACTGAGCAGAGCTATCAGTGCAGGCATTGTGGCATACTGACAGAAGCCAGTTCTCACAACAAAACAAACATCAGAGTTCACACTGGCTCTTTGTTGACAATAAAGGGGAAAATATTCTCACAGGGGCGCAAGTTTTTTGTCTCCAAAAGTGGGGGGTTTTCTCAACAAAAGTTGCATTATAGTATAAACGCTCTCACTGTTTTGTCACCAAAAGGAGGTTTTTGGCGACAAAACATGCCAGTAAAGACAAGGTGTAAGTCTCTTTCTCTCTGAAATGCTCAGGTTTTGCTACTTTGGTGTGATATCATAATCGTACTAGTCCCCAGCAATCTAAAGATTTGAACTTCTAATGCAAATGATCAAGCAAAAGATAAAGTACAAAAAAGTTTTTATTTGATTTGTTTATATGAGGAAAACAAGGCACAGGTCCCAAAAGTATTTTTCTTTTTTAAAGATATGATAAAATATTCAGATTTGGAGAATACAGTATGGCCCACTGAAAATCTTAAATTTCAAGCTGCAATTTGTACAACAAAACAAGTTGTTACAAGAGAACAATTGATTAAAACTGGGAAGCAACAAACTTAATACTTATGTAACACTGTACACAATGTCTCAATTAACCTGTAGATTCTGCCACAAGATATTTTCCAAGAGTTTACCAGGATTTTTTAAAGGATTAAACATTTATATTAGCCATGTGTAGCTCTAGCCAAAATACTAGAGCAATAGCCAAAAATACTAAGAGCACTAAGAGAACACTGCATCCTTTACATTCTGCTTGTTTTTGGAAAATAATTAGCAATCATAATGAGTAGATCTGAGGTTTTTTTAAATGAAACTTTCAATTCTGTAATCACTTTCTGCACACATTCAGGAAAGCTTCCTACTCTTCACAAGCCAGCAGATTTTTCATGTCTTATACTTTCCCATTCCTTTCAGAACTATCAGAAAATTACAAATGAGATTCAACACGTGAAATACCAATACATATGCATTTATTATTTTAAGTATTTATACACAGGGTGAGTTAAATAATCAAGCTAACTAAACAGGTGCAATCTTGTGGATTGGCACTTCACTAGTTACTGCCTCTCAATATAGTAATAAGTACACCCAATGGCTGGCACTAACCAAGCTTTCTTCTCATCAGAGTGAACTTGGAGGGGAATGGAGAACATTTACAGACTAAGTCAAAATTATCATCCACCAAATTATATTCTCACCTTTCAAATTATGGCATAGGGCAAGTACCTCCTCTCTCGCTTATACAAAGAAAATTAAAATTATGATTCAAAGACACCATGCTGCTGTGCTCATTTGATTAGCCACGGTTTCTGACAAATCTTTATCAGCACAAGTTTTATCTACATAAAAAATAAAATTTGGCCCTGTGAGACAAAATTGAGTATAAGGGACTATTCATGATGAATCTATCCTATTAGACTACATATTTCTATATTACTGAACGTGAGCATATCATATCAATCAGATACCACGACAAAACCAAACAAATACAGATTGAACCTCTATGGTTTAGGACTCTTTGGTCCGACAACATCCATGGTCCGGCAAGACTGCAGATATTTCTGGACTAGAGAGCCCCAGCAGCAGAAGTTGCTCGCTAGCTCAGAGCACAGCTGGCTGGTGAGGGCAGCGGAGCCCACGGGGCACCAAAGCTCATAGCCAGCAGGGCAGGGAAGATGGCAGGGCTGCCAGGAGCTCTGGAAGGGCAGCAGAGCCACAACTGACAGGGTCGCCAGGAGCTCTGGTGGAG
Source organism: Pelodiscus sinensis (assembly GCF_049634645.1). Classification (NCBI taxonomy): domain Eukaryota; kingdom Metazoa; phylum Chordata; order Testudines; family Trionychidae; genus Pelodiscus; species Pelodiscus sinensis. Next base: position 134,279,401 of record NC_134713.1, read on the forward strand.
AAGTGAAGCTCACGACCAGTGGGACTGCTGGAAGATCTGGCAGGCCTGCCACAAGGCTGGCAGGCCGGGAGCTCTGGAGGGGGCTGCCACAGCTCATGGGGCAGGAGGCTGGGGAGAGGAGCCCAGCGGGGAAGCTGGCATCCCCTCCCCCCACATCTCACACCTCCCATGATCCAGCAAACTCCCTTGTCTGGGACCAGTCCATCAGCCTTCAGGTGAAGAATGGTAGGACATCATTAATCTGTTAAGAACCAATGATGACACATCCACTCTCTACATCATCTTCTAAAAAAAGGTGAAAGGTTAATAGTAAGGGAAAATGCACTCATTTTGCTCAATGTCTTGAAAGTTCATAAAAAGTTGAATTTTATCTTTAGGTTTTGCAATATGAGCTGCAGACTGTAGTTAAAATAAAGCTTGAAATTAAAGTTTGCATTTATAAGGTTCCTACTAGAGATCATTATTTGGTTGCACAGGACTAGTACTACACATGACCCTACTATCCCATAGGAAGCTCCTCTCCATATTACTTACTGGACCAGATACTAACTGTTCCAGGGAGCAGCTCCTCAGTGGCTTTTACATGTGTGCACACACAGATAAACACGAAAGAGTTTCTCATATGTTCTATAAAGGCCCTTGCTCCTGGAAGACCTCTCACAAAGTCTCTGCCAGCACCAAGGAATAGGGTTGCCAGATGGTTTCAACAAAAACACCGGACACACTTGACATTACATCACAATCTACATTACATCTTATTTAGAATATATTGGACATTTGTATTTTCTCAATTTGTTTCCCGCATAGAAAGCTCAAATACTAGACTGTCTGGTTCAAAACTGGACACCTGGCAACTCTACCAGGGAATCAGCCTTAACTGTCCCTACATCCTGACATTACTGAGCTTTCTTGAATTAGGCCTCAACTGGTGTACTGTGTCCAGTTCTGGGCACCACATTTCAGGAAAGATGTGGAGACTCTGTAGATGGGTCAGAGAAGAGCAACACAAATTATTAAAGGTCTAGAAAACATGACCTGTGAGGGAAGACTGAAAGCATTAGGTTTGTTTAGTTTGGAAAAGAGAAGACTGAGAGGAGACATGATAACAAGGGTGTATATGGAGGAGGAAGAAAAAATATTCTCTTTGACCTCAGATAAGACAAAAAACAATGGGTTTAAATTGCAGCAAGTGAGGTTTAGATTGGTCATTAGGAAAAACTTCCTGTCAGGGTGGTTAAGCACTGGAATAAATTGTCTAGGGAGATTGTGGAATCTCAATCATTGGAGACATTTAAGAGCAGGTTAGATAATATCTGTCAGGGATGATGATAGATGGTGCTTGTTCCTGTGATGAATGTAGGGACAGGATTTGATGACCTCTCAAGGTCGCTTCCAGTTCTAATCTATGATTCTTTATTGTGTCACAGGCTACCTCCAGACTGCATCCCTCTGCCGACAGAGGGATGTAGATTAGGCACTTCGAAAGCGCAAATAAGCCCGGGATTTAAATATCCCAGGCTTCATTTGCATACTCAAGTTCGGGTGCTGTGCCGATCACGCGCCCTTTCAAAAGTGAAAGTAAAGTCTAGTCACGGCTCTGCCAACAGCGGGGAGCATTTTTGGCAGATCCTGTACTCAAAAGATGAGTACCACCTCAGAACATTTTCTAAGCTCAACAACAACAGGCAGCTGAAAAAAGAAACCTTCCATACTTTACAAATAGACCTCATTGAGGAACAAACTTTTCATTCAGCTCGGGAAGGATTGAAAATAAAAAATAAAATTTAACTACAACAAAGAGCTTCTCTGCTTGCATCTGTCAAAATTTTAGCAGCCTCCGTAAGCACCTCTTTTTGTTTTGATACACAACGTTCCAAAGGAGTTGGAGCGACTCAGAAACGGCGTCTGGTCAAGTTTGCAGAAGGCAGATTGAATTTTACTAAAATACAAAAATCAGAGATGTACGAAGAATGAAAATTAAGTATCAAAAACACTTCAACCCTTGACCACAGGATTAGTCCATACACAGATAGTCTTAGTGACTTCTGTGGGACTATTCACAGCTATTATAAATAAGAGCTTCAAGAACAAGCAGCAAATTTCTCTCTTTAATCCTGTTTTCACTAGAGAATTTAACTAAGTTTTTGACCCCGGTTAACCAATTCTGTCTACAGGCATCTACACTTCAGAGCCACACTTATGTCAGACTCACGTAGAAAGATCCAAGCTGGGACTACAGCAGAGGTGGGCTGTAAGTGGCTCTCAGGATGGACCCAATTCACCAGGGTTAGCCCCTCATGGGCTGCCAAACACTTTATTTATTTATCTGTGGGTCTGCAGATACAGATACTCGCAGCTCCTGGACAATAAGAGCCGCGAGAAGTGGTAGCTCAGCCCACAGCACTTTGAAAAGCTCCCATTGGCTGAGAACAGCGAACTGCAGCCACTGGGAGCTGTGAGCAGCCAAACCTGCATATATGCAAGTAAGTAAAGCATCTAGCAGCCTGCTAAGGACTAGCCCTGACAAACCACATCCTGCCTGTTGACTGCTTATTACCCACCCTGGACTACAGCAAGTAGGTTACAGTTCTTTGATTTCTAGCGGCATATTCCAGATTTTTAACACCTCACTAACCTGAATCACTCTAGGAACTGTTTTATGGTGCACTGTGGGACAATGTACGTCTTTTGAGTTTCTGTGCGTAAGTATTCTAAGCCTACCAACACATCATACTAAAAGCACTTCTGGCTGTGCATGCCCCTCACTTCCACTCCTTTCAATACTGGAAAGGCATGGTAGCACCAAAGCACAATATATTGTTTCTGCTTTTGGCTGATCTGTTAATGCAGCTGGATCTAGTTATAGGTATGAGACATATCACATGACATTATGGCAGCAACAAGTCTCAGCCAGAAGATCATGCATGCTGGATGCACAGCACAGGAAATAGATGATGCTGGTTGTAACTTCTATGGATTCGTTTTAGGCTGACCACAAGCACAGCGTGTCAAGACTATGTAATTATGTGTTCCAGGGATGAACAGCAGTGAGTCTAGAACTTTTGCTCAAGGAAGGCCACCTTCACATAGCCATGTAAAAAGCTTGTCTGACCCTCCAGGACCAGGACTTGCAAATGAGGGAAGTAATTTTACTACCTCAGATTGCTACTGCTCTGTAGCTAACCAGTTTTACATTGGCAAGACAACTGTTGGGACTGAAACAGTGGCTGGATCCAAGGCCATATGAAAGGTGACTGACACTAGAAGTGACACTTTCTGGGCAGGTGGGGGATGGTATGTAGCCCTCCTTCCTGAAATCTTCCCTTTCTTCTACAACTCCATCCCATGGAATTTGTCCCTTCTTTTACAGCTCAGTCCTTCTGCTGGGTAACATATTCCTGACCACCCCTTTCAGGATATACAAAAAGGGAAGTCCAACAATGGAAAAGTTTTGGGATGCCCACAAGTGCGTCAGGGCTTTCTCCTTAGCTCTTGGACTTGGTAGGGAATCTGGCTCCAATGGTGAGCAGCTAAGCTCTGCACCTTGGGGTATTAAACAGCAGCATCCCTGGATCATTTCTGAGTCCCTCCCCACCAGGGTAAATGAAAGAATTAAACCAAAAATGTTTCTGATTTACCTATACGGTCACCAAGCTCTCTGTTGTGGGACTGATCAGGTAGCAAGCAATGTTATTTATCCCTTCCACTGCTTGCCCCTTCTGAGTTGCTCTGCTTCTCCTTTTAAGCTCCACCTCCAGCTAGTGCAGGGTCTGCAGGTGCTACTGTGCGTGGCTACTCAGTCCCGGAACTGTCCCTCAACCCCCTCTTTCTCCATTGTAGAGCTCATACAGGTCATTTTTGCTGTGGTTTACCCAACCATGGTGAAGAATGCTAATATTGTTGAACTAACAGTGCCTGAAAGGTGATGGCACCATCCCTGTACCATTCTCCCCACAACCAGGAGCATATGAAGACATTAACCAGAAAGTATACTATTTGCTCATTATACAGCTCTTGATCAATCACAAAGGCCAGTTTATGATCATCATCATGGGATACAGCAACAAGAAGTATAGTGCTAAGGAATTAATGAGATCTGGCATACCTCTGTTTGGACTAGAAGGGATCTTATTCTATCCAGATAGCATGTTAACAGGGGGTACAGAAAGCCTCTTGATATTTTAGAGGACTTATCTATTGTCTGCTGTCCTAGCTTCAGACATTATATGCTGATGTAAGAACACTAGCTATAAGGTTTAATTGAGCAGTGGCAGAATGGAGGTAGAACATGCATTTGGCCAACTGAAGACAAGATAGCATAAATTATAAACCTACACACCTGCTTGAATGCCAGCAAGCTGAATGCCATTCATATTATTGGGAGGTGCTGTGCACTACATAACATTTATGAGGACAAGAGAAATATCATTGGGAATGGGCTCATGAGTCTGCTGTTTTGAAGGCCAAGCAAAGACCACTAGAACACATACCTCTGATCATTGGGGATGGGTCCAGGAGAATAGGGAAAGGATGTTTTGTGTGTAACATCCTTACCCTGCTGAGGGAGATCTATGGGAAATGGGATGCTACATAATATTTAGTACACATACCAATTGTTACTGCTTTTATGTGATTTTGAGTAGAGGTTCCTGCCTTTTTCTTGTTTTCCCAAGAATTCTCACACAGACACTGAAAAAAATCACTTTATTTTAAAGTAGCTGAAATATACTTTATCCACTTAGTGGCAATTTAAGAACCATACACATAGCCCAGCTACCACTATCAGTGTCATCTCACTGATAAAGGAACTGCACATTAGTGCAGTACTAGTCTCATCCAATAAGGCATGAGGATTTCATGAATAGCAAACATCTGCCTATATGCACTTCCATTCCAGGAGTACAAGAAATGACTAATAGCCAACACCACCCCCAAGTTGTCCATCAGCAGCAGGACATGGCACTGTCATCTGAGCAGCTGGCTCCCTAATGACAGCAAGCTGCAGAACAAGTCCTTCTGCTGCTGTCAGTCCTGCTCCCTCTTTCTTTTACCGTGATCTATACAATCCATGACCAGTTTCCCTCCTTCTGGAACTCATCGCGTATGTCTAAATTCCATCCAAATTTATCAGGCATTTCTTGCACTAGGTCCTCCTTTTTCTTTTCCCCAAAAGTCCTTTCCTCAAGAAGCCTGGGTGACTGAATAGGCCCAGCAGGGGCAAAGGCCCTATGAAGAGAATAAAAGGAGTATTTTTTAATCATGGAAAGAAAAAGTGTCTGTTTTACACTCTGCATAACAGTAAAGACAAAGTAATATTTCTATTTGCTTAAGATATGGTTGAAATAAAGTTAACATTTAAATGGTTAGATGCAAATTATTTAAAAAATGGGGGAGAGGTGCAGAGGAGCTAGTAAGGCCAACATGACCATGGACTTGATAATAGTGAGGGTCCTAACATTGTTTAACAATACAGCAGTGTTGGAGGATGTTGGTCTACTGGAAATCCCAGACTGGAAAAGGATCAACTTTTTTTTTTTTTTAAATCAAAGCCTAGAACAAACAACAACAAACCCCCTACAGTTTCCAAAGTGTTATTTAACTGCTTGGTACCTGATCATTGATAATGATTTGACAAGGCTAGTAAACTACAGGGTAAGCATACCAAGTTTGCCCTGCTGAGGAATTTCATTGACAAAATTCTCAAACATTTATTAGCTAGGTGTGGGAGAACATTTTTAGCAAACAAGATGCTGAACTAGGAGGTTGCAGAGGTTTGCTATGAACAGACCTGCTCTTTATCTTCATTCTGATACACCCCAATCCATCTCACCTGGCCCAGGCAACTTGTTACAAAACAAAGAGGCCCCTACAACATCACCAAAGGACTGTTCCACTTACTGCAGCCAGTGGGACAATACTTTAGTTCTAGTCACAGGAACAATTAAACAGAGCACAGAGCGTACATATTATATATGCATTCATTTTTATTAAACCTGTAATCCCAATTAGATATGTAAAATCCTGATTAACCAATTAAACATAATGTTTAACTGATTAAACAGGGTTGGCGTGGGCTGGAGCAGCCTCCTGACAGCAGCAGGCATGGGACTGGAGCAACCCCCGCCGGTTAACCATAACCATTAAACATAATCCAGTAAGGGTGATGCTAACTGGTTAACCATTCACATCCCTAATCCCAATGTTGAATAAGCCTGTTAATGATAAAAAAATTATAGCTACCTCTTACCTGGCTGTGGCTCCAACTCTGACTCTGGTTCCTCCACAGTCCATTCTTTGGGTACATCCTTGAACAGGTCCATAGAATCCAAAATAAGAGCATCCTCCAATCACTCTGGCCATGTAGGTCTTCTCTGTCCACGATCTAAGTATCAGACCATTCCACTTCAAAAAGCCCATCAAGCTTGGCACTGGGCTCTGTAGTCAGGATAGCATCAAATCTGGTCAAATGCCTCATAGTTAGGCAGGTGAATGGGGAATTGCTGGACATTCAATGGGTGTTCTTTGCTTTGCAGTAGATATCCTTGAGGTTTTTAATTCTTCCCCAAGACTGAACTGTGTCAACTTGGTCCCATTCCTTCCCCAGTCTCTTTGAAATATTCCTGCAGCGATACTAATTTCAACTGCCTCTCCCAAAACTATGTTTTCTTTACTGTTCTCACACCAGAGAGCAACCAGAACTAGTGAAGTAAAAAAGAGTAGTCAATTAGGTCGACTACCCAATGAGCCTAGAGTTGACTACTCACATTTCCCCACCCTTGCTGCCTCTATCTCAGAGGCAGCTAGTGGGGGGGAAGGGCGGAAAGAGAGGGAAGCAGGAGCCAGTGCTGTGGGGAGCTAGCTTAAAAGCCTAAGTGAGGCAGCCGTGCAGGGGAGGGGAGAGGCAGGGGAGGCTGCTCCAGCAGCAGCCCCTGTCTGCAGCCAGCCCAGGGTCACTGCGAACAGAGGCTGTTTTGGCATCAGTCTCTGATCCCCTGTTGAGTCTAGGAGCGACCTCTGCTGTGGCTCTGCAGCATAAATGTAGTTTAAATTACTACATTTAAACTGCAGAGCTGCAGCAGGGGTAACTCCTTCTATGTGCCTTCTCTTACCAACTAAACATGTAGTTGATACAAATTCTGCCTCTAAACATCCTTAACCAGAACTCTGGTGTGATCCTCTGGCCAGCTACCAGCACCCAGAAATGGCATCTTCACATGCTGTCCAAACAAGCTGAACTTTGCAGAAATGGAGCATGCTAACAAAAAAGGGGTTAATTACCAATCAAGTGTTCATAAACCAACAGGTGCCTTCGGGTGCAGAGAAGGTAAGAGGGAAGTGACTAAGGGAACCAGAAAAATACAGCTCCTGTAGAATTGTGAGAATGCACTGGGGGACTTCAGTTATGTCCTCACTACAAAGTAGACAGGTAAGACTCAGCATTAAACTGAAACCTGAAACTAGCCTCCTGCCAAACAAAGTCCAGATTCAAAGAAAATTCAAACCTGGATTTGCTACATGTGGACAAGGGGAAGGGAGATTAAAATCACAAACAATGTCTCTTTCCCTTCAATTTCCTTTACAATTCTTAAAAAGCTAAAAATAAACCATAGCAATAAGGCCCTACCCACATAAATTTTTACTAACACTTCACGATTAGTTAGAATTTGGTTCAACTGAGTTCAAACAATAGCTTCTGTACCTTAGATGTGCACTTGAATGTCCACATCTAGTACTCTGCTTACTTTGTTTTCTTTGGAAAAGTCTCTTGCTAGCTATCCCATACTCTCTTAGGAGTCAATATCCAGAACACATTCCTACTAAAGCCTGCTAGGTAGTGAACTCTTAGATATCCTGCTGGGTGAAGAACAATTGAACAAACTAGGTACATGGGCTTAGTGAGGTATATCATTTGCCCAAAAAGCATGGGCAGACAATCATGTATCAATTCAGGGCTCTCTTAGTTGACACAGGAACTAAATTCTAACTGTTTTGTGCTGACAATCATGGTTAGCTGTAGCAAGGCCAGTCTTAAATGTAACAGCTAGGAAACTTTAAAAAAATCATTTTACCTTCCCATATTACATGTCAGCTTATTAACCTAATTAATAATTTAGATAACCTAATTCAGAATGTGCAATCTGAGCAAGTTTATGTTGCAAAGACAGACAAGTTTTAAATGTCCTTACTTGTGCTGATACATGTAACCTCATATTCAAAGAAATGTATTACTTGGGGGAAAGGGGGTCTGTGGGGAACACTTTGGAAAGCATTAGAATTTTACATTTTCAAATGTAACTGAAATTTGATCTAAAGTCTGTGCCTGGAGTGTATCACATCTACAAAATTTCCATCTGGATGATGGCTACACTGAAATAGAGGAGTGATTCCAAGAAATAAAAAAACTCAGCTACAAAATATCCCCACTAAAATGTCAAGCTACTAATTTCATATCACTATCGCTCCCTCCTCTTATATTTCCCTGATCTTTGTGTCTTCTCTCCTCAATTATCCAAGACCTCAACATTACAAAAAGCATGTGTCAGAATTTGTTCTCAAGATCAGGCTTCCTTTTGTCCAGTTCAAACTTGTCTGCCTTCCCTGACAATCACCTGTTCTGTGCCATATATGTGATGGCAAAGAACAGGTGATTGTCAGGGAAGGCAGACATTTTTGAAGTGCCAGCAGAAGCAGCATGAAACTGACCAGATCACTGTCTATCACTTTACTGCTAACAATGAGAAGCAATGTGCAATAACAGATTGGATTAGAGACACATTATTAATGTCTCTCACCATATCAGTCCTGCACCATGAGCTCAGGATCTGCACCCTCCATTTCTCCCAAAGGGCCAGCAGAAAGAAATGGAAAAATACAGGAGGATCAGTTGAGCTTCATTTTACTCTTATCCCACGATGTTATTAAAAACGTGCTAGGTGGAGAAACAGCAGCAATACAAATGCTGTTTTTCACCCTGTAGGATTCTTTTTAATGCAGCCAAAACTCTGCTATGGTACCTTGCTTGTACCACAGGATCCCTGATTCTAGCTACTATAGAACATCTATTTCATCAAACTTTACTGTGGGTTATTAGGATGTGTATGTGCAGAAAATATTACTACTCTTTTTACAATATTAAATTTTATCAGAATATTTTAAGTTTTGCATTATTGCATCAACATAAAAATAAAAGCTAGTCTATAGCTTAGAGTGAGTTTCTACATTATCAATCTTAATAGTGGTTTTCAGTAAGAGATGGGAGAAGAGAAACAATGGACTTAGAAGCCACAAGTTATAAAAAAAATTAATGATCCACTTACATTGTGAGTTTTCATATCAGCTATTAGAATTAAGCAGTGAGATAATGTGTATAAGATAACAACTTTATGAAGCAAGAGGCTATGCCTATTCATTTACATATTCCACTTTGCAAGCATATCCAAGTTTCATATGAAGGAGATGCAGAGGCATCCCCAACCTACGTAACCCAGTTTTATTACTACATTAGGGCTATGTCCAGACTGGCATGATTTTCCCCAAATGCTTTTAACGGAAGAGGTTTTCCGTTAAAAGCATTTGCGGAAAAGAGCATCTAGATTGACAAGGACGCTTTTCCGCGATCGGGGCTTTTTTGCAGAAAACAAATCTCAGCTGTCTACACTGGCCCTTTTGCGCAAAAGCTTTGCGCAAAAGGACTTTTGCCCAAACAGGAGCAGTATAGTATTTCTGCAAGAAGCACTGATTTCAGACAGTAAGAAGTCAGTGTTCTTGCGGAAATTCAAGCGGCCAGTGTAGTCAGCTGGCAAGTTTTTCCGCAAAAGCAACCTAGGAGAAAATGTTTGGTTACATTATGCCATTACCCCAGTAAAACTGCAGAGTTTTGTGGGCCAAACAAATATATTGTTTGGCTTTTTTAAATGAATTACTCGATGAATTACTCAATAGAATATTTTCAGATAATACAGAACATTCCCCAGATAGAAAGGAAAAGGAAAATATAGTAAGTCATCCAGCCACCCAAGCAAGTACAGGATTTGCCATCAGCATATTCTTCTGTTCTACAGTCTCCTAGTCCATTTAGATTCATGCACCACATTACATCCTGAGCATTTACCTATGCGTTTAGTATACCTTAGCTACGTTTAAATAGGGCTTTCATTATTTCATGTTATAACACATCTCCATATTAGAAAGTTGTTTGACTAACCTCTTACCAGCTAGTAATTCCATAATTGTCCATAATTGAACACTATACAGTTTCTCACACTGGTAAAGTACCCAGCATCCTCCAACACTACCAGAAGATATGCTCTGAACTATACTGATCATTGGTCTGATTTTGAATAGCAATTTCTACTTTCCTATAGGGTCAATTTGCATGTCCCTTTCCTAGCCATACCACACTGCACTGTCTTAAATGCTTTGGGGGCGACATTGCCCAGGCCACTGGCAGCACAATGAATCATTCCAGTCCTATTTTACCAGACAACTTGCTCGTCAGGCGCACTCGGGGATTTGCTGCACAGTTTTAAAGCTCATTCATTTGGGATAAGGGTACTTAGTGCACGTGCAGCCTTACGGGCTCGCCGGCTCAGGGGCCGAGGTGTGTGCACGAAGGGGGGCGCCCGCAGCCTGGGAAGGAACTGCCACTGCTACAGCCATGTGCCCCGCACAGGCCCCAATATCAGCACCGGAGGCGGGGCCTGCAACTCCCTACCCCGGGGAGGAAGGAAGGGGCCCTACGGCCGGCGCAAGGATGAGTCGCCGCGACGCCGACCCGCCCCTCCGGGGTGGAAAACGCTGACTCAGCCTCCGGCTTCAGCCGGGCCCCTAGAGCCGGCGCGGGGCTGGGAAAAGGCCTCCGAGTCCGACCTCCCGGCCAGGGCCGCAGCTGCCGGGCGCGCACCGCACATCCCCGCGGGGGCCGCAGCTGCTCCGGCCCGCGGCGGTAGCACCCTGCAGCGCTCCCCGGCCCCACTAACCCCCTGCCCCCCTGCCCCAGCCACCCACCTTCTCCCCTCCACCCCCCGGTGGCCGGGGCTGCGCCCGGCCGGCCCCGCTACCTGAGGCTGTGTACCAGCTGCCGGCGTGGCTGGCCTCCCGGCAGAGCACTCGGTTGGACATCTTGGTGCCTGAGCCGCCTATGGTGTTCGGGGGGGAGGGGGCAGGAGACGGGCCCGGCCGCGGCGGCAGCGCTAATCCCCCCTCCTCCCCCGGCAGAGCCCGAGCCCCCGCGAGGGGGGGCGGGCAGTGCTGCCGGAGGCGCCGCGGACCCGGGCGGTGAACGGGGAAGCGCTGCGAGGGGTAGGCGCGGGCTCGGCCGCGGACACGAACCCGGGAGGGGGGAAGCCTGGGACAAAGCCCGAGGCAAGAGCCGGCTACTCCGCGCTCTCGGGCGAGGGGAGGCCGCGGCAGCCGGGTTTGGCCCTGCTCGTCTCCCGTGGAAAGGGGAGGGCCCAGAAGCGGGCCAAGTGGCTCGCCATTGGGTGACGAAAGCAAAAGCCCGGCCACGATTGGATGCCCTTTCTCTCCCCGTTTCCCCCCGCCCTACAGAACCGACCAGGCCTGCAATTGGACCGCGCCGCTGGAGGGGAGCGGAACGAGGGGAGGGAGGTAAAAGACCACAGGCAGGACCCGTATGGATTGGACAGCAGCAGGGTTGCCGTGGTGATGGCTTCTGGCCTCGCTGATTGGCGGGCTGGTGTCTCTGTGGTGGCAGCAGGGCAGATTAGCGGGCAGGGGCGCGTGGGGAAGCTGGGCGCACCCTGGGGGAGCGAGACCACGGGAGAAGTGGGTGGGGGAGGGAGAGCGGAGCTGCCGGGCTAAGCCCCGCCCCAACCAGAGCTACTTGGCCGGCCTGTGGGGCCCTGCTCGCCCTGTGTTGCCCAGGCAGGCCGGAAAGCGAGGCCCTGTGCGGCCCCGGCAACGCTCCCCCCTGCCCGCCTGCACGGGGGCAGCAGCCCGCCCCGCTTCAGCCCCAAGGGCCTAGCAGTGGCACTAGCAGAGGTCCTCTTCGGTCACCGTTGTACCCCAGAGGCCTTGCCTGGGGGGGGGAGGTGCTGACCCACAAAAGCCTTCCCTTTTGGGGGTGCGGGGTGCTCTTTTTACCCCAGAAGCCTTCCCTTTTTGGGATGGGGAGGGGGTGCTGACCCACAGAAAAATCAGTTGGGGCTGCACAAAAACACCTCCCAACTGAGAAGGAGAAAGGCAAGCCCCACATTCCCCTTGCACAGCAGAGCCTGGGTAGGCAGCCTCATAGATTTTGTAGGTTCCCCCCCCCCCAGGCTTTGGGGTGGGGCTCCCTGATGTTGCAGGGAGAAACCCCATGACTTGAGGGGAGCTGGATCCAGGCAAGCCAGGGGCCAGATTTGGCCCCTGGGCAGTAGGTTCCCCATCCCCGGTTAGCCCCAAAGCACTACGTGCTCTCTAACCAACCCTCAGATTTGGCATCATGGGCCCAAGGGACCTACCCCAGATTAACCAGCAGTGTACACGGAGTAGGGTAAAAAGAGATACATTGGGTTTTTGGTTTGTAATCACACACACTGTTCCTATCTGCCCCCTCCCCTCAAACAGTTAAGCAATGTCTGGGATTGTGGTAGAAGAAAGACAGTAAAAGCCCCATACCCTTGAAAATACACTTCTACCCTTTGGCTTCCACTTTATACATACCCCTGTTTTCACTTGGACATGTGTCTCTAAACTCTGAATATGACCCTTATGGTCTGAATATGACCAGCATTTAGGAGACAAAAGATCCTATATTAAACCCCCTTTAGTCTTATAAGTATCACCGAAAATGGAGGAAAAGGGTAATAAATAACTTTTGTTGTTGTTATGTAAATCAGCGGATTTCCCTGATGTTCTCATTGAGTAAGAAGCAGGGATGTAAAATCCCATTTAATTGCTTAACCGATTAAAGGGGGAGCAGGTAGAGGGCCCTGCCTGTGGCCCCCTCACCATGGATAGGAGCTGCCCTGGACAGCCAGAGCAGCCTCTGCCGGCAATGCACTCAGGCCACTGTGGTTCTGGGGCTGCTCTGGGTTGCCGGAGTACCCCTGCCTGCAGTGCACCCAGGCCCACTGCAGATTGGCTGCTGTTGTTGGACTGGAGTTCCCCTTGTCCATGGCAGGCCCCACAGGGCTGGAGCAGTCCCCTGCCTGTGGGGAGTTGCTCCAGCCCCTACCGGTTAACCAGTAAGCATCACTTGTTAAGGGTGATGCATTAACCTTTCACATTCCTATTAAAAAGGTACCATTTTAATATAGTCACTTTTCAAATCAGAGCCACACTTTGAGAAGCAGGGCAGTGTGGGACATGTTGGGCCATTTTCTGATATCAGCCACACAAATATAAATTACAGTTACTTCATGATCATCAGTGGATTTACTCCAGATTTACACTCAAGTAATTTATCAAAATCTGGCACCAAACAATTCTTTAATCCCATTCACACTAGTGGTCTAACCTCAATTCTAGCAAATTTCAGCTACAACTAAGTTTAACCTACACTTAAGCACAGTTCTTAAGTCTTATGTAAATAGGGTCTTATGTGTCATACTAAGGAGGGAAACTAATTTATTTTGAAAGTAAAGGACTGCTTTTCTGTGTGGTGTTCTTCAGTCTCCCCAGGTAACATTCCTTCCAACAATGTTGCACTCAAATAAGACCTAACAGAAGAACCAAAGAAGTAAACACTTCTTCAGAAAAAACACAGTAACCTAGACCCATCTTGTGCTGAGAAAATAGAAGCACAGGATCATCCTGCCACCCATCTACCTGCCCAACGTCCCTACCCTGTCTGACCACAGATGTTGCCAAACCAGAGAGTTCCACACCAGAGCGGTTCAACCTGTACATAAGCAAAGACAATACATACCTTAAAAGAGAACACATGAACCACAGTATGTCTATATGCAAAAACTGACCATGTTAAAATATTTAATCCAGTTGTATTAACAGTCTCTGCCTGAAATTGTAAGGGAAAAAATGTGACATAGGTTTAGCTTTGAAAGTCAAAGACAGTGTAGTGAAAAAGCAGCGAGTATGTTCAAAGTATTGATACTCTTCCAACTACTGGCATACAATATTGAGATTTGATATATATCAGAAGCAGTAGCAGAAACTCCATATTTAAAATTGAAGCTAAGTTTCCACATTAAACCCAATTTTATATTGCCCGTAACTTTTCTCCAAAGAAACCAGTGTTTTGTAATTTGAGTAAAAAGTACTTCCCTGTACTTTAAACAAAGTACAGCAGAGATATTATCTATACCATTTGCCTTCATTGTAGGTGTACTGCATTACATTTCTAAGAATTTCATTTACTGTCTCTGGATGATATTTTTTCAGCAAATAGTAAATTTAGCAAAACATTTTTTTTCAATACAAAGTTATGTATAACTGCAGGTAGAATTTGGCAAATAATTTTAGGCAAACAAAAAATAAACAAATATTAAGATTAACTATTCTGTCAACATAGAAAATGTTTAACTTGGTAAACAGTTTATTTTTTCCATGAGAAAGCAAAATTTCACTTGGGGTCAAAGCAATTTGTTTGTTTTTGTTTTGGTAGCTGAACAACAACAAAACCTTCACAATTATTAACTCAGCTCTAGTCTGGCCTATTCTTAAAGTGGTCAGTCTTGACCCTGATAAAGTTGATGTTAACTGCAATGAAAGTAGATAAGTATGATAGCTTTCAGGAATTGCTTTTAGTAGGAAATCCTTTCTTACCACTGCCACTTTAGAAACCAAAGAAGATATTGGCTTTCTGGGAAGCAATTGTTGCTAGGCCCAGACTCATCTGACGTATTACAGATCTCAAGGCACAATGCACAGTTTCCAATTCTTTCAATGCAATTGGAAACGCATACTGCAGGTGAGTTATTTCAAGTTGTGGGGTTAACCAAGCAGTCTGATAACAAGATGGACTGGTCGACGCGAGTCAGTAGAGAAATGGCTTTGGACTATGGAGAAGTACCACTTTTTAAACATTTTTGTCCAATCTTCTGGTTTAATAATTTTTCTAACTTTTAGCTGCTTTGATTATTTTTTTCAATTTTAATTGGTGTAGGCTTCCTGGAGTGTCCTCTGTTTTTCATACTTGTTTATAAAATCCATTAATTAAAGTTTACTATACACATTTCACTTTAGAGCCTTGACATAACCAGCGTTTCCTAAGAAAAAATGCTTACAAGATGTTTTGGCTCAGTTATAGGTTGGTACAGTAAAACATAGCTAAACTTCTCACAGATACCAATTGGAAGAGTTTAAAGAGAAGTCCTTTAAGAAACTGGAGTATGCCATTACTTTCTATCCGACTACCTGATCTCTACTTTGGACACTGCATACATCTGCTATGAATCTTAAAATAGTAACCAGCTACTGTTTCTAACCCAGGCTGTATAAGGAAGTGCTATATGACTATCAAGTGACACAAAATTAACATATAAAAGCTTAAAGGAATGCAGTCTTGAAATACATATCTTGGATATCAATTCTAAAAACCTTTAAAAATTACTTATAAATTGTTTAATTGCTTGTAGACTCAAGTTCCTAATTTTTCTCTTGCATAAAACCTCCCTAAAGAGACTTTAATAACAGTAATTCTTCAACAATATTCCCTTGCAAAGGATACCTTTTTGTTTCTCTCAATCTGGCCTAGATGGAAGCACAGTTAGTTGATGACATTGACATCAGCATTTATGAGAACAGCTGAATGATTGGAATGCTGATGGCAAGTGACAGCTGAACTCAAGATTAGCATAGATGCTCAGAGCCTGAAAATTCCAGGTTGAACTACAATTGGATTTACCAAAAATCTGCTGCACTGCTGTACTGGAAAGTGAAGGGAAAAGCCATGAAAGTCGTTTTATTTTTAATTTGCAAAGAACCACACCTCTTGAAGGAATTAGATTTTGTCCAATGAAGACAGATGAAGTCTTGAAAAAGAAACGAGAAGTCCTGTAGCACCTTAGGCTATGTCTACACTACAAGGTTTTTGCGCAAAAACTGGCGAAGTATCCACACTTCAAGTGCATTTTTCTGCAAAAAAAAAAATACAGTAAATCGACACTTTTGAGGTGTGGACGCGCTTTTGCACAAAAAGTTTTTGTGGAAGATCTCTTCGGCAAAAACCCTTCAATGTAGACAAAGCCTTAAAGACTAACATTTATTTGGGTATAAGCTTACATGGGTAAAAACCACTTAGATGTGGCTGACTCCTCATTGCTCTTGCAGAGACTAACACAGCTATACCTCTGAGATAAAGTCCTGTTTCACATAGTTTTCTGTTGGAAAATTATACTGTACGTTGAGATCACTGTGGGATTTTGATCCTTAGAAGTTCAAACACTTAAAATACTGCCACCTATACAGGCAGTCCCCGGGTTACGTACAAGATAGGGACTGTAGGTTTGTTCTTAAGTTGAATCTGTATGTAAGTCGGAACTGGCGTCCAGATTCAGCCGCTGCTGAAACTGATCAGTTTCAACAGCGGCTGAATCTGGACGCCAGTTCTGACTTACATACAGATTCAACTTAAGAACCCCAGGCATCCCCAAGTCAGCTACTGCTGAAACTGATCAGCAGCTGATTCCAGGAAGCCCGGGGCAGGGGCTTCCTGTAGTCAGCCGCTGGTCAGTTTCAGCAGCGGCTGACTTGGGGACGCCTGGGGCACAGCAGCTGGGGTGCTGCTGGGTTGGTCCAGTAGCACCGCCGCTCCTCGGCGCTACTGGACCAACCCAGCAGCACCCAAGCTGCTCTGCCCCAGGCGTCCTGATTCAGCCGCTGCTGAAACTGACCAGCAGTGGCTGAATCAGGACGCCTGGGGCAGAGCAGCTGGGGTGCTGCCGGGTTGGTCCAGTAGCGCTACGGGACCAACCGGCAGCGCCCCAGCTGCTGTACCACAGGCGTCCGGAGCAAAGCCGTGGAGCACGGGGGCAGCGGGACAGCCCAGACGTGCCGTGGCTGTCCTGCTGCCCTCGGGCTCTGCGGCTTTGCTCCCCCTCTCCCTGGTCTGCAGACCAGGGGGACGGGGAGCAAAGCCGCGGAGCACGGGGGCAGCGGGACAGCCCAGACGCATCTGGGCTGTCCGCGTGTTCCGCCGCTTTGCTCCCCATCTCCCTGGTCTGCAGACCAGGGAGACGGGGAGCAAAGCAGAGCAAAGCCGCGGAGCACGCGGGCAGCGGACAGCCCAGACGCGTCTGGGCTGTCTGCTGCCTGCGTGTTCCGTCGCTTTGCTCCCCGTCCCCCTGGTCTGCAGACCAGGGAGACGGGGAGCAAAGCAGAGCAAAGCCGCGGAGCACGCGGGCAGCGGACTGCCCAGACGCGTCTGGGCTGTCTGCTGCCCACGTGCTCCGCCGCTTTGCTTCTTCTCCCTGGTGTGCTGGGAGATGGCCCCCTTCATAACTGCGGATCCGACATAAGTCGGATCCACGTAACTCGGGGACTGCCTGTAGTTGAGTTCCTTGAATGTCACAGTACCAGTAAACAGCAGCGTGTCCTTTCGCTCAGTTACTCCACTTCTTGTTTAGAAGCAACAAACACACTAGATTCCACTGTAGCGCTTTTGTTTTTGTAGCTCCCTGTCTTCTAATTGCTGTTCTCTCCTTCATTTTCCCACCTGATTGCAGCAGCGGAGTTAAAAAAAACAACAACAGAATAGCAGATAATGATGAATGAGATAATTTGGCTTCTACTGATATTTGTAGTCAGTATTTCAACTGAAGTAATTCACCCATTTTATGTGATACTAGGGACGGGAAGAGAAAGATGATGGTCTACAGAAATATGGCCATCACTTTTACAGACTCGTAGTAAATCTTGTACAAAGTATGCCTTGTGAGACATTATTGTAATAGTTGTAATCAGAGATATACTGAGACACTATAATACTATTGACACGGTGTGAAATTATGAAATTTTGCTATATTTTTGTAAATTAAACATGTTGTGGGTCTCAGAAATGTCCACAGGTTAGCTCTTTAGGAATAACAAAGGAACTGTAACCAAGACCTTCTGCATATCATCTCTGATGACACCACAAACAGCACATATGCAGAAGGTGCAAGGAAAGATTTTCAACACGTCACGTGAAGCACTGATCATAAAGCACAGCAAGGATCATAAAGCACAGCAAAAAGTGTCAATATATAAAAGGGGAGAATAAATGCCATGGCCACGGCTTTCCTACCCCATCTCTGGATGGGTGAATTCTGATAAGAATTTTGGAACAAAAGGTGTGAGGTCCCCAAGAATTAATTGGGTAACCCAAAGAAGCTTATAGAAAACTAGAAGATGTAATGTCCCTGCTTTTACTTTCAAATACATGCTTTGATCCAACTGTAATGTATTTTATTTGCTTTAACCTTTTCATAACTCATTTCTTTTTCTTAGTTAATAAATTTTTCGTTAATTAAAGGATTGACTACAGTATTGTCTTTGATGTAAGGTCCTGAGCATCCATTGACCTGGGTAAGTTACTGCTCCCTTCCCCTCATCATCACAGAAGAGCAGTTGTTTGGGTGGCAATATAGGCTGGCATGTCTAAGGAGACTGTCTGTGGTTCCATGTTGAGCTAGCATAGAAATCTAGGAGCACAAATTTGTTGTTAGTTTGGTTAAATCTAAGTATAGAATATACCATCTGTGTGGAGCTATCTGCCCAGTTTTTTGACAATCTGATCTGAGATTGGCCCTCTTAGCTGTGATTCATATCAGGCATGGCTACAGGTTAATAAAATGTCTTGTGGCCCCTCCCCTCAGGGGCAGCTCAAGTCTCCTTTCTGATACTTGCTATTCTCTGTGGCTTCTCCCCTCTCTGCATATGTATCACAAGGTTGTCAATACAAAAAGGTTGAGAAACACTGCCCCTTTGATCTGGAGTAAGCCCTGGCTGGTCCTTTTTAATGATTCAGTAGGCCTCAGATGGGTAGGCAACATTCATAGATGTGTGTCTTAGCCTGCCCTGGGAGCAAACAGTCCTTTTTCTCTCACCATTGGGGAGCCATGTGAAATATGGGGTAAATGGGAGCATACAAACAATCCATAGAAATATTACAGAAGATAGACCATTTCAACACAGTAGGCTTCCAAGTCCCAGTTTTGGCTCTTTTGCAATATACAATCCTGAATCCTGTCAGTGCCTAAACTCATAAATGATAGACAAATTTCCACCACTCTATACTGGAAGCCTACTGACTGCTACACTTACCTTCATGCCTCTAGCTTCCATCCCAGACAGGTTTCTCAATCTATTGTATACAGCCAAGCCTTAAGATACAACCGGATTTGCTCCGATCCCACAGACAGAGACAAACACCTACAGGATCTATATAGAGTATTCATAAAACTTAAATACCCACCTGGAGAAGTTAAAAAACAGATCAACAGAGCCAAAAAAGTACCCAGACATGAACTACTTCAAGACAGGCCCAAAAGAAAAAACAACAGAATTCCACTTGTCATCACCTACAGTCCACAACTTAAACCCCTCCAACACATTATCAACAATTTACAACCTATCCAGGAAAACGACAGGCTTCACTCTCACAGGCCTTGGGGGAAAGGCCAATTCTCGCTTACAGACAACCCCCTAACCTGAAACAATTTATTTCCAATAATCACGTAACACACCTCCATCATAAGCATCCAGGAACCCACCCGTGCAATCAGCCCTGGTACCAACTCTGCCCACACATCTACACAAACTTGTGAATTAAGTTAAACTTGCATCACTGGACCCAACCACATCAGCCACCAAATCATAGGCTCATTTAACTGCTCATCCACTAATCTGATCTAGGCCATCAAATGCCTGCAATGCCCCTCTGCCACATACACTGGTCAAACTGGACAGTCTCTATGGGAAAGAATTAATGGACACAAATCAGATATCTGAAAAGGCATCACATAAAAACTTGTTGGAAAACACTTTAATCTTTCTGGACTTTAATCTTCATTAATGGATCTCCAATTCGCTGTTTTGTTTGAGACCAATTCCACAAGCCAAATACACAGAGAAGGGTTGGAACTTTTTTAGGCTGAACATAAAAAAAAACTCTTGATAGCTGCTTTGCTGCTTTTTGTTTTTCATTGTAAAGTTGCTGGTAGCAAGATATAGCACTTTCTAAGCTTTTTTCTACTTTTGAGCTTCGTTCGCGATCAGAATCATTCTCATTAAAAATGTTTATTGCATCACTTATAAGCTTAAATGCTTCAGCCATAACTTTCATTGATAATGTTCGAATAACTGGCTCAGCATGTTCAGGCTTACTTTCCAGCTGCTGCTCATCCAGAAGCTTCAACTCGTCGATAGACAACTCCTCCCCATGAGAGTGGACCAACTCTTGCAAATCAGTAGCATTCTCCTCTAATCCTGCTTCATGGGTTAGGGCAACAATCTGGTTTTTAGCTTCAGCTATTTCAGTGTCAAACTCGTGAACATATGCAGGCCATATACGGCGCCAAACTGCATTAAGGCAACTCAATGAAACTTCTGCCCAAGCCTCTGCTATAATATCTATAGCAACTTTAATGTTAAATTTTCTCCAGAATTTCTTGATTGAAGGCTTATTCTTGCCATCTGTTTCCCTTATAAGCCTAGCAAACGTATGGCACGAGTACCAGTAATACGCCTTGAAAGCAGCTATCGCTCCTTGATCAAGAGGCTGAATTAACGAGATTGTATTGGGGGTAAAAATAACACACAAATGTTTTCTGACAGATCAGTAAGACAGGGAGGATGCCCTGGTGCATTATCTGGAAGAAGTAAAATTTTGAAAGCAAGATTTTTTTTGCAAACAGTAGTCTTTCAACTCAGCAGTTAGGCGATTGCAGAAGTAGACTGTGAAGATGCTTGTAGTTACCCATGCTTTCGCATTAGATCTCCAACAACAGGAAGATGATCCTTTGAATACCCAGCTAAAGCTCTAGGATTGGCGGAACAGTAAACTACTACCGGTTTGAACTTGCAATTCCCGTTGGCATTGGTGCATAGCATCACAGTGATACAATCCTTTGCAGCCTTAAAACCGGGGCATAAGCCTCATCACAAGAGATATATGTGCGTGCTGGCATGCGCTTCCAGAAGAGTCCAGTTTCGTCCAGGTTAAACATCTGTTTAGACGAATAGCCTCCTTCCTTTATAATAGCTTCAAATATTGCTGGGAATGATTCAGCAGCAGCAGCCTCTCCAGTTATTTTTATATTATGTAAGTTTGAACGCTTTTTAAAGCGTTCGAACCAACCATGACTTGCATTAAATGGCTTGGCATCAGTTTCATTCAATTCTATTTTAACAGCATCATATAAAGCTTTAGCTTTTTCCTGAATAACAGCCAAACTCACTGGCATCTTTCGTTGTGTTTGGTCTTCAATCCACATAGACAATCGCCTCTCCATATTTTCCATTAGGTTAGATCGTATATGAACAACCTTCTTCACACTTATTGGTGTTGCATTTTTGCAACTTTCCTTAATTTTCTCATCTTGAGCACAGATTGTGCGCACATTAGACTCATGCATATTCAAAGCGCAGATGTCACAATTGTGTTCACCTTTTTCAATTCGCTTAATCACTTCAAGTTTCTCTTCTAATGTAAACGATTTTCTATGCTTCTTGCTTGCAGAAGCAGATGTATCACTTTCCTTATGCTTTCCAATCATAGTAAGGGATACAGTAATACACAGCAAGATACAGTACAGTATCTAACAATTCAGTAGAAGACGTCGCGGTTTGTTAACACAAGATAAACACGTGAGTGAGCAGAAGAGCGCTGTGACCACATGTACAGTGTATTCATCTGCTCATGCATACAGTATAGTACAGTAAAACTCCCAATAAGGCATCAGCTGGAACCCAGAAGTGCTCTGGTCAGCCATTCTCTCAGCGGGGCTGCTGAGATCCGCATGTGCGCTCGCGGCTCCAGCCTGCACTTGTTAGCAGCCGGGACCGGGACATAAGGTTGGGGGAGAAAGGGGACTGGGTTACAGCAGGGAGGGGAGGTGTTTGGCTCTGGGGAAGGGAAGGGCAGGAGAGGGGCAGGGGATTGGGCTGGGAGTACAGTATGCCGCTGTGACGGGTCTGCCGGGACCCACACTGCATCCAGCGAGGGGGGGGTCGCCGGGGAACTGCGCAGCGAGTGGCGAACCCTCCGCTGCTATTCAGGGAGGCAGCTGCCAGATACAGGCCCGCTAGGCAAACCCAGCCACCGGCCTGCAAGCGGGGGTGGAGGAGATGGAGCGAGGCGTCCGGTGGGGTGGGGGGTTGCCAGGGTGAGCAGCGAACCCTCCACCGCTTTGCAGGGAGGTGGGGGAAGCCCCACGCAGCTGCTAGCGACAGGCCAGCTGGGGAAACCTTATTTCAGGGATGGTCGTGTTATTCAAAAAACGTTCCCTAAAAAAAAATCGTGCTATCACGAAAACATGTTAAGCGGGCACATGTTAAATGAGTAATTACTGTATTTAGTCTTTAAGATGCTACTAGACTATTTATTGTTGTTAAGTCTTTCCTGTTACAGACTAACTCAGCTATCCCACTGAAACTTATCTACTCTGTCTCTTTTTTCTTCTACCCTCCATTTTTTCCCCCTTCTCTCCCACTCCTCACCCCCTCCCTTCCTTTATTTATTCTTGGATCTGGACTTCCAACACTCCAGTCACCTGAAGAAGTGGGTTGTGCCCATGAAAGCTCATTATATCATCTACATGTTTTGTTAGTCTTTAAGTTTCTACTGGGCTATTAGTTGTTTTTTAAGTTTTTCCTGTTACAGACTAACTCAGCTACCTCTCTGAAGCTTTTAAACTCACAAGGTAAGTTTTCAGGGTAAAACCATTTCTGGTCATGCATACTGCTTCCTCTCTGTAGGCATCTGGATATCTATTTCTGGCCTAAAGCTGAGAAACTAAAGGAATACAGACACTCAGCTGCCTAATTCCTGTAAGGGCCCCATCTGGTAGGTGTGCACAGAGGTCACCTACAACAGCAGGTTCCATTCAACCTCTGACTGGTGGAAGAGGGAAACAGCAAGGTGCGTGCATGAGAGAGAGAGATACACAGTGGATAAATATTTAAATAGCCACTGGGCCAGACACAGAGAATGACTATGTTGTCCACCAGCAATTAGGATGTCCATCTGGGTCGTAGGAGACCCAAGGTCCAATACCCCTTCTCCAATCACTTGTTTATTTACAGTGAAAAGTTTTAACAGAGACTGAGGCTGAGCCCACATCAGGCTATCCCCTAGGCTCAGGGGTGAGAGAACTGTCCTGAGAGACAGAACTGAACCTAGAGGTTTCCCTCATCCTAGAGGACTCCTCTAAAGACTAGGCTGAGAGTTACAAGGAGGGAACCACCGCCAGCACCCTGTGTGTGTGTGTGGGGAGAAAAACATGCACCTAACTTGTTCCTACAAGAAACACCTTGGCTACGTCTAGTCTGGCATGATTTTCCGCAAATGCTTTTAATGGAAAAGTTTTTCCATTAAAAGCATTTGCAGAAAAGAGCGTCTAGATTGGCATGGACGCTTTTCTGCAAAAGCACTTTTTGCGGAAAAGCATCCATGCCAATCTAGATGCGGTTTTGCGCAAGAAAGCCCCAAATGCCATTTTCGTGATCGGGGCTTTTTTGCGCAAAACAATACTGCGTTGTCTACACTGGCCCTCTTGCGCAAAAGCATTTGCGCAAGAGGGCTTTTGCCCAAATGGGAGCAGCATAGTATTTCCGCAAGAACACTGACAATCTTACATGAGATCGTCAGTGTTCTTGTGGAAATTCAAGCGGCCAGTGTGGACAGCTGGCAAGTTTTGGAAAAACTTGCCAGTCTAGACGCAGCCCTTGGGTGCCTAAGGTACCTCTAGGAGACAGGTTGTTTGCACATCACTAAGCAGACATAGGTACCAATGTCAAAACTACAGGGAGATGCTTAACTCGATGAGAGGGGGAAGAGTTTAGCACACCCCTTCTGGTTGGTATTTCCCATCAGCTAGTTTAAGTGGCTCCTCGCCTGCTTGCTTTTGTGGCTTATGGCCAGAGATACTTCTCCTTCCCCATTCACTGCATAGTGAGTGTAGGCACTCTACTCAGCTTTGTGGATTTTCTCACTGTTCCTGTGATTTTTTTAGGTGCTTAAAAGTTAACCATCATCATAATCAGCATTGCAATGCCCAAGTCTTTTTGTGAATCCCACCCCAGCTCCTACCAAGCTCCCTGATCTGGAGTCCTGTGCAGGCCACAGCTGACTCTGGACAGTCAGCAACAGGCAAATCTGTCACACTGGCTGTAGGTCACCCCAGGCCTGATCTGTTCAACTTTCTCATAGCAGTTTGAAGATTCTCTTTGTGGGGAGATGGAGATCACTAAAACTAAAAGTTTACATTGGTTCGAGTTAAGCTGTCCCCTCCCACTTCTGGGGCAGAACAGCCCAGATTCACATTTAGCCCACTGCCTAGGAAATGGTTTGTCCATTACCCCCCCATGTAGAAGCCTCCCTCTTGGCCATCTCTCCATTCCATCCCCACCCGACTCCAAACATGCTGGGAAATGGAGTCAGAGAGTAATACTCCCTAGAGTAGGGGGAGTCAATAGACGGACCATGAGCCAAATCCGGATTGCCATATACTTTTGAACAGACCCACCCAATCTTTATTTTTTATTATTTTCTTTGGAAGTAAACTATACCCTGACCAAGAAATCTGGACCCGGACAAAAAAATAATAATTTGCCCTTGCCTTAGAGGCTCAGTTTGGCACTCCAAAAGCAGGCAAGTTGTTGGGGGGGGAGGGGGGAGAGGAAAAACAGAAGGACAGTTACAGTCTGTTACACAGATTAGTGTCTCACTAATGTGCATGCAAACTAGTTAGCCAAGGGAGCATAATCCAAACACAAAGAGGTTGCACATGTGGCAGTGAACGTCATACCGAGTCTGCACACCTATTAATGGTGGTTCTTCACAGAATGA
Organism: Pelodiscus sinensis; assembly: GCF_049634645.1. NCBI lineage: Eukaryota > Metazoa > Chordata > Testudines > Trionychidae > Pelodiscus > Pelodiscus sinensis. Next base: position 134,304,359 of record NC_134713.1, read on the forward strand.
AGAGGACCCAGTTTTCCCCACAGCCCAGTGTAAGTTTGTAGTCCTCCTGGTAGTTAAAAGGATTTTTTCTTACTTGCCAGCAGAATAAGTTGACTATGGAGCTGAGTCAAACAGAAACAATGCTGAACTCTATGAAGTTAACTTTTGTTTACAGAGTCACTTCTCAAAGTGCAACTGATTTTTACTGTTGGGAATTTATGTGTAGATATCAAGTGAGACGATCTCCCCATGCATTTAATTAGTCTGGGGCACAGGGGAATGGGTTCTGTAATTGAACTTCAATGGCAAGTCACATATAGCATATCCTTGGTGATCAGTTTATAAATACAATCTCATGGTGTGAAATTTGGTAGGCACAACCTCTTCCTGGAAGTATCAATAACTGCCAAAAACAGGGGGGGAGGGGGGGGGGACAGAGGGGAAATCACACAACACTTTTCAAAAATTGCAAACTGAAACAAAGGCTAAATGAGTTATCCTCAGTGAAAAATTCCACACAAATTTTGTTCTATCAACAAAAGTTGGCATCCGTGATGACAGCAACTGCTATGCCTAGAATAAAAGTAGTTCTTCATTTCTAACAAATTGTCTCTAGAACAGTGATAATACTCTAAGCTAAATGTCAAAGTGGCACAATTAAAGTGTAGCCATTTTGGGAAGAATGGGGATGGGACAGGTAGAACACTTTCATCACATTTTAAGCACCAGAGAATTTGAAGAGAACAAGATGAGCTTTTGATGACACACAAAGAAGGGTCATTTTTCATCTAAAGTTAGATCAAGAAAGGGGAAAGGAGGAAGGTGTAGATTTTAACACCAGCATTTTCATAACTCAAAGCACTCAAGTTAAAATTATTTTGATTCTTTCCCCCACTTTTTGAAGAATTGTATTGTCATTAATCAGGACACTTGCTACAAGTTTAGAACTAATAGTCTCATTCTATCACCTACTGAATGTTACCCAAAATAGACTTAACATTTGCTTTTCTTCCTAAGTCACTCTGCCCTCTACTGCTATTACACATGGATTACTGGAATCAAAATTCTTCCAAAATTTTAATGGTTTCCAACATGCTAAGGGAGAATGTGTTGAGAAAGCCATAATATTACAGCCTTCTACCAAATCTCTGAATTCTTGGGCAATTCAAGAGTTCTCTTCTTCGCCCTCAATATCCTCCCTCTTGTGACCACCACTCTACCAACAAATACTTAGAGCCAGTGGGGATGCAAACCATCCTTTTTTCTCTGCATTAGGAAAAGCTGAAAACTGGAAGGGAAAGGATTACTTTTACATGTGTGGTGGGAATATTTATAAATATTTGTATTTTAGCATACAAAAAGGGAATACATCCTTAAGTCATACAGAAGAATCTCTCACTTCCTGGCTGCAGATTTGTGCTCACATACTCTAAGAACATAAAAACAGCCATACTGGGTCAGACCAACGGACCATCCAGCCCAGTATCCTGTCTGCCAACAGTGGCCAATACCAGATGCCCCAGAGGGAGGGAACAGAATAAGTTATGCTCCCGTGATCCCTCCCCTGTCACCCACCTCCAGAGAAACAAAGGCTAGGGATACAATTCCTACTTATCCTGGCTAATAGCCACTGATGGACCTAACCTCCATGAATCTATCTAGCTCTTTTTTGAACCCTGTTAAAAGTCCTAGCCTTCACCACATCCTCTGTGGCAAGGAGTTCCACAGGTTGAATGTGTGCTGAGTGAAGAAAAACGTCCTTTTGTTTGTTTTAAACCTTCTGCCTATTAATTTCATTTGGTGACCCCTAGGAAAATCCAACAGGGTTTGTGCAGACTTTCTAAACAGAACAGAAAACAAATACAGAAAAGATATAGGCCCCTTACCAAATCTGAAGGGTAAGAATAGTACTCTGAAATTAGTTTTTTTTTTTTTTTTTAATCAATATTCCATCTCACTAAAAGCTCTAGGGTGCATCTACACTTGCCCCCTAGTTCGAACCGGGGATGCAAATATAGCCGACCGAAATTGCTAATAAAGCGGGGATTTAAATAGCCCGCACTTCACTAGCGCTCCCGTGCGCTATTCCGCTTGCCAGCTGATTCAAACCAGGAAGTACGCTCCGGGACGTTTGATTCGAACTAACGCGTCCTGGAGCGTACTTCCTGGTTTGAATCAGCTGGCAAGCGGAATAGCGCACGGGAGAGATTATGCTAATGAAGCGCGGGCTATTTAAATCCCCGCTTTATTAGCGATTTCGGTCGGCTACATTTGCATCCCTGGTTCGAAATAGGGGGCAAGTGTAGACATACCCCTAGTGTCCAAGGATGTACACACACTCTTTATGACTGCTTGGTTTCTACCTTTACTGGACCAGTGAATATTGAATTCTTACCTTAGAATTTATGGCTTTAAGAGTTTGGGATATCTAACAGGAAAGCAGCTATATAAAACCAAGTCTGATTTTAGTAATTTCTTACCAGTAAGTTACATTTGTTTCATGTACTGAAGTGAAATATTCCACTGAAATTATTCAAACTTTCATCCAAAGCACTATGACTCTTCAATACTTCATTCAGAAGGACATTTAACATGTAGTTTCAGACTAGTGAGAATAAAAATGTACTTTATTAAATAACTCAAGAAAAGAGAAAAGAAATTGTGCAGTTATGAAAGACATTTGTGGTTCTATATGATTTTTACAGCAAAGAATGAATGACTCATGTAAGAAATCAAAGAAGTTAGCATGTAAGTTTAGCAGCCAAACTGTTGTCCTCTTCCCATGGAATTAATTTCGATCCTCAAACTGAGACTTGTTTTTTAAAAGATATGCTGCTAGGAATTCAATAGGATTTGGTGGTCTGTAAAGATAAAAATAATCAAGAGTATATACTATTCGTCACATAACAGAAGAGCTCTTCTGCTTCACTGAAAACAGAGACTTACTTGAAAAAGCACTAGACAAATTAAAAATGTTCAGCTTTGTAGCATAACACCACACACAAAGAGCCATGCTTTAGCAGCAACTAAAAAAGTACTTAACCAAGGAAGGTCCTCCATTCATTAAACCCCCTGCTTCAACACTTCCCGGTCCTCGATAACTACTGCACAACCTTTATTGTTAGGCTACATGTGCGATATGATCTAGGAGTGGGATTCTTCTGCTCACGTGCACACTCATATTAGTTCACACCAGGCTAATGAGTATGTATAGCAGTGTAGCCACAGTACCAGCAGCCGAGGCATGGTAAGCTGTGCCAAGTTAATGCACACCAGTCTCAGGAGGTGTACTTAGCACAGTCCAGATGTGCCTTTACTGCTGCCACCATGTTACCTTAGCTACACACTGCTATTTATACTTGCACTAGCTTGGTGACAGCAAGTATGTGTACATGTAGAGGAGAGTCACACACCTGGCTCTCAGCATATTTACAGCCTCAGATGAAAACATTCTTCATAACTATAATTAAAAGGCATGCATGTAGATTCTATACCAATCAACATTTCTCATTTTATTTTCTTAGTTGCTTACGGTTCTAAGTTAATCAATAAGCCACGCAGCTGATGCCTAAAATATGTTCATAATCATATTAAGTAGTTACTAAGGGAAGGTTCTAGAAGGGAGGGAGACTGCACAGGAGCAGGGAAGGAAGAGTAGCTCTAAGAGGAAGGGGAGATAAAAAAACGTGATACTGACTAATGAAATTGAAGTCAATTTAGAAAGGCTGGCCTCTTTCCCCCTCCAATCCACAACTACCTTAAAGAGTTAAGTGAATTATCCAAGTTTACACAGTGAATTTATTTAATGTGGTTTCCAATGCATTTGCCTATTTCACCAACTTCTACCAAGTAAAGTAGAAATTTCAAGTAGCCAGCTTTCAGATAGCCAGCTCCCTTGTCTGATATGTTCTTGTCTGCCTCAAATATATCTTTGTTGCTTCTGCCAAATACTTTTTCTAACCAACACTTTAATGATAACTTGAAATTGATGGAAGAAAATTTCTAAAATGCAAACTGCTTTACAATTAAGCCTTGCCACAGTTTTGCTACCTAAGTAGGTTTTTCTTCAACCATAGAAAAAAAATGTAGTGCATAAAATTTGGTAAATTTGTCTCACTCCACATATCAGGTTATCACACTCAATCCAGAGAAGTGTCCAGAAATTTTAACTGTAATCTGCGACACACCAATTTAGAACTACATAGTACCCTCACCCAAATCAGAGCTCCCAAAGAAGTTAACAGAAGACCTGTACACAGCTTACAAGAAGAATAATGTCTCTATTAGAGATGTAATAGTATAGCTGATTAACTGATAAACAAAAGCTTATCGGCTTAATGCTATAGTCTACACGCATTTCCCTCCGCCTTCCCCAGCCCTTCCCAGTAAATTTTTTAGCAGGCTGGCTAGCAGCCTGGCTCAGTGCCAACTTGCACTGGGTCTGGAACCTACCCGTGCTGCAGCTCTGCATTTAAAATGTATTAGCAGCCAATTGTGCAGGCTGCCAGTCCAAGAGGGAAGCTGATTTTTAAACTGGCTCACCTCACAGATTAGCTCCCATTTGGCATCCTAAACTGTTGCCTCTGATAGAAAGACAGCAGCATGGAGTGGCAGAAGGCTCCCCAGGAGTGGGGCCAGAGCACACTGGCTGCTGGCCCCACCCTGGGGACTACAGAAGAGGCGACTGACTGATAAGAATTCATGAGGTTAATTGACTATTCAATTAACCGATATTTAATGTCCCGAGTCTCTATATATCAAGTAAATATTTAGTTACTGATGTGGAGAGGCTCTAGTTTAAGCTCAAATGTTCTTTGGGGTTAAAGATACTGCTGAGACAGACATGAAGACTCTCATGATTTTAAGGTGGTCCATTGTAGTCCACAGTTTAATAAGATTGACCAAAGGTTGTTCCTTTGCAACAAAGTGTGTGGAGTACGACACTCAAGTGGTTCTAGTTATATCTAGATGACAGGAGTCAACTGGAGAGGAAGGACAATTAGTTGTTACCACTGAGGAACATCCTTCCCATATTGTTCAATGTACATATGAAACCTCTTGGCAAAAGAATATTTAAACAAAGGGAATAGTATCATCAATATGTTGCTATAGCACAATCTTTCAAGAATTTGGCCTCAGTCCTGAGGAAGTATTTCTATGGTATTGCCAGCTGGATGTACTGGAACTACCTTGTTCAATGAAGTAAGAGACAGCAAGTATGTACTTACTGAGGGAACAGGGCTTATTCAAGAACCCTGACCCAGGCTAAGAACATTGGTGAAATGTCTATCCATGCGCTTGCCACGAGGAGCCATATGACAGATGTACTTAAAGAACAGATTTATTGAGGCTTCATCTTTCCTTTGCACTAACACTAATGTCCTTGTAACAGTAAGATTACTGACATCCTCTTATACAGCTCATATCACATACAGCTAATTACAGAATACATCTTGGCTACTCACGAGAGTAGACATGTGAATATATCCACCCCAAGTTCTGTACGTGAGCTTTTGATGAAGATGCAAACTGGTTTTACAACCCCATAACTGGGAAGGCCTTGCCTACATTTGAGGCCTCCTTTATTTAGAGACAAATATTACATTAAATTCTTTACCTCTCCTTTGCAAGTACAGCAAGTCCCTGTAGTAAAATAGGCACAACTGTCTGATCCAAGTAGGCACGTGTAGGTAACGACTGAAGATCCACTTTCTGCTTTGATGTTTTCTCTGCGTTACTCTTCTCATTTTCTACTATCCTCTTATAAATTCAAGGCATCATGGGAATAAAAGTATTGCTATTAGTACATAAAGTCTACTTAAAAGCAAAACTCAGCATAAGCAAGGTTATTAAAAGATGAGATTAAATTTGAGTATAATTTCACTCTGTTTTTTCCTTGATTGAGAATCTCAATTTAGGTTTTCTAAGTTAGATATAGAAATGCTTATGTTAAATTCTAACAGCATGTTGCCATGTAAATTACATTAAATATCTTGAAACTGGAGGCAGCCCCTACACTACCAGTCGGAGTATCTCATGAAAAGCATGTTGGGCTAGACAAATACCGCAAAGTCTTCCCACTGAGTAAGGGTATGACTACACAGTGGCGCTATTTCAGGACAACGTCTGTTATCCCAAAATAGTGTTCTGTGTGTCTTAAAAGTAAGCCCGTTATTTCGAAATACATTCAAAATAACAGGCTTGTTTTTCCCACGTCCCGTAAACATCATTGCAGGAGGATTAAGGGACTTATTAGAATAGCATTCTATTTTGAGATTAGCTATGCAGTTTGCCTAGCTCAAATTGCGTAGCTTATTTCGAGCTACACGCTACTGTGTAGATATACCCTAAAAAAAATCTTCAGAGTGACAAATTATTTTCTTGTCTAAGTATAAATTTCATTTTATAATTCTCTTTTACCTGTACTTTTGCATTTCCAAATCCTTTCACTTTGAATTTTCATTTCAAGGTCTATTAAAACAACCTTCAATTCTGTTTTATTAATATCATCATTGGGGGATATTTTTTCTTGGTAATGACTCACATAGGAGGCTTCAGATAACCCTAAGAAGTGGCAAAACAGGTTCTTCTGACAACACACCAATGGAAGAGGCAGCAGGAGGTTAAGTTATTAAAAAAACGAAACACAAACCAGCACACAAAGGGATCATTATTTCTGCTGGACTAGAAACAGAATGGTAGCAGCTCAACTGGCAATGCTAACACACTGTTAAATAGTCAACCGTGCATGATACCAGAACTTACTGAGTCAGGCTAAGCACCCTTCACCTTCCACTTTGTTTAAAAGCAGTCAGTTTGTTGAATTTTGCGCTTGATTGTACAATCACTGTAGCTAAATTAAATACATTTTGCCCAAATAAGAAATACTTCTTCTGCATTTGAAATTAAATCTTACTTACCTCTACATTTTCTGTGAGGCCATACTCAGCATGAGGATTTTCTGGTACCTGTAAAACAACATGCCACTCAGCAAAATCAAAATGCACATTATGTATTTCTTAATAGAAAAATCAGTGTAAAAGTTTCTCGCTATACCTGTGCCTGCCCCTCCATGATCTGTTCTGTATCCATGATTTGAAACTGGAAAGTGACCAAATATGCAACAACCTTGGGAATTAACAAAAACATACTGGTTAGAATACCGATGTCAATAAAAAATAAGGTAGCTGGCACTTAAAATATGGTTGATCATTTTAGTGACCATCATGCAAAGATGTAGGCTTGAGTCCTTTCCCTCCCTCTCAGCTCTGTCAATCTTTTTTTTTATATATAAATCTGAAGTTTTTCAAAATAACGTGAAATAAATGCAGGCAAAGTAACTTAAAACAGAACTTTCAGACAAGATTGGTTCACCCATAATTATCTTGAAAACAATTAGCAAATGTGTAAACACGGCACTAGTTCTCAAACTTGTTTGGTCAACCCTCTCCCACATCCATTCATTCTTTATTCTGTAGTCATTTATGCCATCTCCCGCCAAGCACATGCACCACCACCTAGCACTGAAGGTGAAGTGGAGAGCAGCACATGCTGGCCAAGTGCTCTGAAGGCAGCACTGTGGCAGCAACAATACAGAAGTAAGGGTGGCAACATGAGATGACTTTCCACAACAGACTTAGCAGCCCATCGCTACCTTTACTTCTGTGCTGCTACTGCTGCCACTCTAGGACTGACAATGGTTATCCCAGATGAGGGATAGCATGGACAGCTAGGTGGTGAGGCTCCAGCTGTCCCCCTCATCCCTGTCTCGCAGGTGCAACCAGCCCTTATGCACAAGTCCTAGCCCCCTGGGGTTAATAGTTAGAGCCCTTAAAAACAAACAGCCAAAAAAAATCCATACAGCTCTCGCCTCCTTAGACACATTCCCTCACCTTCCTGGGGAGGCCCAATTAAGCCAATCAAGTGAGGGGGGGAAAGTGTTTTAATTATTAACACCAGTAGCTAATGAATATTCCAGAGAAGGGATGTCTAAATGTAATAAAAATACATCGATCTCCTAGAGGGCCCTAGAGTGCTAGAGTACAGGAGTGGTACATGTCGTTATTAATCGTTGTTAAAAGAGGGGAAGGGCAAGGACCATCGCTTGGACGAGCGAGCGCTCCCCACCCACCCCGCTCCCCGTCACAGACCCTCACTCCCACCCCGAGGCAGGGGCTGAATCCTCCTCCGCTACCAACAGCCCTAAAAAAATTTTTTGCAGACCAGAAAAAAATTGCTCCCGTCTCACCAAGGGACCCGCGGCGAAAGGCTGCAATCCACCGACTGCAGGTGCTGACAACCCCACGCTACCGCTCGGCTTCCCCCAGCTGCGGCAAGCACCGAGCCGCTGGCAGCACAGGCGGCTCCGGCAGCGGGATCGCGAGGCGGGGCTCCCCAGGGAGGCCGAGCGCCGGTGTCCGCGCCCCGCCGGGGCTTCCCGCGCCGGGGAACGGGCAGGCGCTACCCCCGGGCGGATCAGCCCCTCTCGGTCGCGGCCCCGCCCGCTCTGCCCCTCACGCCCGCCCAGCGGGGCCGGGCCCGGTCTCACCTCTCGGGACCGCAGCTTCACGCGCGCGGATGCGGGGCGGGAGGCTGCAGCGACTCCCAGCGCGGGGCCACGGCGAGCAGGAATCGTTGTGAGGCTACAGCAGCCTCTCCACAGCGTCAGCCCCTAGCAACAGCGCGGCCGGGAGAGAGGGAGGGATCGTAAATTGTTTTGCCGTAAGTGAAGGAAGCGGCGCGACGGCCGCCACCCAACTGCGCCTGCGCGACGAAAAGCCGCGCCCCTTTTCGGCCGGGCAAGGAAAAAGTCAGGGGCTGCTGGCCCCCGAGCATCATCAGATACGTCAGTGGCTATAGCCCCGCCCATTGAGGTCTGCTGGCTTGGTCTTGTTGCAGCCGCGGCCCGTCTAGCATGGGGTCGGGCAGCGCATGGTTCTGCAGGGGCGTGGCGCGTGATTCTGCGCCGCTGCTCTGGAGTCAAAGAGGCGCAGTATAGCAATTGTGTCAATGATTTCCCTAGGAATTAAACTTACGGGTGCGGGAGGAAAGGGGGGGTGTCAGACCCGGTGAAGGGTGGGGCTGTGTGATAAATGCAAAGTAGTGCCCACTGGAAAATACAATTTCAACTACACCTGGAAATTGTTGGGTCTAACCGTTGTTATTACTCAATAAGATGTTGGTGTCATTGTAGATCAGTGGTCACCAGACTCTGTCAGGTGATCTTGACTGGTTTGGCCAAGAGGCTATCAAATGCCAGCACTTCAGCTGCACTCCCTCCACTGCTACTCATCTCCTGCCCTTTGTCTTGGACCTGCCCCCCCCCCCGAGTCTCCTGCTTTCTGGGTAGGGAAAGAAGGGGTGCTGTTATCAAGATGCCCCCTCCCATTCTGTATCCTTTCTTCACAAAGAGAGATACAACAGGACTTGGAATGGAGTTTGCTGGCTGCTTTTGGGAGTGGTGCAGGGTCAGGGCAGGTGTGACTCTGCCTTAGCCACACTGCACCACCACCCAGGAGCCACCTGTGGTATGCAGTGCCCAGCTGGAGCCCACATCCTGAAACCCTACCCCCGTCATGACCCCCCCATGGACCCCAAGTCCTTGCCCTAGCCCCAACCACCCCTGTATCCCAACTGCCTGCCCCAAGAGCAGCTCAGAACCCCTCTCACTCTCCAGTCCCGTTAATCCAAGACCAGAGCCTGCACCCTAACCCTCTGCCCCAGCCTCATCAAAGTGAGTGAGGATGGGCAAGAGAGGGAGGTTGGAGGTAGCAGGGGCGGGGCCTTGGAGAAGGGACAAGGGTATTTATATATGAGGTAGATCTTGGATTGCACTTAAATTCAAAAAGTGATCTCGTGCATAAAAAGGATGGAGACCACTGTTGTAGATAGTTCTCTGAAAATATCCACTCAATGTGCAGCAGCAGTCAAAGCTAATGGGATGTTAAGTACCATTAAGAAAGGGATAGAACAGAAAATATCAAAAAGCTGCTATATAAATCCTTAGTATGCACACTTCTTGAATATTGTGTGCAGCCTGGTAAAAGATATAGATAAGGGCTACTAAAATGATTGGGTGTTCAAAACATTAAAATGACTGGGACTTTTCAGCTGGGAAAAAAGGACAACTAAGGGTATATAATAGAGGTCTATAAAACATTGACTGGTATGAAGAAGAAAGTGAATAAAAAAGTGTTATTTAATCCTTAACATAAGACAAGAATTAGGGGGTCATATAATTATATTAATAAGCCTCAGGTTTAAAAAAAAACAAAAGGAAGTCTTTCTTCAGACAATATACAATCAACCTGTGGAACTCTTTGCCAGGGGATGCTGTGAAGGCGAAAACTATAACAGGGTTAAAAAAGGACTATTAGCCAGGGATGCAACACCATGCTCTGAGTATCTCCAGCATCTGTCCGAAGCTGGGACCGGATGAATGACTTGAGCATTGCTGCTCTGTTCATTCCCTTTTCCCTCTTGGACACCTGGTCTAGGCCACTGTTACAAGACAATATACTAGTCTGGATGGACTATTGGTCTGACCCAGTATAGTCATTCTTATGTAAAAATAATTATAATAATATACGTGTTTAGTACAGAAACTTCACGAGATAATGACCTCTCAAGATAGCAACACTGTGAGATAATAGCCATGGCAAATAATGCATTTTAAAATTCTTGGCCTACTAGGAAGTATTTATTTTTATAAATTCTTCCAGTCACAAATCTAGCATTATGGAGCAAACTCACTGAAACACAGTCCAATAAAGAAACGATCCTTTAACTTCTCCCCCCCACCCCCCACTATACCTCCACATTGTTGTCCTCGGTCAGTGGAGACTCAGCTTTCAGAGCTGCTTTCATGTGAATTCACCTCCCAGAAAGAGGTTACAGCATGACAATCCCACATATTGTAAGGGTATGGTTTCGTATTAGTGACTTTCATGCAACTCCAGGTCTAGGTCAGACACTATCTCAATGTGGGCAGGTAAAATGATGTCTTGTCTATCTTTTAGCAGCACAAACTCATCCCAGGGATCAGGGTTCTAACAGCTGGTTTTTTCCCCTCCCTCGGTTTGCTATATTATCATTAATAAAAGGCATTGCAATCATGGCAAGTATCACCCTCAAAAACACCAGCAGAGAACCATATAAGGCTAAAGCAGAAAGAAATCTGTAATAGTCAAGGCACAAAGAACTCCATGTTACTAATTCAAATTTGATGGTGATACTGCCCTTTAGGTACAAACACTTGATACTGGAGTAAGCACTTCTCTTGCTGTTATTTCAATCTATTTAATTGAATATTATTTTGCCAGTTTTAAAATATGTGGTCTGTATTCTTTTGTGAAATAATTGGTGGAATTGGTTAATTAGCAAAAAAACAGATGATATTTTCCCTCCCCAATCTTGCTATGAATTCTGCATAAATCCCACTGAAGCTATGATTGTGGTATTAGAGCCAAAATTAGTTTGCCAGAGTTATTTTTAAGCGACTTCCCCCCTCTCTTCTTAGAGTTACAGTACTTGGAAAAAATATCAGCTGCCTGGTAGCCAGCAACCCACCCAGTTCCCCAGTTGAGGGGATTCTTAGTAGGGTTCTTTCTGGATTTATTTTCTGGGTGTCCAGCTTGAAACACTGGGGTCAGATGTGCGAACTATCACCAGAGCAACTGACATTCAAGGCAGTTGTGCTTTGAACATATGAAGTATTCAAGTCTCAGTATTCTGAAAAAAAAAGGCAAGCACTAAGCATCTAGTCAGGTTCAGATGCGAGATTATGAGTGTTTGAACAACAGCCTTCTCAAGCAGCAAAGGTTGAACAGTCCAGATCTTAGAAATATTATGTTGATTAAAGTGGCACGATTTTGAAATGATCAGGTTATATCAAACCTCATAAATTCATATTTTCAAGATAAGGCTATGATGTGCATAGGCTGAATCCCGTTGAAGTCAACAGTCTACATGCAGGTGCAAGATACAGTTGCATGGATCCAGCTGCAGCATGTAGGCCTAAGCCACTAGCCAGATATATTTTTGATGTCACTACAAATTTTTTTATAACTACTTTTCTTCTCTTTTACTTATTTAATTAAGACAAGAGAGCCAACACACTGTTGTAACAAGTAGGGATGTAAGCGACTAGTCAACTAGTTGCTTCCTTCCTCCCCCCCCTCCTCCCCCCCGCAGCCTTTATTAGAGACAGCAACGGGGGCAGCAGGAGCCAGTGCTGGAGGGAGCCGGCTTAAAAGTATAGCCCTACTTATAGTATAGCAAAGAACCCAGTTGTCCCCCTCTAAAAACATGAAGCAGGGTGTGGGTGGAGGAAATTGACCAAATTTAAAATCTCTTCATAGTTTCTGATATAATACATTTTTTAAATGACTATGATTTTTGTCACTCCAGAGCAAGGAACATAAAAAAAAATCTGAAAATAATCCTGGTTAATCTCCTACACACACTCCTTAAGGGGTGATATCATACGTTTTATTTTTAACGTTGACAGGGAGGAATTGTGTAATATCTTCCAAAAGAAGTGTAAGATGCTCCAGGATTTCAGTCAAATAAAATTTGATTAGACAAGCACTTGAGAATATAGTCTAGAGAGCAATCCTACAATGGCAGGAGGATAGACCAGATAATCTACAAGATATCATACATCTCTAATTATGTGATTTTCAGAAAAAAGTAGCAGTTCTGTGCAGCCTGCTAATTGAAATAATATAAACATGATTTTAATGTAATGAGATATGATTTGTCTGTATTATATGTTGATTGCTTTTATGGGTCACAAAGAGTTCAATTAGCAAGATTCCAACTGCTCCTAATTTTAAATACGTTATTTATCATGTTTCCACTTGGTTAATTTCAAATTATCTCAGTCTATTACATTTCAGTAGCTTTGAAACATCCCTGCCTTTGCCCCTCCCCCCCAAAAAACCCCTCTCAGGCTACATCTACACTTCATGCTTCTTGCGCAAGAAGCCTTTTGCACAAGAGTTTTTGCACAAAACCTTTTTGCGCAAGAGCACGTCCACACCTCAACGCACATCGCAAAAGTACATCGAAAGAGAGCGTTCACACTGAATGGATGCTCTTGCACAAGAAAGCTCTGATGGCCATTCATAGTTGGCTTGGGCCTTTGGTTCACAGAATGGATATCAGAGCACCTGTGCTTTTTCCCTCTGGAGCATCCACACTTGCCTTCTTGCACAATAGCTGTAGCGTTAAAAGCAGTTATGCCTCAGAAAAAGAGGTTTACCTACAGTGGAAAAAGCCCTTTGTTCTGCCATTTAACTGCCCATTTAATAGCGCAAGAGTTCATTTGAAGTGTGGACGCTCTGCAGGTTTTTGCACAAAAACAACTGTTTTTGCGCAAAAACTTTGTAGTGTAGACTTAGCCTCAGCCTGTAAGGAACTTAAGACCTGAACCTGAGTGCCTTTGTTACTGAACCTGAGTGCCTTTGTTACTGCAAAGGCTATTCTGTTTAGTAAGTCTTTGGAGAACTGGACTCTGAAGGCCTGCTCTTGGTCACATTGCATTGTTTTTTACATCATTTGAAGTTGGATTGGGCCTTTGGTGCACTTAAAGATGAGCACACTACTATAAAGCTGTATTGCTGTTATTTTATGAATTCATTATAGCACTTTAACATTAAGATGAGGTTGCATAAAATGTAATTCAGTAGAAACTGACCTCTCCTTATTTTATCATCCTGCTAACCAATACATTTTCTAGTGTTCTTCATTTCAAGTTTTCCCCCGTACTGTATCCCGATTTGTCCCAAAGTACGTTGAGAGGAATGTGTTAGGTCACAGGTAGAATGTCCACCTGTCCTTCATTTTGTACTGAATATTCCCTATTATTACATATATCTATAATTATTGGCTCATATACACCAATAATCATGCAAAAGGACTGTACACTGTAATACAATGTGTTATTTGTATATCGGTATGTGTCACACAGGGCCAGCTCGAGCCATTCCTGCGTCCCGGGCAGCAGGCACGCAGCGCCCGATTGCAGCTGTAAGGGGTGCCGCGTGGCACCTGGTCCCGGGCATGCGGCACCTGATAGGTTGGCACCCCGGGCAGCTGCCCAGCTAGCACCCCCCTCCCCGTTAATCCGGCCCTGGTGTCACAAATAAAACACGGGGCAGGTGCCCTTCAAGACAAACCTTCTCCCATAATTTCCAAGTTGTCCTTTATTTGCGACATAAAGGGTCTGTATATGGGCGTGAGAAAAATGATCACAGCCAGGGACCTGATCTTCTATCTCAGGAACATCGGCCGCACGTATTCCCTGTTGCCAAACCCCTTTTGTACTGCCCCCTCACCCCCATCATCCAATGCAGGCACCAGACCAGATGACCCATTTTCTGCAGACTCCCGGTCTCATCAGTGCGAAATGACAGGCTCCGCAGCGACAGCTGGCTAGGGGCGCGGCTCCTGACGTGCGCGTGCGCACTACAAATCCGAGCGGGCCCCAGGGCAGGATGTCCCTCCTTTCCCAGCAACAACGGTCCGGCTTGGCACTGCAACAGCTCCGGGTATACAGTGCGGTCAGAGAAGACTACATGTCCCAACATGCAATGCGCCCTCCCAGCGGATTCCCTGAGCGTTTTCGCCAAAAGGCCAAGCCGGACTACAATACCCGGCATGCCATGCGGCCAGAGACTTGCTGCATTTTGGGAGATGGAGTCTCCGCACCCAGCCGGTGCGCTAACCACACCTCCCATTGTCGCCTTGGCTGCCTGCCTCTCGCGACGGCATGTCAACAATAACCGCCCGCTAGGGGCGGTGGCTGCGCTTCCCCGTATTCAGAAAGGGCCTCTGCGCACTCTCCCCGCGGCCCGGCTCGCCGGGGCTGGCTAAAAGGGGCGTAGCCGCCGCCATGGCCGGTTGTTGTCAGTGGCTGGCAGCGGGTTATGGCGACGGCGGTGAATGAATTCTCCGGGCGGCAGAGGGAAGAAGAAGGGCTCAGCCGGCTCCAGCTCCCCGCCGCAGGCTCCCGGGGTCTCCCCTTCCTCCCCGGCCGGGCCGGCTCCCCCCCTGCAGCAGCAGCAGCAGCAGGCGGCGGCGGGGGCGGCCGCGGCGTCTCCCCATAAGCGGAACCTCTATTACTTCTCCTACCCGCTCTTCGCTGCCTTCGCGCTGCTGCGCTTCGTCGCCTTCCAGCTCGGGCTGCTCTTCGCCTGGCTCTGCGAGCGCCTCTCCCGGGGCGCCCTCATGGCCGCCAAGGGCAGGGCCGGGGCCGGCGACGCGCCCGAGCCCGGCGGGGCGCCCGAGACCGTGCGAGCCTGTCACAAGCGGGCCTTCGAGTGCATCTCCGTGGCGCTGCGCATCGACGAGGACGAGAGAGGTGGGGGCGCGAGCGGGAGCCAGGGCGGGTGGGGAGCGAGGCCTGAGTGGATCGGGGGGGGGGGGGGGGGCCGTTACTGGTGGCGATTCCCTTGAATGGGGGGGGGGGAGGAAGGTCCTAGCCCTATATCCGGGTGTTATGCGCCCCCTCATCCTTGGTCCCAGCTGTGCCCTGTCTGTGTTGCACATTAGTTTAGCATCCGTGAGGCGCCTCTGCCTAGAGAAGGTGCTGCTGACAGCTGATGGCTCAGATGGGCTCAGGGTTTAGGTCACCCTTAATTTTCTTTAGGATCAGTGCCAGTCCTCAGATCCTACTAGTGAGCCAGCAGGCACCCCCGCCCCCTTTGGCAAAGCTCTTGGGGTGGGTGGAAGTGTCCATGTTTTCACCCCCATGCATCTCCCAGCCCCATCTGCCACATGTTCCCCGCCCCCACACCAACAGGCATAGTGGGACTAGAGCTGATTCTGGCTGCCAGCTCTGACCTATGTGCGGAGCTGTCCTGCTCATAGGACAGTTCAAAACGGTTGCTCTAAGCTTTGGGGCACCCTGCAGTGGTTCCCTCCCTCCCCGGCAACTGTCCTATGGGTAGTGTGGTCACCCACACTCAGGTTAGCCTGTGGGGCTGTGGGCTGGCTGTGGCTGGCAGCAGGGGCTGAGCATGCCCATACTCACCCCAACAGCAGGAACCATAGGGAAGCAAAGCTGTGCAGCAGCCTGCTCCACTCTGCTGCCATCTCCCAAGCCAGCCCTCCCTTGGCTAGGGCACTCTGCTTCCTGCCACCACGGTGAAGCTGCGGGACTGGGCTGGCCTAAGAGATGGCATTGGAGCAGAGAAGCGGCTGCTGCATCACTCCACTTACCTACAGCTCTTACCATGGTGGTGAGTGAATGTGTGTGTGTGTGTGGGGGGGGGGAAGGTGGGGTCAATGATCCTTGCTGCCTCTTCTTGCTAGGGCCCCCAGGTTACATCCTGCTTCTTGCTAGGCCCCTCAAGGCTACATCCCTTGCAGGAAGCGGCTTGAGGGAAGGGCTGTAATGGGAGGGCAGTGGATGGAACAGGAGCTGGACTTGGGGGAAGGGTATGAACACCCATCCCTCCAGGACCTCACGGATGCAAATGCCACACTAGGCACGTTACAAAACGTATTAGAGTTAAAGCTTAAACATGAAGTCTTGACCAGTGGTACTAGGATTTCAGCCTAGGTGTGTAGCGAAAGGTCTAATTTAATTATTTTTTAAAGATAGTGATACGTCATAGCTATGTAAAATAGATGTGGCAAAACTACATTTAAATTCAGTGCTTGATAGGAGATTGAACCTCATGTTTAGGTGTGAAGGGATAGCTTTAGTATACACAATTTTAGCCTTCACTCCACTTTATGCCTCTTCTTCACACATTTTTTTGTTTTCAGTGTTAGCACTACAACAGTTGAAGGATGCAGTAAGGTTATCTAGTTTCTAAAAGATGTGCACAAATACAAGGTGTTTTTTCCCCAAAAAAATAAGTCTTTGAAATTGTCTTCTGAAAATTGTTTATTTTGAATTTAATTCATAGACCTTGATTAAGGAGGGGAAACTCATGTTCATATTCAGAACTAAGTTGTTGCATCATTAATTATTTAGGCATGAATAATAAGGAACAGTGATTTATTTTGGGGTCTAGCATAAGATTTATAGCATACTCTTATTTTGTAAATTATTTGTGTGATATGTATTCTGTCTTATATGTATATAAGACAATATTTAGCAATTAAACTCATAACATTGTATTTTCCTCTAAAATTAAGTCTTATAATTATTTTACTTTTGCTTAGATACTTAAACAACTCTGAAACAACTAATTCAGAATAAAATAAGAAGTTGAGGAAAATTTTGTTTGAGATTTAAAAATGAGAACAAACAAAAGCTGTTGCCAGTGTATTTGACTGACAACAGTGGTTCTCAACCTCTTTACCACTCTGGGATGCATTCATTGCTACCTGTAAGTCCCTGAAGATGTCACATGGGCTGCACAGCTCTGTGTTGATGGGCCTCAGGTTGAAAATCACTGACTTCAGTATCCGTCTACTTGCAGCAGTACAGTCTTGGCAGTGTTCAAGGAGGAGAGTCATGGGTACTTTGATGGGCTTTACATTTTCATGGAAACATTCAGCATGATTTTAAAGTGTGAAGACTTAATGAAACTATGAATCTGCATAGCAGCAGGAAGTAAAAATTGTTTTCTTCTTTAAAATCAAAATAGAGACTGTATACAGACTGTAAGTTTAGTATATTATGAAAGGGTCAGACTTGGTTAGCTCTGCAGCAATAACTTGGGAGACTTGTAAATCCGCGCTTCATTTGAATGTTTGATCAGCTTCATTTACATTCCTCTTTCCCCTACCTTGTGGTCACACCCACTCCTGCACCCATTTCATCATTGTGGGTGGTTGGCTGGTGGTCCATGGAAAGGTTTGCGTTGAGCAGGTTTGGCCATGGGCCAAAATTTTTGAACCACTGCTGTATGTAAATGGAAGATTAGGAAAGATGTTAGGGAGAAAATGTATGGAAACAAGCAAAAGTGATTCAGACTTGTAGCAGGTATCACACAAAATTATGAACTCAGTGGTGGTGGGGTTCTTTTTGGTTTTGTGTGTGTGTGTTTGACATTGATCAGCTGTGAAGTCTATTTAGAAATGTTTATGAAGCAATATTTGCCCAATTGTGTAATTTTACTCACCTGTGTAATTGTGCATAGCACTTGTTTTGCATATCTTGCAGAAAAATTCCTTTTCATTATAATCTACTACAGAAAGTAAGTGGCCCATTTCCATTTTAAGCAGGGCAAAAGGAACAAGCTGTTGAATGGTATAAGAAGGGAATTGAAGAACTGGAGAAAGGAATAGCTGTCTTGGTTATTGGTCAAGGTAAGCTGATTTTGTGTATGTGTAAAGTTATACCTTTTTTATGACTATCACTTCCTGGCATTTTTTTTCACCCCAGGCCTATACTGCAGGGAAAGGTTGGCTTAAGATATGCAATTCCAGCCAAGTAAATAATGTAGTTGGAGTTGACCTATCTTAAGACAGACTTTGGTGCCATTCCTACACTGAGAGATTGACAGTAGACATGCTCTTGTTGACTTCTCTTATTCCTCGCAACAGCGAGGAGCACTGCAGTCGATAGTGGTGCTTTCAGCTTTTGATTTAGCGGGTCTTTACTAGACCCACTAAATCGAACAGCAGAAGATCCACCGCCGCAGTGTTGGTCTTCCAGCAAGTCTAGATGTGGCCAGGAAAGTGGGAGAGTTACGCACCATATTTCATTCTTCAGGTAAGTGGTTGGTTTGTAGAGTATTGTGGAGAAGCACATGCAGAATGTTTTTAATGCAGCAGACATTCTCTCCAGATAACTACTTACCTCCATTTACTTTCTCCATATTATGATAAGCATATAATGTATAAAAAGCCTGCTACTCTGGCTTTAAATTGATATGTTGTATATAATCTGAAGAAATATTTCTAAGAAGTCAGAGTTCCAATGTGTTGGTTTTTTTTAGGGGTTTTTTTTTTTTTGGCTCACTGATTTTATTTTTTTTATTTTTATTTTTTATAATTTAAATTCGCTCATTTCTGCAGTAACTTCTTGAGGGGAAAATAGTAAGCATAGTCCTGTATCTTAAAATAGTGAAACAGATCATAGTTACCAATATAGTACTAGCCTTCTCTATCAACATTTGGCAGAGCTGTGTCAACTTTTAAGAGCTTAGACAAGCTTTTAAACTAGGAGAGCTCTGTTGTAAGGAAGTTGCCATAGTGTTTGTAACACTATTACTGATGTTTTGAAATGTGGACGGACACTGTTTTTCTCAGTTTTACCAAAGTTCAATCACTTATAACCAAGAGGAACCTCTTGATTCCTCTACTACATTTTTTTATTCTTTACCACCTTTTCCTTTGTGTCCCTCATTGTGTACAGCCTTCACAAATTAAATGGCAGCATGCACCAGTTTGGTGTGGGCAGTCAGAGATCTGCACAGCAACACTTAAGTCTTCAGACTTCTACTTCCAACTTTGTGAAGCAAACAGCCAATTTCTAGTTGTTTATTTTAACTTAAAATATTTGACTAAGGTTTTAATTTTATTTCCCTCTCCTCGCTTACAAGGGGAGAGGAAAAAGGTAGATATCAGTTTTAATAGAGGAATTTTTTTAGCACTTGTAAACATTAATTTGACAGTTCTGTTTTAATTTTGAGTCTTTCTTCTCAAGGTGATCAGTGTGAGCGAGCGCGACGTCTGCAGTCTAAAATGATGACGAACTTGGCTATGGCAAAGGATCGTTTGCAACTTCTAGGTACCAGTTGCTATTCATGATTTGGAAAGTTGGTACACGTGATGATGCATTAACTTAATATATTTCATTGTTTACATTGAAGAGTAAAAGCCATTGCAGACTTTTTTATTTATAGTAGCATAGTGTGTGTTTCTCAGCCTTTTCAGGGTGGTGAGCCCTTATTTGAAGCAAAAATTTTAAAAAAGGAGCCCCCTGAGAATTACTAAACAGATATAAAATAATATGCTAGTAGATTTGACTTCACATCCTTTTGAAGGTTTTGATCACCCAGAAGCTGCTCTGGACACTTTATTTTCTTTGCTTTGAAATTATAATACAGCT
This sequence comes from Pelodiscus sinensis, assembly GCF_049634645.1. Classification (NCBI taxonomy): domain Eukaryota; kingdom Metazoa; phylum Chordata; order Testudines; family Trionychidae; genus Pelodiscus; species Pelodiscus sinensis. The sequence continues at coordinate 134,324,355 of NC_134713.1, forward strand.
GGTCCCCGACTTACGAATGCATCGATGTACAACCATCCGTACTTACGACCAACCTCCTGTACAGCCGGTCTGCGACTTACAAACAGCAATCCACGCTTACGAATAGCGCGGTCCCATTTAAATGAATGGGGTCCGACTTACAAACAGATCAGGTTACAACCAAGTGTTTGGTACGTAACTCATTTGTAGGTCGGGGACTATCTGTATATCTTTCAACACCTTTCACCCTCCAGTTGTCTTTAATGACCTGATTGAGATCTCAGCCTGCTGGTTGACAAACACTGTGTTCATGTACTGGATTTCTGCTGGATAAAATTTACAGGGGTGTTCTGCAGCAAGCACTCACTACAATTTAAACCAGTTCTATATTATTAATATGGGAATTACATTGACAGTGTCGTTCCCAGTGTGAACTATAACTGAAATAATTCAGTCTTGGAAGTAAGATTAAACAGTTGTAAAAATTAACTTCTGTGATTTTAATCAGATCATGTTTTTCTGCTTTAATTGCTAAACTTAAAACTGTTTCAGGAGCAACATATAGTAGAATCTGAGCCCTTATGAATATTACAGAATTCATTGTGAAGGAGATACATAGTCTACAAAAAAAGAGGCCTGTGATTGCCAGTGAAATGTTATTATATAATAATTTGAGTGATTTACTTTATATATTTAAAAAAAAAAATCTGGTAGAGCATCCTTTAAATAGCATTGTCCTGAAAGTGCTCTTAAACATTCTGTTTAAAAAGATTAGTTGTCGTTTTTTTCTATTTCACTGGTCATTTTGTTGTTGAGGGTTTTTGCTAAAGGAGAAGATGGCCACTTTTGAAAACAGCACCACAAAATGTGTTTTGGCCTGACACCGGATTCTCTGCCGAGGCCTCCTTCCTTCCCCCTTCAGCATTAGTTACATTTGCATCTTAACTTTTTGGACCCTGAAGAAGTCTGAGGCATCAGTCCCTTCCTTCCATTGGCTGCCATTGCTCTCTGGCCTGCTGTAGTGATGATAGCAGGAAGAAAGTGACTGTGTCTGTCCCTATTTTCCCATTTCCCTGGGGCTCTATGCAGGGATCTGCGGAGGGAAAAGTAGGTTCCCTTCCCACCTGTCTCCCTGTCCGCTCTGTTTCCTGTTGCTGCTTGGATTGGTCCACATTCTTGGCTCAAAACAGCAGCAGTTCATAAATATTTCACTCTCTAAGAGGCTCAGAGAAAGTTTGCTTCAGGAGCAGTCTCCTACAGTGATGGTAGTTGGGCAACAAAAAAGTGAAACTAAATATATGCTGTGGCTTCAATTTTGTAAAATAAACAAATTTTATAATTTGATTTCATTTATAGTCATTTAGATATTACAACAATACACTTTAAAAAATCAAAATCACTATGACTTCTGTTTGTTTGATTTGGCACATATACAAAATATATATTTGCTCCTGATGTTCACTTTTACAGTTTTGCGTATGTTAGCAAACCAAATTGAATATTGGCCATGTATGTCCTTAAATGTATTCCTGCAAAAGGAGGTGGTGAAGTTTGCAAGACTTAAGCACTCAAGTCAGAAACTGACATTGAGAGAGTACATAGAATCTTCTCTTCTCTTTATATTGTAATCTGTAATTACATGTTCTTTGCTTTATTCTGTGTGCAGCACTGATGGTCAATGAAGGTAGGGCTGGGAGAGGCAAGCTTCCAGCACCAGCCCTGCCCCTTCCACTGAAGCCCCACCCCCACGGAAACCAAGCCACCTCCCTGCTCCCTCCCCTCCCATGGAGAGGATGTGCAGCATGCTGTGCACATGTCCCCCTCTCCCGCCACCATCACAGACAGAGGGGAGAAGGGTGGGCATGCAGCCCCAGTCTCCCCAGCCCTAGGGCACTGGGGAGGGTGGGTGCTTGGGGGCAGCAACACTACTCTCCCAGTACGCCTATAATAAGCATTCTGGGTGTGGTGTGGAGTGTGGGTGGGGCCAGGCTGGTAATTTGGGAAGGCAGTGCATTCTCCCACCTAGGATACCAGATGTCCATGGTGTGCAGGCTGAAAGGCAGATTAATGTAGTAGTGGTAAATAACAAATGTTGTTTCATTTAGTTCAAATTATCTTTGAAGGAATATCAGTGAAGTCATTGCTTACTTTATTCCATATAAGTTCTTATGCTTCCCTTATTGCTGTAGTTGAGCACCTGCTCCAGAATTATACCAGTGTAATGGCGGGCAGAATTTGGATGAGGAGTTGTTCCTTGTGGTGAAGATCAGAATTATGCCACAATTTAAAAGAATTAGAATTAATTAGATGTAAAGCAATTATATCGTTGGGTGACATGTTACACTGTTTGTTACCTTTCATTACTTCTGTTTTTAAATTTAAAAATCTCTTGCTTGTCTCACTTCTGTCATTCATCCTGCGCACTTAATAAAGGCAATATTACTGTGGAAATGTGTGATAATGTAACCCAAATGTATATTGTAATGCAGATACACAAGGGGTCTTATAAGACTGCATGTGCAACTGACTTGAGAGCTTCTTTCTGTGATCTAATTGCAGGAATAGGGGACTAAGACCAATTCTGACAGAACCTTGCATGTATAAAGAGACCGATTACAGTCAGTACAGTACAGCTCTGTGCTTGCTGTGGGTCTGCAGAAATCCAGTTGCAAGATCAGGAATTAAAGGATGATTTTCCACAGTAGAATAGCAGGCTTTGTAGAATTTCCCAAGTTCTTAATACCCACTTCTAAAATATTTTGTCTGATCCAGTGAGAGCTATCAAACGCTTTACTCAGTGTATGGTAGAGAGAGACACACACATAGAGGAGGGTTATTTGGCTGAAACTTAATTCAAATATGGAGAAAGTGATGTTGGTAGTATAAGGAAAGCAACCAGAAAATGACATTGATTACATCTTTCTTTTTAAACATGTACTCCTCATTCGTTTTGCCTGCATCTCTAGGTATTGTTGCGTCCCTATCTGCTGTTTAAAAAAATCTCACAGAAGCATTGCTTGTATGGCTTTTTCACATAAATGGCCTCAGCTTCTTAGCCCATATCCATGATATGTGGCTATGTGCCAAATGATCCTGTCTTGTTTTGAGATTAGTTTTGGGGACTCTTAAGAGGTGAAACCTTCAGTTTACTTTGGAAACTAAAGCTAATGCATAATGTGTCTTTTTAGTAGAGATGTTAAAGTATGTGTATAACTGTGTAACTGCTGACAATATCAGTGCCTACATGGTTACATGTGGGGTGTGCTCAGAGAGCCAGCTTTTAAACTGGCCCTCTCATGTGTAATGGCTCCTGCCTGCCACCCCATGCTGCTGCCTCTGAGGTTCCCTGCATGTACTGGCTCCCGCTTGCCACCCTGTGCTGCCTCTGAGACAGGTTTATCAGTTAAAGTTTAGCCCTGTAAACAGTTAACATCCCTGCTTTTTAGCTGAGATTATCAACGTAATGGCAGTTCAGAATATTTTGTTGGGCTAATGCCTAATTTACAGATGATTGTATTTTGGGCTATGGGATCTATGGCTGCAATTTACATGGGATAAAGTGTCAAGGCCCTTTAGGAGTGGCAGCCATGAACAAACACGGTTGTTTAGGTCTACTTGTATTCTGAATGCTCTGAAGATCTTTGTAAATGTGGCATCCCAAATGATTATCTTAATTCACTTGAAAATGAGATTATTTTATTCTGTTTAAGCAGAGGTACAGGAGAGATTTTCCTGTTTTTTGGAAACTGTGTAGTTTTTGGAACTGGGCAGTGTTACATACGCCAGTGCTAAAATGATGAAATTAGAGACTGATCTGACTGCAAGAACTGTCTCTGTATTAAGAGGTAGCAATCACATCTTCCTGTAGGAGGAAATGCTATAAGTTCCTACTCACTCGAGCTCTGACCTGTGAGATATTGGTGGTGAGTGATGTCAAGAAGACACTTGTACCGGCAAGGGATGTTTCTATCCAGTATAGAAAGACTTCATGTCTTCCCACTCACCTCCCTTTAGTAGAGACCCTGGCCAACTTCAGGCACAAAAGTTCATGATATAATAGTTTCCTACTGAGTGAAACAAATGCTTCTGTTTTGTGATTGCTACTTGTTGCTTTTGTACAGCTTTTGTATTTAAGCTTAATATATTTCTTTCATAGACAGGAAATGTACAGGCACGGATTTCACGAATAATGAAATTGAAGAGATTGGGTGGCTGATACATGCAGGGAGAACAAACTTATTTTCATAGGAGTTGGAGCTAAGTGTTACCAAAATGAGAAGAAAGTAGAAGCAGTTTACTCTGTCTAGCAGGATGAGCAAAAGATTGATGTATTAAATGTGTTGTACAATGAAGACTGGTCTCAAGGGAAAAGACTGCAGTTTTTGTTGAGTTTTAAGATGCTTTATCAAAATAATTCATTATCAGGGAGATAGATGAATTAGATTCTTCTGTCAAGACTTACAGGATCTCGAGCAAAAGATTTTTTTTTTCCAACAAATGGCCTAGTCTAAACAGAGCTTTTTAGTGGCGAAACTTCTTCTGCAGAAAGAACTGGCAGCAGATATGCAAATGAGTGCAATTTGCATTTCTGCTGCTGCAAAAATCCAGCAGTGTAGACTTAGCCATAGATTACCTTGTCTTTTTCCCAGTATAGAAAGGCCTTCAGGCACAATGCAACAATTGGGTTGCAAACAACTGGCAGGAGCTGGGGCAAGATGATTTTGGAAATATTAATAAGAATTGCTTATATAGGTGAAATGCATTAAAAATCAGTCTCTGCTGTCATCACCTCTGTCTGTTGGCAGTTGCTGTTAAGCATAGTATTAGGGGAGGCTTTTTTTAGACCTGAAGGATAGTTGCTTTTCACATTGGTTTAGGGAAGGTGTTGCATGGGCAAAGATGGAGTCAAATTATGTTTTCCTGTTGCATTTGGGTTTTAATATACCCATCATCATGGTAACTGAGCACAAAGGTATTTCTGGGGAAAGCTAACATGGGTGATTGAGGCTGGCAAATATCTACAGGCAGGACAACTGTGAAAAGTAGATGAATCGGGGGGAGAAGCAGAGTTCTGAAGGGCCTGAACAGCAAGGACCAAAAGTTTGTATCTGTTGCAATGAAGAAAGGGGAGCCATGGAGTGACTTGAAACGAAAGATTATAGTATACTTTTAACTTGTGTGATTGAGAGAAGATTCCTATTTTTCAAAATATTCCTTCATTTATTTGTTCACTGCTAATCGTTGATTTATGTTGTGCCATTCATTTTTGTGGCAGAGTTTTTCCTATTAATCTTCAATTATTTTCATGAACACGTTCGGGTATTACAGAAGTTAAACTTTTGGTTTGGTCAGAAACAAGGGTATCTTACATATTTATCTTTTTAAATTACATGCAACAAACTGCATAAGAAGCGAGAGTTCTACAGACTTCAATTCACATTTTGAAACCCTGAAGTCCTCTTTCCTTTGAGTATTAGGAACTGTCAAACAGGTTTTGTTTATTTCAGACATGTAAAATGTGGACTAACTTACATATCTGTTACAGTGAGCCACTTTGTATGTAAAAGAGTAATTGCCCCACGCAGATGGTCTACACAAGTTCCCAATGGAAGATTTCCATTATGGGATTGTTGTACAAATCCCACTTTGTCAAATCCTGTGCAGTTCCATTGTGTATAAAACTGCTTTCATAGATTTGTATTAATACACACAGGATTTTTTTTGTTGGGCTCACAAAGTAGTTAGCATAAATAGAAATATCCCTTTTATCATTGACCCTTATGTGCGAGATACTAAAACCCAATGTTATCATTTCTATGTGATCAGCATACATACGTTTAATTGGTTTAGTTTTTGTTTTATTTTATTTTGTCCTTTCCCCCCTCTGTTTATTGCATAGAGAAGCTGCAGGCAGTTGTGCAAATTCCCAAGCCGCAAACCGAAGTCTATAATGACAGTACTAACCTGGCATGCCGCAATGGACATCTCCAGTCAGGTGGGTTTGGTTTCACTAGCACTGAATTTAATCAGGGGATGTCTTTCAGATTTTGGTATGTTGCAAGTAATATGTTGAGTTTCCTGGCCCCACATTAATTTGTTAAATCTTGTATGTTTCTATTTTAAAGGTTTTGTATAAGTACATTCCATCCTCATAAGGCTTTTTGTTAATGCTGTTTGTTTATATTGCAGTCCTTAGCTGTCTCAAAATAGCTCTGTTTTGGGTTTTTTTGCTCCTTCTCATGGTTTTCAAAAAGTTAGGGTCCAAAAGAGTTTACCTTAATGTGCTTTGATCTAGTTCCATTTCAGAGAGGACTAGATGCATTACATAAGGACAGCCATGCTGGGTAGACTAATGGTCCATCTAGCCCAATATGCTGTCTGCCGCCAGTGGCCAATACCAGATGCCTCAGAGGCAGGGAGCACAACAGGTAATCCTCATGTGATTCCCTCCCCTGTCCTCCATTTCCAGACTCTAATGAGCTATTTAATGCATGACAACAGGATCCACAGGGACAGTTAGTCCACAGCAGGCTGATGCAGTTTGATAAACTAAATGCTTGTGTAGACAAGCTCAAAAGACTGGATTCCAAAAACACTTTTTCTTGTAGTAATATATTTAAAGAAGGCTAACATGGTGCACTTTATAATTTAAATGTAAGTTCTTGATTTCTGGAATTTCCTTTTATTTTGTTGATTTGTTTATTATATAGAACTGGTATGAGCTAAACTCACATTAGGTTGCTTTAACTAGATGTCATTTGTGTTTGTAATAGATTTTGTTTTCTGCTTTCAGTGTAAAAGAAAACAGACAAACAGCAACATTAGGAATTTTTAATTATGGTTTTCTTCTCTTCCCCCTGCCCCTCCCAAAATTAATATACCAATAATACTAAGTTGTTAAAGTGTGTTTCCTGTCTGGGTGCTACATAAATGAAGCAAGAAGTTTCCTGACTTCTATAAACTGTGTTCAGAATTGAGAGACTCTTTAAAGCCAACAATATGATGTAATCAGAACTATAAGCCAAATTTACGAATTCACATACATTGTAGACTAATCATGTTAAATAAAATTAGGTTAAACACCAATGGAATTAATAAAACTCAGTTACAGAGCGCAGAACAAAGCAATCAGAATAGTATGAAATAGTCTTTTAAAGTGACTGTCAGTTTAAAATCTAGTCAGTTGAGTTTAAATAGCTTTCAGCAATTTTCTTGCCTTTGAACACCTAAACTATTTTTCCAATAATATGGGCACTTTTCTATTAAGAAACCCCCCCTGGCTTAAAACAAACTTGTTTTAAAACTAATAACACATTCAGATATATTTGTTTTAATTATTGTGTATTGTCTCTGGAATTTTTCAGTTAGTGTAGCTTTTGGTGTTTGGAATAATGTGAGTTTAAAAAGTCTTCATTTTTATTTTAAGTTGACAATTTAAGCCCAATAAAACTTGGGTTGTCTGCATCCAGCTGGTTTTAAGTTTGAATACATACACACTACCCAACCTCTGAAGAAACTTAGGCTGCTTTCTCTTTCGTGTACTCTACTTCTGTGGTGGTTTGTTTTTTGCTAGGTTTTCCACACTAGTTTTCTAACATGGATAGCTCAGCAAAAGAAAGTTTACTTGTGCAGGCTTTTAATTTTGGCAAGAAACAATTCTAGTACTCACAGCTTGTTGAGAAGTTCCCCGCATAAGTACAAATTGTCTCCTGTCCTTCAGGGAAAGCATCAAACAGGAGGAATCTGCTTCTTTTGCAATAGGGTCCTCTTCTATTAAGCTCAAGTATATATTTTTTCCTGTCATCATAGGTACCACCATAAATGAAAAAAATAATGGAGGATAGCAAAGTTACACTGGCGTCTGAGATTGGCCTTAAAACCTGTACAAAGAAAAATAACAGTTCTTTATAAAAATAGCATAGCAGTCTAAAAACTCCCCATTTCTGTTAATTACTTATTATAATTTTTTGTTCTGTTTTTTGACTTTCAGAAACTATTATCTAAGGTGCTTGCATGACCTCAATTGTTCTGATATTATGGCATCCCAATCAGAGCTGGATTACCAAATAGGCAGACTAAGCACATGCTTAGGGCACGAGCAAAGCAGGGGCACCAAAAAAAATGAGATTTTCTTATGGTATAGTATTGTTTTTATTTTGAATTACATATTTGGGGGGGGGGCATAATCTTTTCAGTGCTTAGGGCCTCTAAAGGTCTTAATCTGGCCCTGATCCCAATTGTCAATGTAATTATCCTCTCAACGTCCTTGTAAGGTAGGGGAAGTACTTTATTCCCATTTTACAAATGGGAACTGAGCCACCGAGAAAGCAACCTAAGGTGGCACATAGGAAGTCTATAGGGAAACAGGGTCTTGAAACCAGATAACTCTAGTCCTGAGCTAGGTCCCCTAGTATTGGACCTTCCTTCCTCTTATTTTTGCATAGTACGTTTACCAGCTATTCAGCTAACTTTCATACTATGAACAATAAGGTTTTAATTAAAACCAATGAATATTTTTCTACCCAACACAGCTGAAAATGAACAAGTGTTTTGCGACAGATTTAAACTGGTAAATGACACGCTTGCTAGCTACTTAAAATAAAAGAAAAATCACTGTCAAGGGAAAAGCTTGGGGAACTTGTGGACTAATCTATTATTTGTATAGATTCACACTTGCCACTTCAGGAATTTCTTTACAAAAGAGATTCTGAAGTAGTGAAGGGTTGTTGAGTCATTCTCTCTTCTGGATTTCAAAACATTGTCTGAGCACTGGCAGAGGTAAATAATGGAATGCCTCTCCAAGTAAGAAGACCTGGAAGAACAGACACGGATAGGTAGGGTAAAGTAATGGTGACCTAGGGATGTTAAAATTAGATCAGTCAACTAATCAAATAGTTGATGTAATTTCCATCGACTGTTTGATTAGTCGGTAAGGGCACTTCAGCTTTGAACTGTAGCAAGAGCTTCTCCCCTCTCTCTCCTCACCCCACTCCTCCGCTTTTGCTTATTGGATAGTCAATTAGTTGATTAGTTGTTTACATTCCTATGGATACCTTTTTCTTTTTCCCCTCCTACTCCCCGCCCCCAACTCCTGACAGTAGTTAGGAGGCTATAGAATGGGACAATGATAAAGTTATTTCTCCCTCTCTACAACAAGAAGAGAGCTTCAAATTTATAAAACCTCTACTCACAGGCTGATCTGAAATACAGAATTCCCAAATGGGGGGGGGGGGGGAGAGAATTCTCGAAATATGTTTGTCCTTCCTGGTATCTGGGCTTTTCATTAGATTGTTGCTTCTTGACCTTGCTGAAGACCCTTGTCTCTGTATCTTTCTGTCTAGATATCTGGGCAACTTTTCAAGTTCTGTTCATAAGGTTAAGGTGGTGCTTAGTCTTGCATTCTTTGTAAATGTACTCTTTTGTTTTGCTTAGTTGGTAATCATACGACCAATGTTCTTCTTTCGCATAACCTTTCATTACAACAAGAACATAATTCATATGTGTAATGTTCATTAAAATGTGCCTTGATATTTATCTGGAACAGATTAACGATTTTAGACTATCTTGCGCTTTCTCGCCCCCCCCCCCCCCCCCAATTGGTGCTATTAGAATGGGTCAATGCTAGACACCTTCCAAGGGACAGTCTTTCATCCAATAGCTGTCTGCATTTCTTATGGTTATTCTTTGGCAGGCCTATATCATGGAGGGTTTTTCTTCAAACCTTTATTATTTTGATTTAATTTTTAAACTGTTTCTGACCCTCACCTCTTAGGCCAAGTACCCCAAGTAACTTCAATATATACCAGGATTACCTCTATTTTGAAAATGTGCCTCTTGGATTTTTAATGTTTTCCTTGTGACACTGATGTCTCTTTTGTTCAGCTAGTCATTTATAGATGCTTCTGGAGCTCTCTAAAGTGTATAAGTGAGCAGTCTTGTGACAAAACTTACCTTTAGAGTATAAGTTACTCCATGTGCTTGTTCCTGTATTTAGACTAGGTTACAACAAACCTACCAAAATTGTTCCATAGAGATGGATACTTGTCATATTTTGTTTCTTTGTAAGGTGGTAGAGGTACTTTATATTTTCTAGCAAGGGGAGGCACAAGTCTTCATGGTTTTATTTTTAAAATATTAATCCTCATGTGATGTATACTTTAATAATTAATTGGACTACTGCAATACTCCTAATATACTTTGTTTTATTCCTGTGTCTCAACCCATGCTGAAGTTTACTTTAACATTGAGTACATCAGGAACAATTGAATGATTTACTGTACAGCTCTTTGTTGGTACAGTGTTAGTGATTCAGTACCACAGTTTGGGTATCCAGATTTTAGGCTTACTTGATACTGACATACTTTATCAAGCATAGGTATACAGAAGTGAATGGCAAGTTGCCTTCTGGAGATGCTACTTTTACTGATACAGGTTAAACTAGTTGCCTGAATGGAGTAAGCTACCCCCCCCCCAGTATAGGAAAAACCAAGGATTTCGTTTGCATAGCTTTTTCAGTCTGAGGAGATGGAAAAAATTCAGTGACATAGCTGTGCTGGCAAAACATTTACATCTACACCAGGGTTTAGTAGCTCTTAACTTAGAGATGTTTAGGGCATTAAGCATTCTTGCAGTTGTCTTTGAATGTATGTTGCTGAAAGATCTTGAATGTGTATTTACTGAATAGAAATAATCTAATGAGCTTGACTATTCAGTCAAGTGAATAAGGGACTAATTATGAATGTTGATAGTCTCTTGTATTTGATCCACAGATACTGGTATTATAGGTGAATCACAATTGCCTAGATAAGCTATCTTTAAGATATCTTTTAAAGCAGAAATAGATTGCATAGTTGTGATTATTTTTTTATTTTTTTTTTTAAAGCAGAGTTGGACTAGCATTGCTGACTTAGTGGTCTGAAATCTGAATAAAACTCATTTTCTGGTTTGACATTAGTTTTTAAAAAATCTTTTTTTCAAGCAGAAACATGCCTTTCAAGAACATTGTCAAAAGTGCAAAAATCGGTTTTTTTTTTTTAAATGAGTGAATTACTGTTTTTTTTTAATAGAGTGGAATTACACATTTAAACATTGGAACAGTTTTTCTTATCCAATACTACTTTTGTTCCTCAACTTCTAGTATTGTCAAGCTTGATAATTTGTCTTTCATTAGGAAAGTGTATAAAAAGCGCTTATATCACGTTCAGACTGCTTCCTCCTACAGTGTAGTCTGGAAATTGAGATGTACAGGCAGTCCCCGGGTTACGCGGATCTGACTTACGTCGGATCCGCACTTACGAACGGGGCTTTTCTCGCCCTGGAGGACGCGGGCGGCAGGACCGCCCAGACGCGCCGCGGTCCCGCCGCCCGTGTCCTCCGGGGCAAGAAAAGCTGCTCCACATCTCCCTGGTCTGCTGGGAGGGGGGAGCAGATCAGGGAGACATGGAGCAAAGCCGCGGAGGACTGCGGCGCGTCTGGGCGGTCCCCCCACCCAGTCCTCCGCGACTTTGCTCCGTGTCTCCCTGATCTGCTGGGGGGGGGGGGGGGGGGCGCAACCAGGGAGACGCGGAGGACGGGTCGGCGGGACCGCGGCGTCTTGGTCCCGCTTCCCGCGTCTCCCTGGTTTGCTGGGGGGGGGGGGGCGAGCTAGTCCCCCCCCCCTCCCCCCCCCCAGCAGACCAGGCTTTTCTCGGGACGCCTGTGGTAGAGCAGCTGGGGTGCTGCTGGGTTGGTCCAGTATCCCCGAGGAGCGGCGCTACTGTAGCAACCCAGCAGCACCCCAGCTGCTCTGCCCCAGGCCTCCCCAAGTCAGCCGCTGCTGAAACTGACCAGCGGCTGACTACAGGAAGCCTGAGGCAGAGTTGCTCTGCCCCGGGCTTCCTGTAGTCAGCCACTGGTCAGTTTCAGCAGCGGCTCAATCTGGACGCAAGTTCCGATTTACATACAGATTCAACTTAAGAACAAACCTACAGTCCCTATCTTGTACGTAACTTGGGGACTGCCTATATGTTCTTCTTTTAATTGTGGTGAGAGCTTCTCTGTCAATCCTTAACCTTGAATAAGCAGACAACCACATTTTGTCTATGGGTGGATGGGCTGGATGTATCTATATCATAGACCACAACATGGCCTCTTTACCCTGATTATTACAGTTTAAATTTTCAGTCTGTGGGCTGCATGAGGAACAAACAAGCAGCAAAAGCACAGGATTTACGGAAGTGGAGACTTTTAGCATAATCACTGAATTGGGTTAAACAGACCAGTAAATCACTTGCGTAATACAAGTTTCAAATTGAAGCAAAGCTGTCTGATGTCTCATTCTTGGGGGTCCTACCAAATTGATGGTCCATTTTGGTCAATTTCATGGTTCTGGGATTTTAAAAATCTCATGATTTCAGCTATTTAAATCTGAAATTTTATTGTGGTGTAATTGTAGGGGTTTTGACCAAAAGAGGTTGTAGGGACGGTTTCATGTGGTTAATGTAGGGGGCATAGCAATATTGCTACTTTTTACTTCTGCTCTGCTGCTAGCAGCAGTGCTGCCTTCAGAACTGGGCAGCTGGAGAGCAACATGGCTCTGAAGGCATTGCCCCACCAAAAGCAGCACAGAAATAGGGTTGCATGGTATGGTACTACCACCTTTTATTTCTGCGCTGCTGCTGGTAGGATGCTGCTTTCAGAGTTGGGTACCCTGCCAGCAGTCACCACCCTCAGTCCACCCAGCTCTGAAGGCAGTACAGAAATAAGGGTGGCAATACCGCAATCTCCCTAAAATAAACTTGAGATCTCCCCCACCCCCCACAACTTCATTTTGGTTCAGGACCCCTAATTTGGAAAACAGTATGGAATAAAAGCACACCAGACCAGATTTCAGAGAGAGATGAGATTTCATAGTCCATATCATGTTTTTCTTGGCTGTGAATTTTGTAAGGTGCTAACCATTTTTGGAATTTAGATCTGAAACTTAATGTTCTTTATATACGGATTCAGCCGAGCCAGGGCATTTCTAGATCAAGATTTCGTTGAATCTATCACCCTGTTACATCATCTTTCCACAGTATATCCATGCAGATTTTTGGGTTGCAAAGTTTCACTTTTGACCACAGAGCGAAAATCAGTCTTAAATTCCTTTAAAAAAACTGCTTGTGACTAATATGCACAAGTGTACAGCAAAATGTATCTGTTCAGGATCTATTTTTATAGAGAGAGAAGTAAACTGAAGTACTGTTCTGCTGAAGATATATGTCCTAGTATTGCCAACTCCCAAGAATGAAAAAATGATGAAATTGGCTTTAAAACATGAGGTCTAAACAAATTACTTTCTTGTGTATTCTTTGAATTTCTAGGCAGCCCTTTATTCCCCAATTTGTGTTGAAAATGTGATGGTTTTCACACTTTTGAAATATCTATATTAGTCAGAGCTGTTTCTGCAGGCTAGCATTGATTAAGATGGAGTAACAGTAGTAATGAAACTGGTGTCATGAGCTAGCCACTAGCTCCCAGACACTTGAGCTGCTACAACTGCACAGCTCTTCTTATTCAAGCTAGCTAGCTGCTAGAATTAAAATGTGGAATTATTAGGTGTAGAAAATTCCTCTTTAAAGTGTCATAAAGGTACTGTGTGTTTTTGTTTGTTTGTTAATGTGAACCTGGGGAGCTTCTTTTTTTTTTTTTTATACAGAAGTTGATTGTCATACTTCCCATTTTAAGCCCTCTTCCCTCTAATCCCCCTCACCTGCCTTTGAGACAATCTGATCTTTTGGCTGGGAGAGGTTTTACTTTTTGAAAAGTGTGGTAATTGAGTAAGGGGTTTGAGTGAAGAATTTGGAGGAAAATAGGCTTTACTTTTAGAAGTCTTCTAACGGTTTTCCTTTAATATACCTCAAATGAGTTATCTTAAATACCAAATGAGTTATGTACAATCAGAAATAAACACAAGGTTGTTTTTGTTTTTGTTTTTTTTAAATCTTAAGTAGCTACTTTTGGAGTAACCTGTTATAAATAATCAGTTCATGGATTCCAAGACTTCAGAGCCAATTCAGGAGTTCATGCTTTTTTAAAATTAAAGCTCTGAGTTTATAAACAGAGTTTGTGAATTTGAGCCAAAGAGTTTTGGCTCAGGAAAGCTACCAATTACAGAAGCATGTCCTCTCTCATTCATACATTCAGTAATTTAATTCTATTTCATATGTTTTTAGAAGCTTAATACATGTCTGACAGAGTTTATAAATGCCTGGAGCAAGTATGTTCTAGTCAAAAGACTTAACTAACCACTGTTGTAAAGCCCCTAGCATTCTTCACTCTCCTTGGATGTTGCTTATGAGATTGGCTGGCTATGTTTTCAGTGGTGACAGTCTGTAATTAGTCAAAGTTTGGATCTCTGTTGTAGGAAGACTTGTCCTCACTGCAGTCTTTTTAAGCTGGTTTAGGTAATAGTTCATGCAAGGTCAGTCACACTAACAGCTAGGAATGCACAGACTCCATTAAGTTTCTCACTTGAGCTTCTTTCTAAATAGTTTGTATGAGTAATTTATAATTGTGACACTCATTAAACCTTCCAAAGTTAAGATAAATTAACATTACTAAATTCAATACTATAGCTTTACTGAAATATTTGACACTGCTATATATATTTTAAAATGTTTTTTACATTCTGAAAGCACTTTCTCTAGAAAACATTTCTTTTTAATTTCTACATGTCAGTTTAGTTTTTCAGAAATTGTTTCTTAAACTTGGAGAAGTGCATGTTTAAACAAAACATTACAATCTTGAAGTTGAAAAATAAAAAAATACCTATTTTGAAATTGTACCTGAAGTTCATCAACCAGTTTTTCTTAATTCTGATGTCTTATTTTTTCTACCTGTCCAGAAAGCAGTCTTTCTTTAGTAATGCTTTGTCATGTAGTCTCATCTGTACTTCATTATAGACTACAGAACCCATTTCTGCCTTGCCTCACTGTGTATGCTGATAGGGAAATTATTGCTGTGCACTGAATATAAATCCAGCCATCCTCAAGTCCACTTATTTGTTGCATAAATGCCATGTTTTTCTGTCCAACATCCACCAATCCAGAGCCCGAGAACCTCATTTTCCCCTGTACAATTAATGTGCACAGACTAGCTACACCAGTGTACGCACTTAATTGAACCTACATATACAAGCCAAATAGCCTCTTAGTATTTCTATGTACTTGCCATAGATGTCTGAATCAGTGACCAAAATTGAGATCGCCTTCCTTATGGAGGGAAGCCAGACCAAGCAAGTTATGGCTATATTGCATTAGTTTTACTCAGAAGTTTAAGATGGACCTGTGTCACTATCAGCTGGTATGGTAGGCAGGCAGGCTGCCTTAACGCCGTTTATTTAATGAGAAAATAAAACTCAATTTCTTCACTTGTGGCCCTTCAGATTTTTAAATTCCAGCTTGTGTATGACTGGAAATTGTTACAAATCTTGACTACTTTAATGTTTAGCAGAAAATGAAAATGACCTACTATATAATAGAATTAGAAAACTTCATATGTTGAATGTGCTTAGTAAATTACTGTTAACTTCTGAAGAACAATGCTGTGAGCATTATTTTTCTGAAGGAGAAGGCTGCTTTGGACCTGGCATTTTAAGACTTGACTACCTTTTCATTATTACAGCAGTTGTGTACTCTTTCTGAAATATTTGTATCCTTATCCGTATCCTTCCTGTAATACTTGAAAGGAGAAGAGGGATACTTTTTAAGGACCACCAACTAGCATAGATTTCAAAGGAATCTTTTTTAATTTAAGGATTTAACTTTAAACAAAGTTTTATGGCAGGGGTGCCCAAACTTTTTTCAAAGAGGGCCAGATTTGATGAAGTGAACATGCGTGAGGGCCGACCATTTTGCCTGACATTCTTTGAACCATTAAAATTAAATGCAAATTAACTATTTTATGCAAAGTTTATTGCAAACGGCAAACGACATAACACCAACTATACATGTTGTGTCCAAATATATTTATAACTGATTTAGACCAACTGACATTAACTGAGATTTTACAATGTATTCATCTCAATTGAAAAAAAAACTTGCCTGCACTAATGTGAAGGGTGAAACTGAGATCTGGACTGCAGCACATAGGCTAGGTCTGGTTCAAAGGCAGTGGTTTTGATGCGCAAAATGTCACGCAGGTGAGAGTCACTTAGTCTTGTCCTCACGCGGTTCTTGTTAAAGTTCATAGCAGAGAATGTCTTCTCACACATATATGTTGAGCCAAACAAGCTCAGCATTTTCTTAGCCAATGTTCGAATCTCTTGAAACCGGCTCTTATCCAGTTGGCGGTAAAAGTTCACAAGAGAGAGCTGTTGGTGACGACTGCGTAACTCGCTGTCACAATGCAGCTCAATGAGCTCGAGCTGCAGCTGATCTGGAGCATCCTCGGGGTCAACAGAGAATGGAGAGGAGAAAAGGCTGATCTCCTTTTTAATAGCTGCAAAGTCCTGAAAGCGCTGTTTAAACTCCCCAGCCAGAGATGCAATGTCTGCTGCATACCTGCTCGTTTGCGCACTGATATTGTCCTGTGGAAAACTGTTCATTATTTCCTGCAACGCTGAAAAATGTATGGTATTGGGCTGTGTTTGTGACAACTGCCTTATGAAAAGTTGCAGCTTTGTCCCAAAGGCTTTGAGGTGTGAATAAAGCTGGTTCACTGCTGCATCTTTCCCCTGAAGACTCGTGTTCAGTACATTCAGATGCTTTATGTCAACTAGAAACCCCAAATCAGCCAGCCAAATAGGATCAGATAGTTCTCGCATTGGTTGTCCCTTTGTTTCCAAGAATTCTCCGATTTCCTTTCTGAGAGAGTAGAAACGCTGCAGTGCAGACCCCCGACTGAGCCATCTTACATCGTTGTGATATAAAACATCTTCGTATTCAGCCTGGATGTCCAGTAGAAACTGTTTAAACTGGCAGTGGCACAGGGCTTTAGAGCGAATAAAATTAATAGTCTTTAGCACCGGTTTCAGAACATGATCATATTTGAGATGTTTAGCACAGAGAACTTGCTGATGAATGATACAATGGAGTTTAATAGCTTTGCCTCCTTCTTCGATCACCTTGTTACAGATTAGGGTTGATAATCCACTTCGTTCACCAACCATGGCAGGTGCCCCATCAGTAATAATCCCAGTAACTTTGTTCCAAGGCAGTTTCATGTCATCTATGGCGGAACTAACAGAAACAAATAAATCTTTTCCTCTTGTTTGGTCCGTAAGGCTCTGGAGGTCAAGTAGCTCTTCAGTCACATTCATTTCATCGTCCACCCCTCTCATAAAAATCAGCAACTGAGCTGTGTCAGATAGGTCCGTGCTTTCATCACAGGCTATTGAAAAGAAGTCAAAATCCACTCCTTTGGATGTCAACTGTCTCTTAATATCTGATGAAATCTCTTCAATTCTCCGTGCTACAGTGTTACGAGCCAGGCAAATGTTGGCAAACTCTTGCTTCTTCTCGGGACAGATATTCTCAACCATTTTCATAACGCATTCTTTGATAAAGTCACCCTCAGCAAAAGATTTGCAATTTTTAGCAATTAACGTTGCCACCTCATAGCTCGCCCTTGTGGCATTTTCATTTGACTCACGGGCTCTTATGAAAAATTTCTGTTGTGACATTAAAACAGCTTCAAGTTGCTTCAACTTTTCACTGCGGTCGTGCCCTGTAAGCTTGTCGTATGTGCTATGTCTCGACTGGTAGTGTCTCTTGACATTAAATTCCTTATAAACAGCCACAGTCTCTTGGCATATCAGACAAACACAGTGATTCTCTATTTCAGTGAAGAAATATTCCACTTTCCACCTGTCCTGGAAGCGGCGGCCCTCACTGTCAACTTTCCTTCTCTTATGTACAGTCGCCATTTTTTTAAATTGACCAGAAGGGGAAGGGATCATGTGAGCGCAGTGCCAGAGGTTTAATACACTGCCCAAGTAATACACTGCACTAATACACTGCCCAACAAGAATTCTCTTGCCTTTGTGGCTGTTTGTGGCGAAGTCTCTAATGATGAGCTCCTCGTGCCTGAGCCCGTTTGTGGCGAAGTCTCTAATGTTCGCAGCTCCACATGCCTGAGCCCGCCAGGAAGCTGACAGTGCGCAGGGCCAATCACAGATACTGAGCTTGAGCAGCTGCGGAGTCCGTCCCTGATCTCAGCAGCTGCGGAGTCCGTCCCTGCACTCTCAGCCCCAAGGTAGAGGGCTTGCAGGGTCAGAGGCGGGCGGAGAGCGCAGGGCACGCTGGCCTCACGGCGGCCCGGGGACAGGGCGAACCCGTAGCCAAGCGGGGGAGCAGGGCTGCGGACGTGCCCTACATGGAGGACTTTAGGACCGCAGCGGCCGCCATGGACGGCGGCGGCGCGGCCGGAAGCGGCGCCAGTCAGAGGAGCGCCGGGGAGCCAGGAGAGGGGGAGGAAGCGGGGGCTGTCCCTGCACTCTCAGCCCCAAAGCGGAGTGTAGGGGCAGGGTTTGGGACCGCGGCGGCGGCGGCCCGAAGCGGCGCGCTGAGCGCACCAGTTAAAAAAAGCACCGGGGAGCCAGGAGAAGCGGGGGGCCGTATTAAATCCGACCGCGGGCCGCATTTGGCCCGCGGGCCGGACTTTGGACATGCCTGTTTTATGGCATCCTAAAAGATTAGTCTTTTCTACTACCACTTCACTTTTTTGTCTGCAAGTTGAAAATTAAATTTTATCTAAAGTCCGGGTTCTTAACTTAGTTTTACAACTGAGGTGTGTGTTTATACATTTCACTATTTCATTAGCACCGTGCATGTTTAATATGCTTTTATGACATTAGCTTTCCTTTTTCCTTTGTAGAATATGGAGCTGTTCCAAAAAAGAAGGATCCATTAGCGCACCCCAGTAACTCCCTTCCTCGTTCAAAGACTGTTGCAAAAACTGGATCCACTGGCCTTTCTGGTCACCATAGAACCCCTAGCTATAGTGGGATATCAACTTTCTCTGTAACTAGACAGGGAGCAAATCCTGCACCTTCGACATACAAGGTATGCTAGAGATGAAAAGTGTCCATCAGCTGCTGGAGTTAATGCAAAACCCATACCAAGCTCTAGTTTAGACTACATTTAGTAAAACCTCAGAGTAATATTTGTTTTGGATGGGAATATTAAATGTATATGTTCAGTTGCCTATGATATTTTAAATAGTAATGTTTTTGTCTGAAAACTTTTGGGCTTGGTCTCCATTCCAAAATGAATCTCTCTTCACTCTCGCGCCCCCCCCCCCAATTCATTTTGCCTTAAATCTAAGAATATTTTTAATTGAATTAAAAGGGCTTCTTTGTATTCAAATGATATTTTAAAACTTATTACCCACTATTTCTAGATATCGGGAAATACATTTTACTCAGTAGCCCTAGACTTTTTTCTTTCCTGTTCCCTGTAAATCATTCATGTACAAATAGCTGTTTCTCTTAGCCATTATAAAGAAGGCTTACTACATAATTTACATTGTGAGGCTGCATTTGAAGTATAGCAGTAAAAGATCTATGCCAGTAAAGTGAGATGAAACAATTAGAAAGGAAAAGGAAGATCAGGGAAGAGACATGAAACAGAATCTGATTGGAAATTTGATGGTGATGGTACTGGGATGGTGAGGGGATGTGGCTTGGGGATCACCTTTCAAAAGCATTATAAGAGAGGGGGAAGCTTGATTAGTAAAAGTTTGGGATTCTCTGAACTATTGATTGCTTATAGTCTTTTTGAATACATACCGAGAGTCACAATTCTTATGGAAAGTGAATCAATATAGAATATTTACTAATCCTTATTTTCTAAAAATTAGCTTTTAATTTTAGAAAAATGACACGTATCAAAATATTTGGCACTTTTTAGCATCCTAAGTTTTGCATCTGAAAGTGTGATGTATGTTTTAAAATAAAATGGTTTGTATATATTTGAGAAATGCAAACTAATTTTTTGTCTTGACTTAAGGGTCCGTCAAAAAATAGCAGAACTAACAAGCCTTCTACTCCTACAACTGCTGCTCGAAAAAAGAAAGACTCGAAGATATTTAGAAATGTTGATAGTAATCTTGCCAATCTAATTCTAAATGAAATTGTTGACAAGTAAGTCAAACATAACATTTGTTTGTATTCAGAAGTCAAGTCACTTCTGATGCTGTATTTTAAATTAAAAACAAGTCATTTTTTTTTCTTGGGGAAGGAATGAAAATCAGTTCGATAAAATTAACTCGGGAAATTTTCCTATCTGTTGGAATTATATTTGCATGTTGACAGTGAGCGAACTATCCTTAAGAATCAGGGGGTAGCCAAGTTAATCTGTGCAGACTAAACTTAAACGACAAATAGTCTGGTAGCATTTTAAAGACTAACAAAACATGTAGATGATATTATGAGCTTTTGTGGGCACAGCCCACTTCTTGAGATGACCAGAGTGTTGGATGTCCAGAACTAAAATAAATAAGGGGGGGGGGGGGAACGGGACAAGAAGAGGTAGTGGGTGCAGATAAGAACTATTAGAAGGCAATAGAGAAGAAGAGTACTCACACCAGATACTATACAGACAAAAAAATCATTGGCACCTTCATTCGTTGGTAGTTAAGGTCCCAGCCATCCGGTATTAACAGATCTTAAACTGGCTGTTTTGTTACAGACCAATTCCACAAGCCAAATACACACAGGGAAGGACATTTGGCTTGTAGAATTGGTCTGTAACAAAACAGCCAGTTTAAGATCTGTTAATACCGGATGGCTGGGACCTTATCAACCTACCAAACAGTGAAGGTGCCAATTATTCTTTTTCTATATAGTATCTGTTGTTAGTACTCTTCTTCTCTATTGCCTTCTAATAGTTCTTATCTGCCTCTTTTGACTACCCAGTCTTTAGGTGCTTACAGACTACTTGTTTTTCCTGTGTTATATTCCAGCTCTGCTTTCCCCTTGATAATTTTATATCCACTACTTCTTGTTTCCCCTCTCTCCCTTCTCGGCTATTTATTTTAGTTGTGGACATCTAACATGCTGGTCATCTGAAGAAGTGGGCTGTGCCACAAAAGCTCATGATACCGTCTACATGTTTTGTTAGTCTGGTACCACTTTAAGTTTATCCTTAAGAATGAACAAGTGATTATAGATAACAGTAGTATGTGCAGTAGTAAGAATTCTTAGCTTCAAGTTGGTTCTTAAACAGTTAAATGCATGAAATCAGTCATCTCCCATCCAACAGAAGTATGCTATTGTTAGGCTAATTGATATTCTGTTTCTTTGTTAGTGGGCCAGCTGTCAAATTTGATGATATCGCTGGGCAAGAGCTGGCTAAACAAGCACTGCAAGAAATTGTTATCCTTCCTTCCCTTAGACCTGAGGTAAGCAGTCAAGCAATTTTTATCCTATTGCCATTTACCTCCAGCATCTCAAACTGGTTACTGCTGTCATAGTACTGAAAACTAGACATCCGTGATAGCCAGGCAGTGACTCAATGCACCAGTGCAGCATGGGGCTTGATGCATTCTATGAGAATAGGGCCATCCATCATATCAAACACTGCAATGAAGACAGAGGATAAATGCAATGAAGTAGTCATGGTTTGAGTTCAGGTATCACTGATCACCCTAAAGAGAATGACATTGCTATGGATCAGGCAGAGTCCAGATAGAAACAATCCAGAGATTCTGTGAATAGAAAAATGGCTGAAGAGGTCAATGTTTTGCTCCACTGTTTTTTCTCTCCCCCCCCCCCCCCCCATCTCCTTTCATTGTGTTGTTGCGGGGTAATCTAAAAACAGGGCTGTAGTTGACAGTGGGTGCTGGGAAAGGGTTTAGAATATTCGGGGTGAACAGAGTTAGGCCATTTTTTCTAAGTATAACACTGTTTAAGAGAAGTAACACTGAAAACGAGAATTGGGAGGCAAGATGAGATGGGGAAATAAATGGATATGAGGTCTACTAACGAAATTAAATTTGTTCTGCAAAGATGAAATGTTGGTGATTGGTGTATGCAAGAGTTGTGCTCACTAAGGAGGAGAATGGAAAATTGGCTGATATCCTACTTTGTGATATTTACATGGGTAATGGATGCTGGCATGTGTGGGAAGCAGAGCAAGATAAAGAAGCTGGATAGTGGAGGGAGGAATGTGGAGAGAAAAGGCAAATAAGGGAGAGGAGAAGCTGTAATGGTAGCGGAAGGGGCATGTAGGTATAGGAAACATTGAATTTAGTGGGTGAACATTTTTTGTTGTAGACGGTACTGTATTGTATACTGGCACAGGATTCAGAGTGGTCATCAAAGTTTGAAAAGAAATAGATGCTGCAGTGGTTGGGGTAGGGTCAGTCTGTTTTCCTTTTCCTTTACCTTCAAATACTAAGTGAATTGTTGCTGAATTCACGCTTGTTAAAATTAGACTTACTAGTATTAAAAAAAACTAGTCTGGCATTTGGTAGATTGGTGCCACATGTTTCTGCAGATGAAAGATACGTAACTGAAACAAAATCACAGTTGGAAAGCAAAGCAATGAATAGTACAAATTAAGAATGTAAATGGAGTAATTGCACTTGAGGGACAAGAGAGTTGAATGTTTATTGATGAATGGACAACTGGAATCAAGCAGAGGAAAATAATGGAGATTAAAAATGGTTGGTTGGAAATTGCTTGTGAAACAAACTCCTTTAAAAAGAGAAGTTAGAGAGACTCAGCACCATTTCAGAGATGGAATAGACTTTTTAAGGCTGTAGAATGGCATTGATTTGGCAGATTAAATAGATGTAAAAACTACCCTCCCTACCCTCCCACTCCCCGCTGTTCATTTTGGTTGTTTTCATGTTTGTGTCTCAATACTAATGATTTAGCAAATTAAGACAAAAACTTTAAATAGCTTTTGGAAAGCATATTATTGGTTAAGAGGTTAATTAAGGCATCCGTTTTAAAGAATGTATTGCATGTGACAGACTTGTGTTTCTAGCTCTCCCCCCTCGTCCCTCCCAAGATATAGGGGGATCAGTCCAAATAGTGTAGAAGTGTGGCTAGCTGGCCTAGGGGAGTCTAAGAGTACCCTACAGCATTCAAGGGTGAATGGGGATTGTGTACCCTTGGCAGAGGTGAAAAGGTTGAATCTGTTCAAAGCTTTAAATGTTGTGCATAATTTGAGAGGATGGAGAGAATTCCACAGTGTGTCAAATGATGGACATGGATTTCAAAACTTAGGTCTTCCACTTGCTTTTCTCAACCTTGTAGCAAGTTGCAGCTACATACCCTAAGTTAACTAAAATAAAGACAGGTTATGTCTACACTGCATTCCTCTTTCGAGAGAGGAATGCGAATACCACCGAGCGAAATTGCAAATGAAGTGTGGGTTTGAATTTCCCGCACTTCATTTGCATAATGGCATCCGGGCGCTTTTTCAAAATACTGTATTTCAAAACAACAAACGCAGTCTAGAAAAAACCCTTCTTTCGAAATAACCCTTACTTTTCTTTATTTCGAAAGAAGGGTTTTTTTCTCAAAAGAACAAACGCAGTCTAGACAGGGTTCTTTCAAAATACGGTATTTCGAAAAAGCACCCAGATACCATTAAGCAAACGAAGCGTGGGAAATTCAGATCCGTGCTTCATTCACAATTTCGCTCAACGGCATTTGCATTCCTCTCTCAAAAGAGGAATGCAGTGTAGACATACCCTTAGGCATTTGCCCAGTCCCCTTCCATCCACACACAATACCCTCTTACACTTAGTGTTTGAATTCCAAGCTAGTGGACCTGTCCGAGGGTAGAGACCTAGAGTTTGTGTGTTGCTTTTATTTAGGATAGTAACTCACCAGTTTGCTGTGAGAATGCAGACAAAATCGTTTGAGTAGTAGTTGTCCTCCTGTGATTTCTGCCTCAGAATGTGTCTAGACTACTGCTGTGTTCTTTCAAAAGTAAATCGAAAGAATGAGGCAGGTTTTTTTTGACTGTGGAAAACCTCATTTTACAAGGAATAACGCCTTTTTTTCGAAAGTGCTCTTTCGAAAAAAGGCACTGTGTAATGCAAACTGTGCTTTTTCAAAAGCATCCAGGCTGCCTGGGTCCTCTCTTTTGAAAAAGTGGCTTGCTTTTTCGAGAGTACTCAGAAGGACAGACAAATTCGCCTACAAGTTGTTGTGAAAGAGTGATTTAGCTTACTGCATCATAATCAATCATGAGTAATCATCCCAGTAGTCTTAGCATCGTACATGGACAAATATAATGCAAGTGAAGGCAGAGTAACTCCAGATAAGAGTATTGCAATGTAGCAGCGCGGAGAATGAGGGAAAGCACACAGCATGGGTCACTCACTTCTCTGCCCTCTCTAGCCAGGTTAATCTGAGTGCCAATTGTCTGACTTAACTGTATTGAAGAAATACTTTTCCTGTAAGAGCTAAGGAGGAAGAAGACTCAAGCCATTCTCTTTAGAAGTAACCATTGGGCTGAAGAGCAGAATTGGGGATAGTGGAAGATTCCGTATTTGCTGAAGAATCATTTACAGTGTGGCGCACTCTTACTCCCAACCATCTGTATATAATGTGAAGTTTTTATCTATTGTCTTTGAAGCCTAAATCTGAGGCAAATTTGTTAAAGGCAGCAATTTCAAACAAAATACTGGGGTTCTAAAGATGGTTTTTGGAGGGTAAATTAGACCTTGTGAACAACAAGGTGAGTAAGGATCTATGGCAAGTCTATACTGGCACTTTACCGCACTGCAACTTTCTGGCTCGGATGTGAAAAAACCCTCCTTGTTCCAAGTCCAGCAAGCTACAGCGCTGTAAAGTTCAAGTGCAGACTGGGCTACAGTGCTGGGAACACAGTAGCTACTCCCCTTGTGGAGGTATCGGGGGCTCTGGGAAAGCCCTCTCCCAGTTCTCCTACTGTGGTTACACTGACACTTTAAAGCACTACCATGGCAGTGCTTTACATTTTATAGCAGAGTTGAGAGCTTGCTGTGCGCTGCTCTGGCAAGAAGAGCCAGCAGGCTGGAATGTTTGGTTATAGGAGGAGGTGGGGCACACTTCCAGCTGGGCTCCTAGGGCTCTCCTGCAAGTTCCTGTGCTTAACAGCAAGCAGCCAGGCAAGAAAAAGGTCTATCTGGGCTTGCTCCCATGGTGGTCTGGAACTGCCCCAACCTCACACTTTCTCCCCCAGGGTGCAATTTAAGGAGGGCATAGGGGGCTGAAGCCCCCCATCCCTTGAGATTTGTACCGGGTCACTGCTTGCTATTCCGCTTCCTATCAAGGAGTGAGAAGAAAGCACACCACATGTACATTCCTCTCTTCTGGCTGGAGAAGGCAGAGGGCAGAAGAGTAAGTGATCTACACTGTGTGGTTTTTCTCTCGCTTTGTGAGTGACAGGGGATAGCAAACAATGTCCTGGTATGAATCTTGGGGAGAAGCAGATGACTACAGCCCTCCCCCCCCCCCCCCCTTCCCTAAATAGAGCCTCCCCACATTACCACCTACACACACATGCTCTGACACCATATTCCTTCCCCCCACAATCCCAACATCCCCTGCCATGAGCCCCTCCATGTAACATGACTACTATGCTCCCCACACATCTCCAACTCCCTGCCCTCTAAATTGCTACTTTATTTCACTGGGACATCTTTAAATAGGGCCCTATCAAATTCAGGATCATAGTATTTTACAGTTTTAAGTTTCATAGTTCTGTAACCCTGGGGGTCCTGACCTAAAAGCAGATGATGGTGGGGGTTGGTTGTAAACCATATTTAGGGAGTTACGGTATTGCCACTCTTTGCCTTTAGAGGGCTCCCAGCTAACAGCTGTGGAGCACCCTGTAGTCAGGGGAAGTTCCCAGAAGTGAATGTAATCCAGCCCTAGGAGCAGCCTGTGCAGAGCAAGATACGGTCCTGTTCCTCTCCAACTGTTAGCCCTGGCTGGGTTGAAGTCCTGCACATAGTAGGAGCTCCCAGTCCTGGCCTGCTCCCTCCAACTCCAGGCTTAACACTCAGGAGTTAAATGGGACTTAGCTGTGTTTGGGGGGTGACCTCTGTGTTCCCCCTTTCTGCCCAGTGTTCTGGGTAATTGCCCATATCACTCACTTACAAGGCTGGCCTTGTCTATCTCCTCCCCCAAAAGTAGTGAATCACCCAATACCATACCACCCTTATTTCTGCATTGCTGCTGGCAGAGAACTGCCATCAGACTGGTCTCTGGCCACCCAGCTCTGAAGGCATCACAGAAATAAGGGTGGCAATACCACAGCCCCCTACAATAGCCAGATTTCAAGGGTGAAAACCAGATTTTACAGTCCATAGCTTACTTTCCACCACCACAAATTTGACAGGGCCTTAACTTAGCTAACCTTACTGTTGGAAATAATACTACATTTTTGTTTTTATACTTCCAAAGCATAAATTTACTTTGGCTTAATTTTTTTCAATGCCTTTTTCCAAATTTTGTGTCTTGTTCACCACAGTCTCTTTTTTTTTTTTTTTTTTTTTTTTTTTTTAAGAATGCATGTCTTTAGGTTTGTAATGAGCCCTGGAATATTTTACTGAGTATGCTATGTTTCATTAGCGAAAATGGAGCTCTAGGGGTACGTCTAGACTACATGCCTCTGGCGCCAGACGCATGTAGATTAGGCTACCAGACATAGGAAAATGAAGCGGCGATTTAAATAATCGCCGCTTCATTTAAATTTACATGGCTGCCGCGCTGAGCCGACAAACAGCTGTTTGTCGGCTCAGCGCGGCAGCCATGTAATTTAAATGAAGCGGCGATTATTTAAATCGCCGCTTCATTTTCCTATGTCTGGTAGCCTAATCTACATGCGTCTGGCGCCAGAGGCATGTAGTCTAGACGTACCCCTAGTATCTACGAAACTAAAATGCTATATTGTAGAAAACTATGGATTTTTTTTAATAGAATCTTATGCTTAATTGCAATATTGGTAATCCTGCATATACATTTATTCTAACGCAATATATTTCTCAGTTATTTACAGGACTTAGAGCTCCTCCACGTGGATTATTGCTGTTTGGCCCACCAGGAAATGGGAAGACTATGTTGGTAAGAATTACTATTTATTTGGCAGAAGTTGAAATATAAGCTGTTGTCATGAATTGGTGCTTCTTTGGTCTGTGAAATTGAGAAATCCTGCATAGGAATCACCTAATCTTTATTACTATCATTCAGAGCTGTTTATTATCTCCTCCGTCAGCTCCTTACAGAACGGTTATCAGAGCCATTAGCTGTTAATTTTGAAAAGTCATGGACAATGGGTAGAGATTCCAGAAGACTGGAAAAGGGCGAACATAGTGCCCATCTTTCAAAAAGGAAATAAGGACTCCCCAGGGAATTATAGACCAGTCAGCTTAACTTCCATACCTGGGAAGATAATGGAGCAAATCATTAAAGAATTGGTTTGCAAATATCTGCAAGATAATAAGGTGAAAACTCAGTATGGGTTTGACAAGACCAACCAACATAATAGTTTGCTTGTTTCCCTATCAAAAAAACCCCAATGTGAATGTTGGAGGAAGGGGGGGGGAAGCTGTAGATGTGGTATATCTAGACCAGGGTCGGCAGTGGCGCGAGGGATGGGAGCTCACCTCTGCCCCCATGCAGCTGCTGGAGAGCCCTCCCTCTTCCCTGCAACAGGTTAGGCTGCAGTGGAAGGAGGCAGCACTGGGGCTGAGGCTCCTCAGTGATGCCTCCGGCTCCAGCCCGAGACTGCATGGCCGTGGCAGCATTGCCTCGGGCTTCCGACTGCCCCAGAGGCCGAAGGTGCCACTACTGCGGCCATGCAGTCCTGGACTGGCCCCAGAGGTGCCACTGCCATGGCCACACGGTCCAGGGCTGGCCCAGGGTCGTGTGGTCATGGCAGCGGCACCTCCGGGGCTGGCCTGGGACTGCATAGCTGAGGCAGTTGCTGCAAAGGGGTGTGAAGCCAGGTAAGCATCCCACCTCATGCCCACATCCCCATACCCGTTGTCCTCACTCCACTCCCACTTGCCAAGACCCTGTCCCCCAGCATGCTCTGACACTCTCCCTTTTTCCTGCACCCTCCCTCCTGGCCAGACACCCTACCTCCATCCTGCTCCTGTACCCCCTGCCCTCCTTTGGCCTGGCCAGATACTTACCCTCACCCTGGTCCTGCATCCTCCTTTGCTCTTGCACCCTCCCTCCTCGCCACACACTGCACCCTCCCTTGTTCGTGCTCCCTTCACCTTGCTTGCTTCTGCATCCTACCTCCCACCCAGACCTCAAACCTCTCCCCTTTCTGCACACCCCTTCCCTTCCAGATCCTGCACCCCTATCCCTATTGCATTCACTGGCAGCTCTGTCTTGCCTGCTGACCTCTCATTTTTGTCCCTACCCCAGAGCTTAACAGGGTCCATAAAATCTAGTAACTCCAGCACCCCAGAAAAGCAAATGTGGCCTGTGAGAAACCCTGAACCTCAGTCCTCCCTGTCCTTTCCCCTCATCCTGTGAGGCTGGAGAACCAGAGGTATGAGGTGTCTCAATTGGGGGATGCATAGGTGAGGGTTGGGGCTTTTGGGAGGAGTGTGGTATGGTGTTTTTTTTTTTTTTTTTTTTTTTTTTTTTTTTTTTTTTGGTTGCTTCACATGTGTGGTCCCCAACAGATTTTTCTGTTGGGTCAGTGACCCCGACCCAAAAAAGGTTCCCCATTCCTGCCATAAATAAAGAAAACATTGAAATCTTTTGTGTTGGACATAGTATTTTACTTTATCAAACTTCATATTAAATAAACTAACAAAGTTAAAACTGTTATCTCGCGCTGCAGCTGGTTCAGAACATATGGTCATGGGTTCAGAAATAGTGTCTAGTCGAATAGTTGACTAATTGATAAGCAGGAGCTTATCAATTAGCACTATCAACTAGTTGCTGCCTCTTCCCCCCGCGGGGCGGGGCGGGGCGGGGCGGGGCGGGGCGGGGCGGGGCGGGGCGGGGCGGGGCGTGTGTGTGTGTGTGTGTGTGTGTGTGTGTGTGTGTGTGTGTGTGTGTGTGTGTGTGTGTGTGTGTGTGTGTGTGTGTGTGTGTGTGTGTGTGTGTGTGTGTGTGTGTGTGTGTGTGTGTGTGTGTGTGTGTGATGAATGAAAAGACACCCGCGGAGCATGAAGACTTTGCATGAAAGCTGCTTCCTTGGGGGAGGAGGGCGAGAGAGAGAGATTGATTTACAGTATAGAGCCATAGCTGAGGAGGTTTTGCTGTGAATTGGTACAAGCCAAACTAAGCGCCGCAGTGGCTTACCATTGTTGACTAATCATATAGTCGATAGCAAATCTATCGCATTTTAACATCCTTATGAGACACAATAATTTTTATATCCTATTCAAGATCCTGATTTAGCAAGCTAATTTACATCATACTCTGTTTTTCTTCATACAGTATACTTATTGCCATGGTCACCAACCCGTCCATCACAATCGACTGGTTGATTTTTGGGGGCACGACCAGTTGATTGCAAGGTGTTCCAGCTCCCCTCACCCATTCCTTTCCACCACCAAGAAGAGCCTATGCTGGCGCTACCTCCTGGGAAAATGGAGATAGCGCTGGCTTCCTACAGCATGGAGGCGGGGGGGGGGAGTCCCCAGCGGCACTCCAGATTGGGCATCTCAGCAAGCATGTGCACTCTTCCTCCTCCCTCCAAAACCAGCCGGCATGTTTCCTGAAGAGCTGGATCTGGAGTGCAGCCAGGGACTTCCTTCCCTGTGCTGCCTGCCTGCCTTCCTGCGCTGGGGGCCGGAGGGAATAAGAGTCCCCTGCTGCAGGCCAGATCTGACTTCTTAAGAAGCATGCTGGTTGTTTTGGGGAGGGGATGAGCAGTTTGTGCTGCAGAATCCCCAGGACCTAACAGAGCTGTCCCTGCCCCTCCCCCTGGCCAGACCCCCACGAGTATGCTGCCAGGCCCCCGCCAGCACCCTGACCCACTGCCAGGCCCGCACCAGCACCAGCAGCCTTCCCCTTGCCCAAACCTTCACCAGCACCCTGTTCCTGCCCCCTCCCTCCTGGCCAGACACCTACCCCCAGCTTGCTCCTGTACCCTATTTTCAACACACATTCTGTACCCCCATCCCACTCACTGGCAGCCCTGCCCTACACACTGGATCCCTTATTTTGGGCCATACCTCAGAGTGTAGAGGGGCCCACAAATTCTGCTAAGCCTGGTTCTCCAGAAGAGTTAGTCTGTCCTGAACCTCAGTCCTACCTACCCTCTTCCCACCCCCTCCACCCACCGCCATGAGGCTGGAGTGCTAGGGAAGTGAGGGGTCTCGGTTGGGGCCATATCAGTGAGGCTTGGGCGGGGGGTTGGCGGGGTTGTTTTTTGCATCTCACTTGTGTGGTTCCTGACTGATTTTTTTTTTTTTTCCTGTGGGTCAGTGACCTCTGACCCAAAACAGGTTCCCCCAGCCATCCCATAAATAAAGATAGTGCTGAAACATTGTGTGTTTGACATAATATTTTATTTAAAAATGAAGCCTGGTCAACAAGTCCCCAATTGGGGCCAAGCCCCCATCTGGCAACAGCATCATAACACTCCTGCATCTCCCCCCCCCCCCCCCCCGCTTCCCCTTCCCCATCCCAACCCTGAGCCTATCATACACCAGAATCTCCTGTCCTGAGCCTCTCACATCCCCAAACTCCTGCACCCTCACATTCCCAGTCTTCTATCATAACCGTCCTGTACCATCCACACACTGCAAATCTGTCCTGAGCCCATCATACTCCCAGCCTCCCTGCCCTGAGCCCCCCATTCATCCCAACCCAAACTCCTGCACCCCAACATACAAGCCTGTGGCTTGCTTAGCACCCCAACCCTCCACCTGAGCCCAACATTCTCAAGCCTGGTGCCCCTTCTCTGAGCCAGCATCCCCTTCTCTACTTTCTCCTGCACCCAAATTCCCTCCCAGAGCTTGCACCTCTCACTCCTTCCCACACCCAAATCCCTCATTCTCACCCCCGAGTCCACATTTCCTGTCTCAACCCAGTGAGAGTGAGTAAGGGCTGGAGACAACAAATGATGGTAAGGAGGGGAACAGAGGGCGGGGCCTCAAGGAAGAGGTGGGGGTCTTGGGGAAGAGATGGGGTAGATCTTGGCTTGCCCTGACATTTAAAAAGTGATCTTGGGTGTAAAAAGATTGGAGACCACTAACTTATTGTTAAGTTTATTCAAAATACTAAAATACAGTGGAGTTCTTCAATTTGTGTATCATTAAGAAGGCATTTACTGTTTTTCAGGCCAAAGCAGTTGCTGCAGAATCAAATGCAACCTTTTTTAACATAAGTGCTGCAAGCCTGACTTCAAAATACGTAAGTAATATTGCTAATTGTTAGTCAAGATGCTAATATGTTAACAACTAGCTGAAGGATTTGTAGGGCTAATACAGTAAAACTCTGATGGTCCGGGACCATCAGGAACCCGAAAGTGCTCCGGGCAGCCAGACCATTGGAGCTGCTCTGCCCCCGCTTCCCCGATTCAGCCGCTGCTAAAACTGACCAGCGGCTGAATCGGGAAAGCCGTGGGCAGAGCAGCTGGAGTGCTGCTGGGTAGGTTCCGTAGCGCTGCCCTTCGGGACCAACCCGGCAGTGCCCCAGCCGCTCTGTCCCAGGCATCCCGCTTCAGCTGCTGTTGAAACTGACCAGCGGCTTTCTCCAGGAAGCCCAAGGCAGAGCAGCTCTGCCTTGGGCTTCCTGGAGTCAGCTGCTGGTCAGTATCAGCAGCGGTTGAATCGGGGACAGCTGGGGTAGAGCAGCAGGGATGCTGCTGGGTTGGTCCAGTAGCGCTGAGGAGCGGCGCTGCGGGACCAACCCGGCAGCACCCTAGCTGCTCTGTCCCAGGCGTCCCCAAGAGCAGCTAGGGTGCTGCTGGGTTGGTCTCGCCGCACCAAGGGTTGGTGCTACCGGACCAACCCAGCAGCACTCCAGCTGCTCTGCTGCAGGCATCCCAGATTCAGCCACTGCTGAAACTGACAGCAGCGGCTGAATCTGGGACGCCTGGGGCAGAGCCGGACTATCGGAAGGGGGGGCTATGAGGGGTCTGGGGTGGGGTGGGGGGATGCTCTGCTATGGGAGGATGCAACTCAGTCTACTGAACTTGTTAAGCCAAAACTCCTCCATGTTTCATCAAGGGGACATTAGCACTTGAGACAATGCATTGTACGGAAGTGTATTGGATATTAAAAAATACAAAATAGCAGTTTCATAAAGTGAGTCTTCAATATTGAGCATAGTGCTGTGGAAATATTTTTATTTAAATATAAAGGCTGTGATTTTTTTTTTCCAATGGAACTTGCTTTGAATTTTGTTTGAGATTTATGTACCTAACTCCTTTACACTCCTTTCATATTTCCAGTCAGAATCATTAGTCAAGTTTTCACATTTTTTCTGTGTGGAAAAACGTAGACTTGTTTCTCCATTACATGCCAAATTAGTAGTTTGCTTATCTGTGACATGGGAATGGGTCATGGAAAGCTTGTTTATTTTGTAATATTTGTTTTGAAAATGATTGACCTTTTTAGGTAGGTGAAGGAGAGAAACTGGTGCGTGCACTTTTTGCAGTAGCCAGGGAACTTCAGCCGTCTATAATTTTTATAGGTAAGACCTTTTGGCTAGTAGTTTATAAAAAAAAATGTATTTTATTAAAAAAAAGATTAAATGCTGTCTTTAAGGTTCAGTTGT
Source organism: Pelodiscus sinensis (assembly GCF_049634645.1). Classification (NCBI taxonomy): domain Eukaryota; kingdom Metazoa; phylum Chordata; order Testudines; family Trionychidae; genus Pelodiscus; species Pelodiscus sinensis. The sequence goes on from NC_134713.1 coordinate 134,357,002, forward strand.
GATAATAATAATGGAAGACCTAAGATAAGAGGTTCTCTCTGCATCAGTGATTGCTTGTTCCTTAATTGATATTTGAGAGTGTTCCACATTCTGCCCTAGATCAAGTCTAGGAAAAGTTTAACTAACAAAAGAATTGTCCTAGGATACCTAGGATGTGAAGGTTCTATTTTAGAGCATTTTTGTACATAACCTAAAGTACAGAGCTATGAATGTTGTGCATTTTTTTACCTTCTCATCTTATTTGGAAACTTGGGGTTTATTACACACAGATGACAGAATGCATATAAAATTCCTGTCAGATAGCTGATGATGTCAAACAGCTGATCATTGTTGCCACTGGGCCTTTTAATACCCATAAAATATTTTTGTAACTTTTTTGCAAAATTTGTCTCCTGAAGAATAAAGGTAGGTTTTATCTTATTGGCTCTGCTTCCTACCAAAATACAGTAAAAGATTTATCTGTTACGTTGGGGGGATAAGGGGTGCTGATAAACAAAAAATTCCTGTTAACTAAAAGGAAGGGGGCTCAGGGCTAGGGTTTTGAGTGTAAGAAGGATGAGGGGTGTGTGGGTTTTGGGAGGGTGTTTGGTGTGAGAGAGGCAGGAGATTGGGACACTAAATGCAGACAGTGCTTATCTTGGGGCACTGCAGTCAGTCAAAGCAGCAAAGGTGGTACTTAGTGGGAGGCAGCACACAGAACCTCATGTCCACACACCTGCCTAGGAGTAGCAGGGATATGTTGCCACTTGAGGGGAGCCACCTAAGGTGAGCAGCTCTTGGATTCAGCACCCCAAAACTACTCCTGTGTCCCAACATCCTGTCTGTGCCTCTTCCCTCACCTTAACTCCTTACTGGAGCACACACCCCTTCCGAAATGCTGGTTTATTATGCTTTCTGGTTGGTAAAGTGCAAGATAGCTCAACTTTTACTGAAACTCTAAAACTAAGACTTTTTCTTTTTAGATGAAGTTGATAGCCTTTTATGTGAACGAAGAGAAGGTGAACATGATGCTAGTAGGCGTCTAAAAACAGAATTTTTAATAGAATTTGATGGTGTAAGTATCAGTGTTATAGTATTTTTGGTTGTTTATTTAAATTAGTTATACAGTGATGGGTGCCAATGAAAGCTGCTAATGATACACTAGTGGCACTCTAATAATTAAATATTCCTTCGTTTATTTTCTTCAACAGCAATAAAAATACTTCTTAGCAAACACCTTCTACTTTGGCCCAATAAAGTACCATGAAGAGTTGAGACTGTGAGAAGGGAGGGTGGTGATGGAGACCTGGGGAGTATTGCGTGGGTAGGGAAGAGATATTAGGTAAGTGGTGGGAATTATAGTAGAGAAGCTATGAGGGAAAGCATTTCATTTCTTGTTGAGGAGAAAGAACCCAGCACTTCTGTTAATGGGAGTTTAAGCAGTTGGAGGAGACATTCGGGTTCAGTATCAGGCCTACACCTGACTTACATCTCTTATATATTTTAAAGAGTTTGTTTATGGATTTGTTTGTGCACAATAAAGTCATACTTTGTGGAAAACTTGGTATCTGTAGGTAATCACAAACAATCCTGCCACTTAAAGTAACTGAATGCTGAATGCATTACTTTTTACAGCGGAATATACTGGGTGAAAGGTTTAAATAATTATTTATGGGGAAAAAGTCATGATTATTATGAGTGGAGTTCATAAATATTTGAACAATATTAAAATTGAGTCGTCTATTCAACTGTCATTTTAATACAAAGAAAATTTTTACTATTACAAATCACAAGATAATTCAAATTAGTTACTGAAAGAGTAATGGAAGCTTTGAGTTTGATTCAAATGTACTCTGTACAGTTATTCAATAAAATAAATATTTGAAGTTGAAATCCTACAAATTTAAAACTTATTTTACTTCCCTTTTTCAGGCACATAAATATATGTAATAGAATTTTTTATTAAATTGCTTGAACTTTCCTATAAGTGTAATCTACACAAAATGACTTTGCTCAGTCAGCGACAGGCCTCACCTGCTAGTAGCATGCATTTATGGAAATAGTAGTGGCAAAAAGATTATATATAACTATTGCCTGTTTTGCTGTTCAGGGATATATTTTTCCCTTCTAATGGAGCCTGGGCTTTCAGAAATGTGGGCCTTGGAGGAAAAGATGATTCTGGCTAAACATTAACTTACATTTTTTTGATGTATACAACTATGAAACTATTATAAGGAGGCTTTACATCTGGGCTATGTCTAGACTGCAAGCCTCTTTCGAAAGAGAGCGTCTTGACTGCACGCGGAATTTCGAAAAAGCAAGCCGCTTTTTCGAAAGAAAGCACCCAGTGAGTCTGGATGCTCTCTTTCTAAAAAGCCGGTTTGCTTTCAAGAACGCCTTCTTTCGAAAGAGCACTTTCGAAAGAAGGCGTTCTTCCTCGTGGAATTAGGTTTACCACCGTCGAAAGAAAAGCCGCATTCTTTCGATTTAATTTCGAAAGAACGCGGCTGCAGTCTACACGCAGGTGAAGCTTTTTCGGAAAAAGGCTACTTTTCCCGAAAAAAACCCTGAGTCTGGACACAGCCCTATAGTAAACAGTCATTTGATTTATGGAAAATGGCAAACAAAGCAAGATTATAGGTTCTGCTGAAAAACACAGCGTATGTAAGGTATCTTGGTTTCAGTTTTATTTGTAATTCTCTACCTCGACAACGGAGCAGAAACAACAGAGTAGTTCAGAGACAGACAATGAAAATGGTTGAAATCATGGAAAAGCTTTGACATAAATAGAGCTGGCAAAGATTGGGACACTTTCTAATTTAGAGATATCATGATAGAAGTATGTAAAATTAATGGTAGGTAGAAGATAGTTCTTCCATTTATTCTTTTGTTTTAAAAAAATGGAATATTAAACAGAATTTAAGAGGCAGCAAATCTAAAACTTATGAAAGAAAGTACTCTTTCACATAATGTTCTTGTAGAATTCATTGCCGGCAGATATTATTGAAACCAAGAGGTTGGCGGGATTCCAAGAGAGAACTGGACAACAGTTATATGAGTAATTGAAACATCCCTAGTTAGATATAAATAAAAAAATTGGAAGAGATATGAGCCTTCATGATTCAGGTTATCACTCAAGTTCGTAACTGAAAGACTTTGGAAGAAAATTCCTCTGTGGGTAGGCTATTGCATAATTATCTACTTAAGTCTTCTGGCACTTTCTTTTGAAATATTTGGCAAAGACCACTGTCAATTAGGATACTAGACTAGAGTGATCATTGGTCTGATCTGGTATGGGAGTTCCTGAGTTGTTTCAGGTTTAGGTAGGTTTCAGTATGGTTTCACTACTCTGAATCACAGTAAAATGAGACTTTTTGTTTAAAATAGTAAATGTAGCACAACAACTATTTATTTTTTTAATCTGGAGCACATTCTTAATACAAAAATTCTTCAAGGCCATATAGTCTAATTGCCAGTCCTAACCATAGCACTTGTTTTGGTCTCCAGATGCTGCTATGGAAAACTTAGATGGAGTTTAACTATACCAGTTTTTTAAACTGCAAACTAGGCAAAAAAAAATGTGGATAACATCAGACCAATACATGCACAAAAATGAGCATTTAGTATCACCATCCAGTAAGTGAAGTGCTTTTGGGGTTTTTTAACTGCTTATTGCATTGTTTTCGGTTTTCAGTTTTACTCTTGCTTTACAATATTATAGGTACAGTCTTCTGGAGAGGACCGAATACTTGTAATGGGAGCAACTAACAGGCCACAGGAGTTGGATGATGCTGTTCTCAGGTATGTACTTTATGCCCCTTCTAATATATACTAAAAGACACAGTTGCTCTTAAATTAGTTCCAATTATAAATAGCAAGTTTCCCAGTTAAGTATCTCACACTTTTCAAATGATATTGGACTAAAATTTGCTAGAGTTGTTGGGTGATAAGCATTTAGTATTTTGTTAAAATTTATTTTAAAGAAGTGCCTCGGCATTCCCTTAGAGTTACTTGTCCTTTAGTGCTGTCAGCTTGAAATAGTCTTGAACATCAGTGCTTATTGGATCTTTTCATGTCACTAGTCTGTGTTCTTTGGGTCCAAGGGTACACTGAGGTGAAAATCTCTTCCATAGACACTTCATAGAAGTTGCACTGGATTTCTCTTTTGAGTCATGGTATCCTCAATAGTTACAGGGCCTTTGAGGCCTTGTTTCACATTCTTACGACTCTTTTAAACCTGTATCTCCCATATACATCTTTAATGCTAGACTGAGGAATGTGGATTTGACTTACTGGCTTCCTTTAAATTACTCTGAACATGAATTACACTCCTCAGTGGTTTCAAACGCTCCAAATCTTCTGAAATTGTGTTTTAAAAGGATGCATTTCATTCATTATGTCACTTGTAAGGATTGATGTTATCAGCCTGAGCTTGGAGGGACTTATCTGGAGCATTTGACCATTCAGATTTATTGTACAGAGATGTAGCCCATGAACTTGTTAGCTCTACAAGCAAGTCATTCCTTCCTCCCATAAGAGTTTCAAGGCTCATTTCATTAAGGCTAAGACAGCATGAATGGAGTGTCCATAACATTTGTATCTTTAAAATTTGCAGGCATGCTACCTGGAATTTCATTCAGACCTTACGTATCACTCCATATTTGTATTTGGCCCTCAGCCCATTTTCCTAAGTGGTTGTACTACTTGTTAATAGCCTACAAGTAAGAATATACATACGCCATACTGAAGGAGAGATTTCTCACTCAACTGCCTCATTCAAGAGCAAGGTTTTCAGATTTGCTGTTCCCTATCTAAGTTTTCTTAATTTTTTTTGCTGTTGTAGTAGTCAGGATTTACCGGCATGGTGTCCTGACAAGTCTCCTGCTCCATCAGTGATGATAAATAGTCAGGTGTGTGTACATGTGCACTCAAACGTGTTCCTTGTTGATTTGCACAAGTAGTCAACATAGCAGATGCCGAGAGAGCCTCCGAAGACCACAAATCAGACAAGGATCGAAGGTGCCCAGCCAGGTTTATTATTAAGCAATATAGAGTAACAGTTGTTAATAGACTCTACTGAACACTGTGCATATGTACCTGTAACAACGGACCGACTCAGTCAGTGGGAAGTCCCACTGCCCCATGTCGGACAAAGACTGCCTCTCCAAGACATCACTTTATATACGGGTACAAACAAGTTATTGCTCCTGACATGTCAGGTTGCCACCCTTTGATGCTACTTAGATACCACCCATCACCCTGCACCTCATCGGTCAATTAGAACATCGCTATTCATCATGTTGTCATTTTAGATCCTTTCCGGAACCTGGATTGGTGTCTGTGGAATGTGGGTACTAAGGTCTTTTTTAACAAACTAGTGGAACTATCCCTTTGGAATGTGCTTCAACTTGTGACCATTACCAATTACTGTTTTACAGATGGTACCTATTACCAATTAGTATTCTACACCTGGGCCTATTACCAATTACTTTTTGTGTCAAGTTCTGTGAGCAGGGCCCTGCCTCTTGCTTACAACTTAGCTTTGCTTTATATTAACCAAGTTTTGTCCGTTGTTAGCTAGGTGTCAGGCCTCAAACCAGGCCTGTTCTGTATGGACTTTTGTTTTGTGCCTTCATCTTACTAAGCTATCAATGGTAGTGTTGGTTGCAAGGGTGTAAAGTGTGTATTTTTATCAACTGTCTGCTTTTACTAACTAGCTTTTCTGAAGTATTAAAATGTTACTTTATTTTTTTCAGACGATTCACCAAACGGGTGTATGTATCATTACCAAATGAGGAGGTAAGTGTGTGGCTTGTGAGCATTTCTTTCTGTGAGTTCTTAGTATATTTTTCTATAAAAGAGATTCTTATCTGCCCTGGTAATTAGTAGACTTTTGGCAAATCACTGAATTTTGTGACTTTTAGTAGTTTTCTAATTCACTTTGGCCAGTATGGTAAGTGTATATCACTCAGGTGAATTTTAAATTTGTTACATTTTGAGGTACTTACTAGAATCAAGTCTGCTAGTAGCTGCTCCTTACTTCTGAGCATCTTCCTGTTGTATAGGCAGTGTCTTGTTGAAACAGACAAGGACATGTTTTGATTTGCCTAGAAAATTGCATATTTGCAACAGCAAGTGTGCTTGGTTTGAAATCATTCTTCAATGGAAAAGGTTAAAATTGTGTGGTCTAATTTTAACAGTTCTTCAACATAAAAACAAATTGTTAGCACTGTTCATTATCTTAGCAGCAGTAGAAGTGTGTCTGATCAAGGTTTTAGTTTTGCTGTCATGATTGTACAGGTCCTGTCTGGAACCTCTAGAACCCTCAATTTCATGATTATTAAATCCAGATGATCCTTATAAGACCGCATTGACATTTACACCATAGTCAAAAGTACTACAAAGTCGTACATACAAACTTCTGAATTCACAGAAACATACCATATATTTTTGTTGTCTTCTAATAGCTTAAATAGATTTTTCTTGTGTTCTTGTACATTAACTTACGGTTGATAAATGTTTCTTTTCAGACAAGACTGATTTTACTAAAAAATCTTTTAAGCAAGCAAGGAAGTCCATTGACCCAAAAAGAGCTGGCACAGCTAGCCAGGTAAGATTTTAATAGTCATGCTAACTATATTGCTGGTTCACTATGTTAACTGCTCTGTTGGTTACATTTAGAACTAATGTTAATTATCAGGCACCCTGAGATTGTAACCTTGTTTGTACTTAGAATCGCAGAAATGTAGGACTGAAGGGACTTCAAGAGGTCATCTAGTCCAGCCCTCTGCACTGAGGCAGAGTATACCTAGACCAGTGGTCACCAACCAGTAGATCAGGATCTACCAGTAGATCTTGGAGCCTCTGACAGGTGATCCTGGCCAAACCAGTCAGGAAGCTATCAAGTGCTGGCACCTCAGTTGCCTCTCCACCCACTGTCATGCTGCTCCTGCCCTCTGCCTTCTGCCTTGGAGCTGCCCCCCTGGGAGCCTCCTGCTTGTTGTGCAGGGTGTAGGAGGGAGAAGAGAGAGGGCGCTGATGTCAGGGTGTCCCTCCTCCCCCTACTCCTGTACCCCGTCACCACACAGAGAGAAGGGGATGGAGGGAGCTTGTCAATGCAAATCTGTCACTCTCACACTGTTTCTGTCATTCTCTCAAACACACACTGTCCTTCCCTCCCAACATGTACATGGGGTTTTGTTACTACTTTTACTGCTTGCAAAGTGGGTCGTTGTTGGGTTTTGACTGGTCTGTGCATTTCATAACTTTACACTTAATTCTCTGCGTAGGGAGTTCTAAAATGCCCAACCTGGCACGTCTGGGGTAATTATCCCTGTGGTAATTGTGCTCCCGGAAGCGGCTGGCATGTCCCTGCAGCCCCTGAGAGAGGCAAAGCAGGAAGTCTCCATGTGCTGTCCTTGCCAGCGGACACCAGACCTGCAGCTCCCAGTGATCAGTAACAGAGAACCGTGGCCAATAGAGGCTGTGGGGTTATTTGCCTGGAGAGCGCACTGGGGAGTGTACCTGTGCTGTACTGTATTGGCTGTTTGGTCACTCCCAGGGTGGTCGGAGGGGGGAGGGACTCAAGCCCCCAACCCTATGCTCCCCAGGCAAATGCCCTAGGCCATGCCAGAACCCACCCCACCTCCCTACCTTCAGGGCGTCCCCTCTCGCACTGTGAACCCATTGGCCCAAGACCAGAGCCTGCACCCCAACCCTCTGCCCCAGCCTGGTGAAAGGGAGAGAGGATGGGGGAGGAACCTCAAAGAAGGGGCACAAAGGAGGTGGGGCAAGGGTATTTGGGTCTGAGGTAGATCTTGGATTGCACTTGAATTCAAAAAGCGATCTCATGCTTAAAAAGGCTGGAGACCTCTGACCTAGACCATTCCTGACATGTATTTGTTCACCTTGTTCGTAAAAATCTCAAATGATGAGGATTTATGGTTTTCCTTGGAAGCCTATTCCCATGCTTAGCTGTCTTTAGAATCATAGAGCTGGAAGAGACCTCAGGAGGTCATCAAGTCCAGCCTAACTAAATCTTGAGGAAAAACTTGCTCATTTTAGTATCTAGCCTAAATCTTTCTTGCCACATATTAAATAGATTTTTTTTGTTCTACCTTCAGGAAGACGATAAATTCTTCTCCACATTTACTCTTTATAATAGCAGCACTTTTGTTGACGGGTATCTGTTTTCCCCCTAGGTTTTTTCTGCAGATTGTACATGCCAGTCTTTTTAACTTGGCCTCCTAGGATGGGTTTTCAAAACCTTTTATGGCTTTTGTTGAACTTCTCTGGACACACTCCAGTTTATCCACTTTCTTAAAATGTGGCATCCTTGGACACCGTCTTGTAGATGAAGCTTCATCAATGCTGAATAGAGCAGGATAATAACTTTCTGTGTGTTAAGTACTTGATGTGCCTATTGATACACCTCAGAACTATATGACCCTTTCCCACAATTTCATCACGTTGTCTTATTTTGTTCCCTTGATAACCCCAGATCCTCTTCAGCAGTACTATCAGTTAGCCAGTTAGTCTCAATTTTGTAGTTGTGCATTTGATTTTACTTTCTAAATGAAATACTTTCCATTTGTCTATTGACTTTCATCTTTTCCAATTTTAGTCCATTTTTAATTCTATTCCTGTCTTCTAAACTGCGTGCAGCTCTTTACATCTTGCAATCTATAAATCTTGTAAGTGTATTTATCACTCATTATCAAAGTCATTAATGAAAACATTAAATAAGAATCCCGAATAGACCCCCAGTGTTACCGCAATAAGTGGATCCTCTCTAGTTTGACAGTGAACCATTGATAACTCCTTTTAACCAGTTCTGCATCCACCTTACAATAATTTTATCTAGAACACATTTTCCTAATGTGCTTTTATGAGTTTGCTTATAAGAATGTTATGTGGGATGATATCAAATGCCTTACAAAAATCAAGTCTACAGCTTCTGCCCTATTAAGTAGGCCAGTATCCCTGCCAAAGAAGGAAATTAGGTTGGTTTGGCATGATTTGTTCTTGACAAAGCTATGTTAGCTATTATTTAAGTATAGACTTAGCAGAATTTGATTTTTTTTTTTAATATCTAGATAATATGTCTTTAATCAAATTACATTTTCACAGTTGTTTTCACAGAAACTTTTTGTAGGAGGGTCAGAAATTTAATTAAAGACAGTACATGTTGAGTTGCATAAAGTTAAATCTTTATAACAGTTAAAACACACATTGTTAACACCACAAAAGATCTGAAATATCCCTGAGCAAGCTCAGATTTATCACGCATCACTTTTCTTTGGCAACTGTAAATGTTGATTATCAATGGAAATGTTGTGTGATTAAAATAGATATTTTACCAGCATTAACCAATAAAAATCTAATCCTTTCAAGACTATTTATATGCTCTAGCATACTCTTTACATTTGTATATAAGGTACATTGTAATTAATGTGTTAATTACATCTCTCCAGGTAGTGAAGTTGAGCTGTTGGTCAGTAGTTCCCCGAATCTTTTTACCCCTTTTTTGGGGGGAGCCGGGGAGGAGAGGGGAGAGGGGGGAAGGAGGAGAGAGATGAGTACAGGTTGAACATCTCTGGTCCAGCAAGACCATGGATGTTGCTGGACCAGAGAGCCCTGGTGGGGCCAGGGCAGACTGTGGAAGAACCCAATATTAGTAGAGGAGCCGATCCTCCCTGGTTTGGCAAACTCCCTCCTTTGGGACTAGTCAGGTCCCGAAGGTGCTGCACCAGGGAGGTCCAACCTGTACTACATTCCCCGCCCTCCTCCCCTTCTCCACCCATCCTCCAGGAGTTCTCACAGATAATAGCTATTAGTTCCAAGACTGGTTCAGCTAGTTGCTTAAGTAAGGTGAATTTCATCAGGAAGTGCTGACTTGACTACATTTAGTTTATGTAAATATTCTCTAAACCTGGTCCTTCCTTACTTTGGCCATCATTCACTCTACTTGTTTAATATCAATTAATATTAACAACAAACTGGTGACAGTTTACCTTTTTAGTGAAGGCTGTTTCAAAATAGGCATTTTAAAAACCTCAGCTTTCTTAAACCTTATCCATTGTTAGGTCTTCTTTCCTTCTAAATAGAGGACCTACAGCTTCCTTCATCTTTCTTTTGTTCCTAATACATTTATAAAACTGCCTCTTATGTCCCTTTTTAGGTGTAATTCTTTAAGAGAGTTGCACACACCTTTGAAGTTATGAAAAATACATGGTTTTTTCCTGATCAGGCTATGTGAGTACTGTTAACACTGTTTTCTCACCATCTAGCTCTTCTGTTGAGACATGTTGATTAGCACCCTGCCAAGAGTACGGAGACAGGAAAGAAAGGCAGGCTTCTTCCCACTCTGCCTGTAGGCAAGCCTCATCTTTCTTAGCTGACTAAAGAGAACACCTGCTCTGCATTTCATATGCATTTCAGATTGAAAACAAATTTCATTGGTTTTTGTTTTGCCTTTTTCTGGCTTGTGCATTCTTGGGGTTGGCAAAACTGAAATTTTAAACACGGAATAGCAATAATTCCATAATTGAAGAGCCTTTCCCATAGTTTTGCTGTTTTGAATGTTTTAAACTTGCATTGAAAAATACCTAAAAATTCCTTGTGATACCATGCGCTTACCTCCTCTCCCTCCTCCCCCCCCCCCGAGGTTAAGTACCCCATTACAAATGCTTTTTAGGAGGCAGAGAAGAAAATAAAATATTCCTTGCTCTAATGCCATATTTCTGAGGTACTAAAGAATCTGTTTGGTAAAGGGGCGAAAACCAAGTGAGGTGCAGGGCATCAAGTATTTCAATAGTGTAACTTTGAGTCGTCGTCTCTTTTGTGTGAGGGGCATATGCACCCATGTGCAGCAGGCTAGAACTGTCAGCCTGTTTGTATCTGCAGTATTGTCCTCCTAATTCACACTTGCAGAAACCATCTTCAGCCATATCAGATACACTAACTGAAGCAAAAAATGGGGTTGCAAGTTAAGTGCTGACTGTAGATTCTACCTGCAAACATACAAACATCATTAAGCACAACTTTTCAAAAATTATTTGTACTATCCCTTTCTGTATTAAAGATGCTCACTTGACTGACTTTCCACATTGCCTTGTTTAGCAAGAAACTGAGATTTATCCTACTCTTTAGTCCTTTGTTATTTTATTAAATCCTCTTCCTCCCTCAGACAGAAATTGCAGTTGGGCATGGGACCTCCAGAAAATTGGATGAACTAGCTCCCTTACTGGGCCATTATTGTCTCTCTTGACAATTTCTAATGGCTGCTTTTGAGGTGCAACATACAGCCAAAAAGTTAGTATTCTTACTGCTCCTTTTCAGTGTTGAAAATTATTTTTACTACTTGTTTTTCACATAGGGGAAAACAGTCCTGGTTTTTCCCCTCTTTCTTTCATAGAGGACTTCAGCAAACTTTTTAGCACCTGTATGGTTAAATGGGAGAATGAAGCTAAAGCCTGATATATACCTCTCCTAGCCCTGACTGGAGATTGAAAGCGATGTTGACTTCACTGTACTTAGGAGGAAAAAAAACCTACCTTATTTCTTAAATGAGCAATTAAGGACATGATTTGTCTTGCTTTGCAGTTCTCTTCTAAAGTACTTAGACATGTCATGCATAACAGGAATTGGATGGCTCAGCACTACAGTGGCTTAGTTATTCCTCTCCAGCAGAACTTGGAGTGGTGATTGAGTAATTGCTTATCCTCTTCATCTGCTCCCACATGTGGGATCACAGAGGTATCCATATTCTCTTTCCTACTCTCTGGCATCTATGTAAGACCATGGCAAGAGATTGAATTGCCAAGGCCTCAACTGCTGAAAGTATTCCGATTACACTCTCCTACATATCTCCTTTTTAACTGATGCAACCACCACCATTACTAAAATTTCAGAACACCTCGAAGAAATTGGCTTGAGAATGAAGAGCAACTGGCTCAAGCTGGGCATCGTTTTGGTCTTGGTGGTCAAAAAATGAAAAAACTTCTGAAGCGTTATCCTAAACATTGTCTCCATCATGCTTAGAAAGCATATCATCTCCATTGGTGCAAAAGCTCAAGCTTGGTTTGTTTTGCCACATTAGGCTTGGATGTCTGGGTGGCACTGGTACCCTTTTAAATCTCCAGTTTATTAGGGACATTATTTGTTATGCCCAGAAAAGGACCAGCTTCTTGTAATCTATGCATTTGTCACCTGCAGGCTGAATTATGGTAACTCATTATGAAGACAATCCACAGGCTTCAGCTGCCCACTGCCTTTGTGGCTTAGGCTGCTATGAGCACGTCAAGCCTGGATTGAAGTCCCTCCTCTGTTTGCTAGTTAGCTTTTGATACTAGTTTAAGGCTTTGGTCCTCCTTTTCAAAGCAGTTAATGGATCAGTGTCAAGCTGTATTACAGACCACATTTCAATCAGTAAACTACAGAGATAGCTGTACTTCTGTCAGAATTCAGATTACAAAGCCTATGAGTGTTTGGGATAAAGCATTATTGATGGGAGGGATCCAACTGTCGAACAAACTTCCAGAGAAAATCAGGTGAGCCCAGAGTATGACTGTTCTCAGGAAATGCTGCAAAATCTTCCTCTCAGGAAAAGCCTTATCACCCTAAGACTGACCGACTCAGTGCTGACACCACTTTCTGTCTGACACCCCTACCAACTAAAAAAAGATTAAATAAAAAAGCAAAACCCCCTACCTAATATTTTTTTTCTCCCCAAAAGGAAGAAATATCTGTTCTTCATGGAGTCTACTAGGGACTCTGCTATTGGCTTTTACATAGAAGACATTCAGACACTACCATAATAAGCAGCAGAATAAAACTATAAGAGTATGTCTACACTGCCACCCTACTTCGAACTAGAGTGGCTAATGTAGGCATTCGAACTTGCAAATGATGCCCGGGATTTAAATATCCCAGGCTTTATTTGCATGTTCCTGGGCGCCGCCATTTTTAAATGCCCGTAGTTCAAACTCCCTGCCCGCGGCTACACGCGGCACGGACTAAGTAGTTCAAATTAAAGCTCCTAATTCGAACTACCGTTATTCCTCATTTGCAAGTTCGAATGCCTACATTAGCCACCCTAGCTCGAACTAGGGTGGCAGTGTAGACATATACCCTAAGATAGGCAAATATTTTTGGTGACTATTTTGAAAATGCAATTTTTCAATAATAAATGTATACTTACTGTGTGTGCCTGCTGTATTAACAAAAGGTTGTGAGTTTTAATGGAAAACTTCTTACAATGTAAGAAGAGCCCTAACAGGAACTCTACATTTTTTGAAAAATGTAAAGATTTCTTTCAGTTCTTACCATGTTTTTCAAGTTTGATCTGAGTGAGATTGCTGCAGCAATCCCCAAAGTACAGTAGAATCTCAGTTACGAATACTGAAATGAAGGTTATTCGTAACTCTGAAATGTTTGTAACTCTGAACAGAATATTATGGTTGGTCTTTGAAAAGTTTACAGTGGATATAATACAGCTTTGAAACTTTATTATGTAGAAGAAAAATGCTGCTTTTTAGCAATCTTAATTTAAATGAAGCACAGGAACGGTTTCTTGGTCTTGTCAAATGTATTTGCTGTCTCTTCCTTTTTTTCTCTCTCTCTGCTGCTGCCTGATTTTGTACTTCTGGTTCCAATGAGGGGTGTGGTTGACCGGTCAGTTTGTAACTGGTGTTCGTAACTCTGAGGTTCTGCTGTAGACTGGATCACCAAAGAAATTGGTCATGGGGTAGAAGCACAACACAAAGTATTTGCCATTAGAATCTAGTCATTGTGATATGAAGAAGCCCCAGCAACTGTATCGGGACAGTCCTAGGCAAGTATTTGAGAGTAGAAAGTGCTATCTAGTGGGTTGTTTGAAGAAAAACAATTGCATTTATAAGTGAGTGTGTGTTTTATAATGGTTGTCAGCAATAGATTTTAGCTGCTAGACTTTGATTGCTTAGAATGCTACTTACATTTAATATTGATATTAAACTTGATGCATTAAAGTGTTTTCAGTTGAGAAATGTGTTCTAAGTAACATTTGTGTCATTTACTAATTATGCTGAGCAATTTGTTATCTAATCTGAAGGGAAATACTATTTCACTTTTTGGTGATGTGCATGTATTAAGATGCATTTCACAGTTTTGTTTTGTTTTTCTGTCCTTCCCTTCTCCCCCTGTAAAAGAATGACAGATGGATACTCAGGAAGTGACTTAACTGCATTAGCAAAGGATGCAGCACTGGGCCCTATTCGAGGTAAGTAATGTGGCTTTTCCTATAGTGCGTTTTTATTATTTTAAAACCTCTACAGGAAATTGAGATGCTGTGTCATCTTAGTCATTTGTCCATCTCTCCCCAATCTCCAAAATTAACCAGAATAAATCCTGAGTCTTGTAATGCTAAGACACTGTAGCATTGCTTTTTGGTGCTTTTCAAAATGTCATTATAAACCATTTGATATTTATAGGTGATAAAAATGTTTCAATTTTTGTCTTCACTCATGGAATTGCATGTCTCCCAAATTAGTGTCAATTCCATCTTAACTAGATCATATCCCTCATAGCAGTCTGTATTGGAGAATAGTCTTCACCTACTTCATAAATTGAATGTCTAAAAAGTTGTTGATCATTGGTTGTTTGTAGTCTTCAGAAGGAAATGCCATAGGGGAATTGTCTAATCTTATCTGCATGTATGAAAACAGGCTTTCAGTTGTTAGGACCATTTGCAGGTTCAGTGATGGAATTACATGAACACAATCAAGTAAGGCCTGCCACACTGTCCTATCTTTTAACATTCCTCTTTTTAAAATTTTTATTTGAAACAACACTTAACTTAGCACTGCTCACTCTCAATGCTGGAGCCAAATTGGAGGCTTGTGTCAGAAAAGCAGCCTTTCAGTTACCGTTAAGCTACTCAGTTCTTCTAGGTATTGCTACTGTAGCTAATCTGCTAGATTGGGGGGGGTCAGCAGAGACAATTTTATGAAGTGATGGCTAATGGTAATTTAAGTATCCAAATATATTGCCCATGTGTGCCACGCTTACACACTCTCCTCTTCACTTTGGAGTCTTTCAGAACGGCAAAGAACTGAGGGCAATTGGAGGATGTGGTCCTTCTGTAACTCAATTTTATGTCTCTATAGGTTGAGGTGCCAAAGGCCCCCCCCCACACACCCCAATAGTAAGCTGTTTTGAAGTGATTCATGGGTTTGAAGCACAGAGCACAAATTCTAGCATGTGAATCTGTAAATATTCTGAACTCCAGTTGCTGGGAAGAAACTTTCTTTTCAGTAGTTTCTTTTAATCAGCTGTTGTTTATCAGTGTGATTAGACTTGGGGAATCACAGGTCTACTAAACTGCATGAAAACTAGGGAACATTATTGTATTAAAAGTGGCTGTCTCAGAGCCATCATATGTTCTTTTTCTCCAGTAAGATGGAAACCCGTGCTTACACTTAAAAGTTGTGTACAGATAAAATGTTATAATATAAAATGTTCATGTTGAGCATGTACTTATTTGAGAATAGCCCATAAAAATTGCATTGTGGGCGTTCAGTGTTTTCTCCTTCTCCTTTCTGGCTTCTGTCTCAAATGTGAAATTTAAAAAAAATTCTCCTTCTAAATGCCAGCTCTACAAACTACAATTTTTATATCCTTCTTTTAGGAAATCTTATGCAGAGTAACTGAAAGTTCTCTGTTACACTGTAGTCTGCAATCTGTTGTCAATGAGGTGGTTATTTGAAGACCTCTATAGAATCATTACTTTTAAACTTTGTGCAAACTAATTTCACTGTCTCGAACTTAAATAATTCTGTTCATTCGCAGAGAGAAATGGAATCATTTCATACTCTCAGCTGTGTTGGCTGTGCCAGGGCTAAGAGGAGTGAAAAGCAATAAAAATGTAGTCACCTAAGCGCTCCCACTCAGAATATATAAGGAGTAGGCATGTTGCATTGCAAGGTGCCAGTACCGATTTTAATCGCTTATCAATGTAGAATTGAACATAAAATGTTTTAGGCATTAAAATTCTTGATGTCTTTTGTGTGAAACTCATTGCTCGTGTGTCTTTATTTTTTTTCTAAACAGAGCTAAAACCAGAACAAGTGAAGAATATGTCTGCCAGCGAGGTAAGCTGCGGTAACATGACTATTCCGTCTGGGTGGAACACATATACATGTGTCTAAATTATTGTAAAAACATTTTTCCCTAATTTTAAAAAAATTCCTTGTTTGAGTTAAGAGAAAAGATCTCTCTTAAAAATATTGGTAACATGGAGTCCTAGGATTTCCTCCCCTTCCATTTCCTTTGAAAGGCTAAAGTGACTTTTAGTATGCTGGGACCAACATGGCTACAACAACACTGCATATATAAAAAGACAAAGTGGGCATGGTAACGTTGATTTTTAAATCTTCTCTTCATACATACATACATACATGTATGAGAGAGAGAGAGACTTTTGTGCTTACAGAGCTGGTTTTTTCAGGTCTGGGAAATGAATTTTATTACTAACAAAATTGTATTTGCAAATATAAAATGCTGAATAGTAATATTTTTTTTTTTTAAATATCAATATGAATGTCTTTGGCATTATGGTAAGAAGCTCGTAAGATCCATGTTGAGAATAAGTGTATATAACAATAATTGAGGTAGTGTCAAGTTTTGTGCGAACTTACTCCCCAGAGCTTTAGTAGGAATGGATGGGAGGTAACAAGGGTGGGCACAATTTGACTCGTATTAGTGGTGAAGATGGGAAGAGAAACTTTTTTTTCCTCTTCAAGATACTAGGTGCAATATATTATCACTCCATGTAACCTGTGCTTCTGGAGAATGCATGTAGAATTTGACTTGGGTCAAACTTCAGTGCATCTACAGTGCCCACCAGCAGAGAACACATGTGTTGAAACCAACTTCAGGCTTAAACCTTAAACTATTCAAAGTAGCTGAAAAGCGTGTATTTCATAAATAGATTAGTTTTTCAAAAAAAGTATGTAAACTGTGTCTGAACTGTAAGTTCTTTAGGGTTGGAGCTGTTGTGTTTGTACGGTGCTTAGCACAGTGGAATCCTGGTCCATTACTATAATAATACATCTTAGTCTTATACCAGCATATATAAGTGACTGCCTTTTGGCTTACCATTTCCAGCATCTGGGAAAAGGCCCAACTTTGGACTCCTCCTCAGTCTCCTTTCCCATCTCCTGATTTATTAATCCTGTCCCTCCACACACCCTTCTTCTCTGAGAAAGTTAGTGTTATTTAGCGTTTTCTTAATCTCTACCTTCCAGCCTGGCAAAACAGCTATATTGCTAGATAGTACTGAGTCCTGCCATGAGGGTGGGGGACTGGACTCAAGGACCTCTCAAGGTCCCTTCCAGTCCTAGTACTCTATGATTCAGCCTAGAAGTAGACCATTGTCCTGTAATGGCCTCCAATGTTTTTTTGGAAGATTGACAATCTAAATCCATTATGTTTCTTCTCTGCTTATATTTCCACAGTCCCTTATGAAGCTAGAGCAGAGCATATAACCCAATATATAATAACTTCATCATAGGGGTCACAAACTTGGTGCATCTCAGTATTAAATTAATACATAACATTTCTGTGTCCATCACAGAAAGGTAGTATCAAACGAGTAGCTTAAGTGATATGTCCGCCTAGTACCCATGCTGTTGTTTGTGTGAATGTTTTTCTAATCTCAGAAGGCATGCAAAAAAGACTGAACAAATCAAAGCCCCAAGTGTACAACTACTTCCTGAAAAAGTGGAGCAAATGCATGCCCAATGCATATTGCAGGAAAGGAGTAGGGAGAAACTTAATTTCCTGTCTAGCTGTTTGTTCAGAGTTGCAGCCTTATTATTGAAGTTTTTGTAAAAGGATGAAGACCATGTAAGAGACGTGGAGTTCACCCTGATAAGGGATTCCCATAATCCTGCTATATTTGTAAGCTGATCTTTGTCTCTGTCTTTAAAGATTTGCCTCTGACAGGGTAAGCAGAAGCAGCAGGCAGAGGAGCCCAATATAAATGCAATGTATTTCATGTTTTCTGTTGATGGTACACAGCCAGCCATTAATTCTTGGATGGTGGAGTCTTTCTACACCTAGCTAAAAGCCTCATTGTCATAGGATTTGACTGTACATAAAAAAAACAAATTGCTGCAATTCCCTCAGTCCAGGGTATTTCTTTTTCTGTTGTCATTGTAGCACGTCTGGCTGCACCAGCAAACACTAGGCCCAAAGAAGTGTGGAGCTTTTGAGATCGTAATGTATGTGTTTGTGTAGGATTTGTGCTTCCCCGGAGGTCTGTATGGGTGTGATTAGTTGTGTGACCGAAGTGCTATGCTGTAACCTACCCAGGTAGATGCTGCAGGTGTGAACTAAAAAGTTCCTAGCTCTCCTTTAACAAAGTCCTTTTTAAAGAGAACTATGCTAATGCAAATGAAGAGTCTTTCAGTTTGTGTAATCCAAACTGCAGAGCAGTTTAGACAGTCTTAGTGACTTGTTGGGAGGCTTTCTCAGCCTCCCAAGGTGTGAAAGGTGTAGAAACTGTTCTTGTTCGTTTGACAATCTGGAATTTTTTCCTTGGTTATTTCACCCTTCCTTGAATTAGCTTCTCCCTCCCGGTTCTTAGCATGTAATTCTTGCATAGCCAGACTGCTCTAAGGAATCAAAAGAACAATATGCTAAAGTTACATATGAATATAATTTTGGAGAGTAAGAGTATATACTTTTGGTGCATGTCTTCTGTGGACTGGGGGCATTTTACAATAAAACACCACTGTATGAGAAGTAGGGATGTGAATGACTAGTCGACTATCCAGTAAGCAAATGCTTATCAGATAGTCAACACACTAGTCAAATAGTTGCTCCCCCCTCTCTTCTGCCTCTATCAGAAAAAGGCAGCAAGTGGGGGAAGGGGATGGGGTGCTTTAAAGCAGCAGCGCCATGTGGAGCCCAGGGCCAGACTGTGGGCTCCACAGGGCGCTGCCACTTTGAAACACTGTGCAGTGCCTGATGTTGGGCTCCCCACAGCAGCACTGCATGGGGAGTGATCCCGGGCTCTACGTGGTGTTGCCGTCATGGGGAGCACAGGGCCAGTGGGAATTGCTTGAGCCCCTGCTGGCCTGTGCTCCCTGCAGCAAATTGCATCGACTATTCGATTAGCCAATTAATCTAAATTTAACATCCCTAGTGAGAAGACATTTTAATCCTGTTATCTGTGAAAAGACAACATTATGAACAAGGTCCTCCTGCTCTGAGCACAAGTCCATCACATGCATTGACTAGCACCATCTAGTTGAATAGAAACTAGTAATATTTCACTTTTTTAGATCATAAGAGACTTAAATGTTGTCAGATTTTTTTTTAATTACTTGTGGTCTTCATTGTATTCTAATTCTATTGTAGCTACTCAAATCCAAATTTTAACAAGCATGTATATTTGTAGTGTTCTGAAAGTAAAATCCAAAGTCTTCATTTGAGTAAGCACATGGCATATTCATGGTCTTAAAATACCTTTCATTTTTTGTGTAGATGAGGAATATCAGATTGACAGATTTCACAGAGTCTTTGAAGAAGATAAAGCGCAGTTTGAGTCCTCAGACCCTGGATGCATATATTCGCTGGAACAAGGACTTTGGTGATACCACAGTTTAAAGAACTGCTGTATAAAAGTGAGGAGAAAGTATTGCTCGCAATGAGCAACTGGTACAGACTGCGGGAATGCAGCCAGAGTTTACAAGACTTCTCATACCTTTAAATATCTGCACTGGCAATTTACATTTGAAAGGAAAATTATACAATGTGGAAAGTGTTGATTAAGGCCTCCTTGCCTTTTTAGTCAGGATTTACTCGCAGGCCATGGAGGTTTAAAGCACAATAAAACCTGGGGTAAAACTTCTAGCAATCTAATCATGGTATGAACATTAATTTGTGTATTTTGCTGCCAATATAAGGTTCAGTTGTATTGATTGCTGAAAGATTTATACATATAGGGTCATCCCATCCCCCCCCATGACATTTACTTTTCCTGCTCTCCTCCTGGTAATTACTAACTTACAACTAGAACTCTGTACATTTTTTTCAATTTTTTAATATTTTATTCATACTGTGCCAAATGAGCCATTTCCCCCACAACAAGAACAGCATTGGGAATGAACATAATTTTTTTTAAGTATCCAAATAGTAACAGACCAGCTGCTTTCTATCTTGTCCTTTGTCTGGTTATAGTGTGGCTATACAATTCACAGAACAGGTTTTTTTTAAATACCTTTGGTAACAGAACAGCAAAATCCCATCAAACCAATTGAAATTATTAAAAATGTGTTAAATTAGTTACAAATTGCTACATTATGTTGTTTTTCCTCAGTGCTGTTTTTCTTTAATCCCTTTGTAAAGCTTCCTCGGTGGAATGCTAGCTTATTCTTAAGGTATGTTAACTCTTACTTGAAGCCCAACTGATTTTGGAGAGAATAAATGATGCTGTCCAACTGTAAAGTTTTAGAACTACTGTAGTATTTCTACAATGTATTAGTTTGTTTACAGTAACTAAAAGTTTAGATAAGTTTCCATTCTCGCCCTTACTTTAAGCTACAGAGGAGAGCATTAAAATAAGTGGCTAGATATTTAATACATAGCACACAGTAAATTTTTATACCTTTCATGTGCTTCGGTTTGTATACTAAGATCTGAAATAAACTCAACTGATCTGCTTTTTTTAAAAAGTAAAATCACTACATTCTTTGTGTGTGTAAAAACAAAACAACAAAAAAACACCAAAAGCTTTTTTATATTAAATGACATAATGAAGAAATTTAAACCATGACCTTTAAATACTGTAATAAAAAGAAATGAATATTTGGCCTATGCTGCATACAGTCAACATTTTGTTTACAAATTCTACTGTGGAGCTAAACTAGGATTAAAACATCCATAAGAAAATCTTTGTAGGATGGCATCAGATGCCTTCTTCAAAAAATCTACAGTAATTACAAAAACGAACCTCCCCAACTTGTGAAGATTTTGCTATAAAATAGTGCCTGGATTTTTACCATCAGTAATTTAGAAATCTGTTTATATAGCTTGTTTGTAGGTTTTCTTCTAAAATTGGAAACTTGAGTGTTTTCTATTCAGGTTGCCATCAAAATATTAACTTTTCTTATTGCTTCCAGAATAGAGCAGTCAAATCACTGAAGAGAGTTGATCTTCTAGTTTAGCTATAAAAAGAATTAACTGATGTAGGACTAGGATGCTTACAATTCTATGACAGAGCCCTCTTTTATCCATTGCACAATATCAAGAAGTATAGAATGGCGCAAGCTCTGTCTGCTGTTCAGAGACCTAAATATGATTTTTCTGTTCAGGTCTGAAGAACTGTAGAGATGGCTTAATATTACAAAAAGAATTAAAGCAATAGCAGGAGATCAGAAATAGAAGAGGCACTGTTACACTGAAATGCCCTTTAAAGAGTATAATCTGTTTGATTAAAAAACTGCAAGAGTGCAAAGGTGTGGGTGTTTTGTTTGTTTGTTCAAATATTATACATAATGAAGGTATGTGAGTTCTGTTCCTGGTCCAACTCTTGGGACAGCTTGGAAAGGTAGAAGTAGCACTATAATATTTTGATGCCTCAGTTTTCTAGAGGTTTAAAGTTCTGTTTTGTTTTGCCCTAAAATTGTGAAGCTGGGCACTTCTGGGTAATTCATTCTACCTTTGTCATAGATTTCATCGCTAAAGTTGGTTAGTACTTCTTGGTTTCCTAGTCAGACTTAAGACTCCTCATTTCTCTTTCCATGAAATTGTGTAGGCTTGTCTTAAGTACCATTTGGTGCAATAATTATTTTAGGTAAATAGTTTTTTTAAATATTTTAGTCTTTTTAATTTTCCGAGCAAAATTTTCCTTTTAGTCCATTCCTTCATGTTTCATTAGTAGTGTCAGATTTCAGAGTCACACATGAAGTGTAAAAATCATTCCTCACCTGTTAATGGAAAACACCACCTGCATGATGCAGCATTATTAGCTAGGGTCACAGAGAAACCATAAATGTTCATATGCATCAGAGAGAGAGAGAAGATTGTTATTTAATCTCTGCTGTGTAGCCAGTACAGGTCTCTGATCCCTCTTACATCCTTTTTTTGAGCTATTAGGCACTACGTTTTCTCAAAGCACAGAACTGGAAGAGGCCAGGCAGAAGTGCAGCTCAGCATTATAGCACAGTCTTGCATACTTCTCTCACTAAAAGAGTGATTTGTGAATGCTGGGAATAGGCCTGCCTTATATTCAAATCAGCCATTCCTTCTTGCTTGCACATGGACTTCATCCAGGTTCTGCATTGAGAGTTTGTGTTTAAAAAAAACAAACAAACCTAGCTTCTGTTGCTCCTGGTCAAAATCATTCTGATTAGCCAAAGTTAGCGCTGCACTACAGTAAGTGGCGTAATAGCTAAACTCTGTCAGGCATGGAATTCAATGTAGAAAATCACATGGGTGGGAGTAGGAGAATCAATTGTACGTTTTTTTTTTTTTAAATGAGGAATGGGCTCCAATCCTCCTCTGAGGATATTAATAAGAAATTAAGTGTGATTAAAGCACACTATGTAGTTTGACGGGGGAATGAAGGACTGATGTAATCTTCTCCACGGAATAGAAATAATACATTTTGTCCAGTATACAGGAACAACTATAACATCTGTTGACTCGGTTGCCAGATCCATCCTGAAGAATACAAGCTTAATTATCAAGCATTTCAAGCATTTAATGCAGGCCATCAAATTATTTTGTAACCTGTGTCAGTTGAAATTGACATTTGAGCAACTGCTATGGACTTCCTTATCCAAGTGTGAAGCAAACCTGTGTATCTATTTTGTATTCACCCACATGTCAAGGATATTTCATAATTACTCTAGCCCTATCGATGCTACAGTGCCTCAGCCGACATCTCCTTCATGTCAATGCAGTGTACGCGGGGTTCTTGGTTGTTTTCTGCTGGTCTCCCTAAATGTCATTAGCTATGTTCAAGAAAGCAGTCTTCCATTTCTCATAGTTGCACCTACCTTGAGGGTTTTACTAGCATAACTATTTTATTGAGGGTTTGAGACTTTCCACACTCCTAATAAATACAGCTATGCTGGCAAAACTTGGTAGCATAGATCATGTCTCCAACTAAATGTTATGTATTTAGTTACTCCACAATGCTTCACTTTGACACTTTGCAGATCTCTTGTGTTTCTCAGCTACGGGAATGGAAAGAATTGTCGTCTTAGTTAGGCTCCTTCCTTGTTCCCGTTGTCCAAATGCCTTTGGCATTAATGGGTGTTGGTGACCTTTGCCAAATTATATATGGGGAGAATGAAATAAAAAGGAGTGAGTAGGTAGTGGTATAACCTGTTATTGAGGTCACTGTGTCATACCCCAATGACCCTGACGCCTCAGGCAGATTGGTAACAATCTGTCACAATTGTGCCATGGTTCTGATGCTGCTTTGTTTCAAGGCAGTTGTTGGTTTCACTATAAGCTAGGTTCTCTTGAGCTGTTGAGTATTGAATGATGCTTCTTCACTTGCTTTGGTGAATTTCCATGTTTTTATTGTTTAGAGGTCTTAGGAAAGGGTATGAGCTTTTGACAGTTTTATATAGATACAAGTCAATAATGACAAGCCAACTTTTTATTGTCCCTTGCTTCCTGGCAAAGAGAGAGGATCAGCTTTTATAGTTTTCAGGTGATGTGTGCTAGGGTCTTCCTACTTCTGGAATATCCTTTGTCTGGTGTACACTGACAGCTTACATTGGTATAGCTACATTTCTCAGGGTTGCAAAAGATTAATACTCCTGACCAAATGTAGATCGTACTAGGTCAATAGAAGAATCCTCTGTTAACCAAGGTATCACCTCTCAGGACAGTGGATTACCTATTTCAATGGCAGAACCCCTCTTATCAACATAGACACTACACTTCAGTGTAGACTTTACTTATTGTAGTACAGCTGCAGCGCAGCAGCTATAGACATTCTCTTAGAATGGAAACTCACTTTACTTTGGCAATAACTATTTCCTGAGCCCAGCAGTAATTGGCAAAGTAGAAACTTTAATGGCCAAAAATCCATTGGATAGATTATATCACTGAATTTGTTTTCAGGCATGACCTTTTGATCTCCAGATTCTGAGACTTAGGAGATAACATTTTTATTTTTGCAGTA
Organism: Pelodiscus sinensis; assembly: GCF_049634645.1. Taxonomy (NCBI): domain Eukaryota; kingdom Metazoa; phylum Chordata; order Testudines; family Trionychidae; genus Pelodiscus; species Pelodiscus sinensis. The sequence continues at coordinate 134,381,171 of NC_134713.1, forward strand.
ATTCTCTAAAGTGTTTCTTTAGAAGACTTTTATAATCCTGTTCTTAGAGAAGTGACTCTGAAGGAGAGGGGGAATATTTCTACCAGTAGATTGTTATATATAGCATTTATCTGTTCTCCAACACTGTGGTTGTGATGCTTCCCTTCAATTCTACGCTGCTTCTGCCTTTGTGGGAAGAAGGTAGTGGGGAGGAATCCTTTTTTAATGTAGTCTCTCACCTAATTGAAGATGTGAGATACAGGGGGGAGTTTTGGAATTTGGTCCCTCACAAGTACAAAGTTGAACCATGTCAAGAGGCCACTTTTCATAACCCAAAATTCCAAAAAGCAAAGGTGCAGACAAAACAATATCATAGTTTGCAGCAAATTTACCAGATGATTCAAACTGGAGTGAGGTTAGTTGTATTTTTGCTCTGAGAGACTCATACACAAGTGTGTCCTTTCGTGAATGTTTTGCTTTTGAAATGTTATAAACATTGCTACGGAGTATTAAGCTATGTCCTCCTGTTGGTAAAAGAAAAATGTATGTAAAAAAGCATGATGAGCAGTCACATAGCTTTAGTTTCAGTGTTGATTGCCCCACAATAAAATGTTGCTATTTGTCTTGTTTTTACTGTTTTCCTGTCTGTCAGTTTTGTTACATAAGTTGTCCAAAACTGAATCTTATTCAATTACCGCTTATAACATTTTCTGATGTAATACCAGAACATGGGGGGCATTGAGGGGAAATGTGTAAATACCTCATTTCATTTCTGTAGGACAAGACTCACTTCAAGTATTTAAAAAGTTAATGTAAACCTAAGTGCTATTTCCTAAATAAACAGTGTGCAGATATTGAATATGTGCAATTACCTCACAATTGTGCCAGATTACAAATAAAGTGGAAACTGTGATTCGGGTGACTATTTAATCCCAGTGGTCTGGGCCAACAGTTTGAAAATACAAGGGGGAAAAAAACATGCCTCAGCCCAGCTAAAGCTCCTCAGCTGACTCATCCTGAGACAAGATTCTTTCTCTCCATGGGGGGACCAAACTCATAATCAAAGATGGCAGACCAGTGGGGGAAATTGGTTATTTAGTGGAGCTAAGAGAACGTGTGATAATGCTTGGAGCAGAAGCCTGGGAATTTAAATTCATCACGCTTCCTTTCAGTGACTCTGTCTAACCCCTGGTTAAGTCATTCTAACACAATTTTGGAGGAGAATGTCTTTACCATATGTAACACAGAATGCTTTTAAAACCACCTCATTTAAGGAGTCAGGCCAATAGCTCCATGTCACATTTTTATATTTCTCATCACAGCTAGTTGTCTGCCAGTGACTTTGAATAGTCAATTTTTGTTATCCCCTGTATTTCGCTGCCTCCTTCTCTCCAACTGGCTGTTCCTTACAGAAAGGCTGTGTTTAGCTTTAAGCTCTTCAGGGTTATTTTTTTTAATATTGAGATACAAAAGCATGTGTGAGCATTGGAGGAATTTTATCTGAAATGGTCCACTAATTGCAGTCTTAAACTGTTGGTCAGCATCATCCATAGGAAATATTTTACAATAAAGATGGTTATAGGTAAAACCTTGCAAATCCAGGATATCCAGGGCTTACTTTTGCAGATGCTGATACACATTTTGTATCTAGAACCCTGTATGTTTGCAAATATCCACAGATGTAGATGGGGATCGGTAGGTTATTTTTTGGAGACACCAATTTTGTATCCATGTAGGGTTCTATGTTATGTTTGGCTTAATTCAAATGTACATAGCTCATGACTAAGTCATTCCCAAACGGTTTAAGACCATTTGGCTTTGGCTCAGAATACATAGTTTACATCAGTACATTTTAAAAGTGGGGTTGATTATCAGAATTAGGTTAGTTTCTGCTATTGCTACCATGCACAGTACCATGAGAACTTGGTGCACTGTGGAGTAACCTGGTTTGCAGTAGTTGAAGAATCAAGTACATATGCGGTGACGGGGGGGAGGTTGGTCACTGATAGCCACTGGATGTGTTTAAAGTGCTGCTAAACATCTCATTTTTGCCATATACTAGCAGAGCATGGGAGCCTTGCCTGCCTTCTCTACCGAGGAAATTGCTCGCACATTCAGCTATTTGTATTTTTTTCAGTGTGGAGTATGTACAAAAGTATTAATTAAAACAGTGATACCCTGAGCTGTTGTGTATATTGTGTGCACAGTTAACCCCTTAAGACACAGTAAATACAGCAAGATCTATTTCAAACAAGTTTGCTTGATATGATTTATTATGGTAATGTTCCGAAATAAATCGTAGTGTGAATTTCATTGAAGTGATTTGACCAAGGTCTCATAAAAAGGCTGTGGTACAGCTAGAACTAGACTCAAGGGCTGGGAGTTTCAGATGTTTCCAAATACTTTGATTTTCAGTGTGACTTGTGTTCCTCCTAGCAGCTGAACTGTCTGAAAATAATTTGTTAATGTTTCCTGTGAACACATGATATTTATACTTTATAGTGTTCCTGAACTATTCTAATTATTCTTCTGAGAATATGCAGGGGAACCTCCCTTTCTTATCTCCTCCTCCCCACAGGCTAGAGGCACTAGTTACAACTGCTCTTCCCTTCCATTCTTCTGACTGTCGAGGGGGGGAGGAGAGAGGGGAAGGAACTACAGAGAGAAGCCAGCGTGGTAAGGGCAGGAGGAATTCAAGAAGGGACCTTTGGCCATTCAAAGAATTTTCTACCGTCCTGATATGCCTTTTTCATCTCTTCCCTGACTGTTTGGCTGAACTAATCCTCTCCCTTTCTCATCTGTTTAGATTGTAAGCTCATAAGGGCAGGGGCCATTTACTCTGTTTCTGTACAGTGCCTAGCACAACGAGGTCCCATTGTTGTCTGATCCTTGGGCACCTCTGATAAATCTGCCAGGTACTTTTGAAAATCTCAGCCCTGGTCTCTGCCAATCATATGTCTTAGCTTCAATATCTTCCTTCTACCAGCAACATATTTTATATTTCCAGATATCATCCTTGTCACCTGCATGAGGCATCATGTTTTCTCAAACGTTTTGCTTGTCTTTGGGAGTTAGTAACTGTCAGGGAGGTGAAATCAATCTTTGTATATGAGGAAACTAATACTTCTGCAGCTCGTTTAAATGCCATCAGCCACATTAACAGCCTAATTTTTGCAGGAGATAAACACCCTGGATATAAAATAAAACTAAATAAAATAAATGATGAGCAGAAATCACAACCAGCAGAGATCTGGATAAGTATCATCTATGTTGTTTATCCCTTCTTCCTTTGTTCCTTTCTGACTTGCCCTGTTGGTTTTGATTGGCAAGGAAGACAGCAGCTAGAGTCAGTGCCTAAACTGCCTCCCCTAAAATGCTGCATAGTTTTTTTTCTGTTTTAGATATGCACAAAGGAAATTTCAATGGAAAAAAAACCCCTCTGTGGTATGCCACACCCATCTCCTAGATTTTAAGTAAAGGTCTGTGAAAATGTCTCTTCCATCTATATTAGACACAAGTTCTAGAATGATGTGGATAGGGCATTAGGGATATAAAATTCCATTTAATCTGTTAACTGATTTAAACAGAAGGGTGGGGTAGGGGCCACTCCAGCCTACCTGGGCAGGGGCTGCTTTAGTCCAGCCACAGCAGCCCCTACCTCTGGTAGCGGGGGCTGCTTCAGCCTGAGGTAGGGAGTTTCTGCTGGCCCTGTGCAGGGGGCCTGGTGAGAGCAGCCCTCTGCCCATGGTGGCTCCCAGAGCTACTAGTTAGCGAGTAATGGTTAAGCATCACACAGTAAGGTTATGTCTACACTGGAAGCTTCTTGTGCAAGAACTCTTCCACAAGAGAGTGTCTACCCTGTCTTGCTTTTGCGCAAGAGCATCCGTGGCAGTGTAGATGCTCTCTTCCGCAAGAAAGCTCTGATGGCCATTTTAACCATAGGGACTCCTTGAGCAAGAAATTCATGTTGCCTGTCTACACTGCCCTCTTCTGAAAGAGCTCTTGCGCAAGCAAGCTTATTCCTTGTGGGGAGAGGAATAACTCTTCCATAAGAAGCCCTGTTTACAACACTATACTGTAAATTTACTTATGGAAGAATACTTGTGCAGGGCAGACAGCTGGCAAGTTTTTGTGGAAGAACAGCTGTTCTTCCTCAAGAAGCTGCCAGTGTAGACGGAGCCTTAGGGTGATGCTTACCAGTTACCTGTTCACATCCCTATATATGGCACAGATTTTTTTTCCATACAAGTCACGTGTAGGAATGTGTAGGGATCAACAAATATGTGGCTGGGGGGATCCAGTGGATATAGTATACTTAGATTTCCAGAAAGCCTTTGACAAGGTCCCTCATCAAACGTTCTTAAGTAAAGTAAGCTGTCATGGGATAAGAGGGAAGGTTTGTTTTTGGATTGATAACTGGTTAAAAGACAGGAACCACCAGCTAGGAATAAATGGTAAGTTTTCCAAGTGGAGAGAGGTAACTAGGGTCTGTGCTAGGATGCATCCTATTCAACTTATTTATAAATGATCTAGAGAAAGGGGTTAACAATAAGGTGGCAAAATTTGCAGGTAATACCAAACTGCTCAAGACCGTTAAGACCAAAGCAGACTGAAGAGCTTCAAAAAGATCTCACCAAGCTAAGGGATTGGGCAACAAAATGGCAAATGAAATTTAATGTTGATAAATGTAAAGTAATGCACATTAGAAAACATCCCAACTGTATATCCAATATGATGGGGACTAATTTGGCTACAACTACTCGAGAGAGATTTTGGAATCATTGTGGATAGTTCTCTGAAAACATCCACTCAATGTGCAGTGGCAGTCAAAAAAGCAAATAGAATGTTAGCATTCATTACGAAAGGGATAGAGAATAAGACAGAAAATATCTTATTGCCTCTATATAAAACCATGGTACGCCTACATCTTGAATATTGCATGCAGAAGTGGTCGCCTCATCTCAAAAAAGATATATTGGTATTGGAAAAGGTTCAGAAAAGGGCAAAAAAACCTAGGGATTTGAAAAGACTTGGGCTATTCTGCTTAGAAAAGAGGAGAGTAAGGGGGGGGCGGGATATGATAGAGGTCTATAAAATGATCGGTGTGGAAAGAGTGAATAAGGAAAAGTTATTTACTTATTCCCACAATATAAGAACTAGGGGTCACCAAATAAATGTAATAGGCAGCAGGTTTAAAACAAAAGAAAGTTCTTCTTCACACAGTGCACAGTCAACCTGTGGAATGTCTTGCCAGAGGATGTGGTGAAGGCTAGAACTTTAACAAAGTTCAAAAGAGAGCTAGATGGATTCATGGAGGTTAGGTCCATCAATAGCTATAAGCCAGGATGGGTAGGAACGGTCGCCCTAGCCTCTGTTTCTCTGGAGGTGGGTGATGGGAGGGATGAAATGAGGATTACCTGTTGTGATCCCTTCCCCTGGGACATCTGGTATTGACCACAGTCAGTCAGCAGACAGGATATGGGGTTAGATGGACCTGTGGTCTGACCCAGTATGGCCGTTATGTTCTAATGGCCATACAGCATCAGACCAATGATCCATTTAGCATAGTATCCTGTCTTCCAGCAGTGCCCAATGCTAGATGCTTCACAAGAAAGGAACAGAACAGGGCCATTATCCTAACTTCTGGCAGACAGAGGCTTATGGGATTCAAACCATGGGGCTGCATCCCTGACCATTTTGCTGATACCCATCAATAGACCTGTACTCCATGAATTTATCTAATTCTTTGAGCTCATTTATAATTTTGGCCTTTACAATGGCCCCTGGCAATGAGTTTCAGAGGTAGAGTCTGTGTTGTATGCAGTAGTTCTTCGTTTTGTTTTAAACCTGCTGCCTATTAATTTCATTAGGAGATCCCTGGTTCTTGTGTTATAAGGTGTAAGTCACACTTCATTATTCACTTTCTCTACACATTTCATGATTTTAAAGACCTCTATTGTATCCCTTATCTATTTTCCAAGCTGAAAAGTACTAGCCTTTTTAATCTCTCCTGGTAGTGAAGCTATTTCATACCTTTAATGCAGCAGTGGAGAACCCTTTTTGGGGTGGGAGCCACTAACCCCCAAAGATATCAGCTGAAGACCCCACAAAAGTGAGAAGAACCCCCTACCCCCAACCTTAACTGATGCACCACCCAGAGCAAAGCCTCTGGGGCTTGCCCAGCTGTGGCTGCTCTTCCTTCCCGTTTCTCAGCTCCCCACTTCAGGAAGGGGTTCTGGGTCTTGCCCAGCTCTGGCCACCCCTTCCCTTAGATCCCACATGCCTCCTTAACTGCTAAGGAGGTGTTGCTGGCAGCTGTGCCTGCAAGATGCTGCTGCTTGTTGCAGCCACCCTAAATAAGGAAGGGACTGGTTAGTGGGAGAAGCTGGCTCCACCACTCTTTACCGTTTTGTCACCCGATCTTGTAAGACCCTTCGTAGCTCTTCTTTGTACGTAACTATTTTGATTTTGCATTTGCAAATTTTGCTTCCTCATTATTTACTCTTTTTCCCAGATCATTTATGAATAAGTTGAACAGGACAGCTCTGTTATCTCGCCTCCCTCCCCCCTTTGAGAAACGCCTGCCTTCTCTTTGAAATCTGTGTAGCAGCAGGTGGAAGCACATAAGACACCATCTCACAATCAGTGACACATTTTTCACACTCGTGACTGTGGTGGAGCCTTGCAGGAAATCACAGAGCGGACACAGGCAGGCTCTATGCAGGCTCCAGCCCACGTGCCTAGAGAAGAACCCCCCCCCCAGGGCCGGGCCTACAACCACGCCCAACCTAGGAGCGCGCTGATTGGTCCGGGCCGCCGCCGCTTCCTAGCTCTGGTAGGAAAGCACGGGGTGAGGGACGCATGCGCATTTACCGCTTCCTCGGGCGAACGTGGCGGCAGTCTCTGCTCCGTCCCTCCGAGCGTAGTGGCGTCACTTCCGGTCCCGGCGCCAACAAGTGAAAAGGGACGTTGCTCCTCCTCCTCCTTTTTTTTTTCACCATGGCAACTCATGGGTCTGCCTCTTCCGGCCCCGGGGAGGGTGGGATTCGCTAGTTCCGGTGCCGGGAGGGGGAATAACATGGTGAGTCGCCCCCAGTGAGGGGGGGATCAGGGGGTTGCCGTGGCTACCGAGCGCGGGGGAGGGGGCAGCAGCGCTGGGAGGCTGCTGAGGGCCCATAGAGCTGCCTGGCTCCGCTCCCCGGCGCTCAGGGCTTGGTGCCCCCCCTCCCGCCGCCACAGTGGTACCTGCCCGTGTCTGCGCTGCTGCTGCCTGAGCGGGGTCCGCGCCCATGGCACAGGTGTGGGGCAGGCACGTGTCCCAGCCATGGCCTGAGGGGTGGGGCCAGCTTGTCGGAAGTTTTAGGTGTCGACCAGGCCTGTCTCACTGAATGAACCAGGGGCTTTTCCTGCTCCGCCACTGCTAAACAGAAGCCAGTTCCTTAAGGCACCAGCCAGCGCAAGGGAGCGCCCCCCCCCCCCCATTAATTGTTAGTGTGTAGTGTTTGTAGAGGGTCTCCCTCCCAGTAGTCTTGCTTAGGACCCCCAATGGGTTAGCAATGGCACTGTCTGCATACACTGGAAGCCATCATTGGGTGGCCTACTGAGTCCTGGTAAAGCCAACCCTGGTGGATTGCTAGATGTTGGGTGACAAGGAATATGGAAAGTGTGTGACTGCTGGGGAAGGAAAGAGGAAGCTGGAGGCTGCCTAGGCTCCAGCTGTGGTCCTGTGTTAATGGTTTGTCATGGATTTACAAGTAGAGCTGTTTATTCTGAAGCCTGACAACTTGCCACTCAGTCTTTATAAGCTACGGAGTTATGCTTCACACTCCAACCAGAGGAAGAAGATAAATTCTATTAAGTACGGCTCTAGCTCCCTCATCAGTTGGACTTGAATCTTCCCTCTGAAACCGTTTTCTTCCAGTTGAACTACAGAAGTAGTTCACCTGAGAGGGAAAATAGCTACTAAAACGAAGGCAGAATAGTGTTTATGTGCTGGATCTGGACGAGAAATTCAGGAACCCCAAAAGATGTGAGGTTTTTGTAGAAGAGTTCTTACCCCATATTCCTACACCATTAGTGGGGTGAATCCCTGGAGCCATGAACTGCAGGTGGGATGGGAGGAACCTAGCTCCTCTTCTCCTTCTCAACTCCCCAGTCTAGGTCAGGGGTTCTTGCAAGAAATATTTTGGTAGCTTCAAAGTGAGGCCACTAGCTCTTGCTAGTGGCTATATTGGTACTTTTTCCTAAAATATTTAACTTTAGGCAAACATATGCACAATTACACATCCAAACCATTGTAATTTTCATGGGTTTAATTTTTGCAGCTTTAATAATAAAAATAATGCTGCAAGAAGTGATATGTCAGTGTGTATTAATACTGTCACTTTTCACAGTACAAATCAGCTACTTGCCAAGCTGTGAAAAGTGATATTAACAAACATACTATTATAACTTTTCACAGCCTCCTAGATAGCTAGTAAGTCTGCTGTGAAAAAGTGATACTTGCATGTTTGTAATATCACTTCTCTCTACAAATCCCAGGACGAATTTAGCCCTGGTTTGGGGGGGTGGAGGGAGTTGGAGGAGGAAGCGGAGGCCAGGAGATTGATGTGGAGCCAGGAGAGTCAGTGGGAACCAGGAGTTATGGAGGTGCAGTGAATTATGTAACAAATATGGAGAAGCCAGGAGGTAATATACACGGTAGAGATGCGAACGACTAGTTGACTATCCAATAAGCAAATGTTTATCAGATAAGTTGACTAATCACTTCTTTCCTCTACCCCCTTCCCCCGCCTTGCTGCCTCTATCCAAGTCAGCAAGAGGGAGGGAGGTGAGGATGGGGTGTTTCAAAGTGGCAGCACCGTGTGGAGCCCAGGGCCAGACCCTGGGCTCCACATGGTGCTGCTGCTTTGAAATGACGTGTGCAACCCGGAGCCAGCTGGGGACTCCCCTGCTGACCCTGGGCTCCATGCGGCGCTGCCACTTTGAAATGCTGTGAGGAGCCTGACGCTGGGCTCCCTGCAGCATTTCAAAGTGGCAGCACCGCATGGAGCTTGGGGTTATCCAGGGACTGCTTGAGTCCCTTGCTGGCTCCATGCTTTCTGCAGCGCTTTCGCCTGTGGGCTGTTGGTACACTTCAAAGGTGCAGTGCCCTTATTGACTAATTGAATGTCCATGCAAATTGCATCAACAATTTGATTAGCTGATTAATCTAAATTTAACATCCCTAATATACAATGCTAACAACACAGTAACATTCCATCTTGATACACAATCCATCAGCAACCATGAATGGTATCTGAAAAATTTTATCATACCCATATTTCACCAGTGCGGAAATCCCATTACAGACTTGTTTGCCACCAATACTGAATCTTATTCCTCATTGAGTCATGCAACTGGGATCCTTACAGGACAGGATATCTCTTGTATGCCACAGGGTAAGGGTTTCACGTATGCATTTCCACAGATTCCCCCAACACTAAGAATAATACAGAAAATCAGATGAGATGAAGCCACTGATCATCCTGATTGTTCCTTATTAGTGGAGACAATTGTGGTTAACATTAGCTCAGAATGTCTATGCAGCCTCGGATGGCACTTCCAGATAGTGTAGATGTAATAACAGAATAGCATAATTCATCTAGATGTGGAATTGCTGCACCTGATATCCTGTATGTTGACTTGTTGTGTGGTATGATTGTTCACTGCTAGTTCCAAGAAATTTGAGTATAAGGCAGAATGCTCTCCATGAGGAAAATATCTTCACCTAAATAGAAAAGATTTTCAGTTTGGGCAGCCTATTGTGTCCATGACTCATTGAAGACCCTGTACCTAAAACTTTGCATTACATTTAGGCTTGGAGAATTCTATTTTTATTTAGTTTTACAGTTTTAATGCACAATATCAATGTTTATTTTTATCAATTTTAAGTTTTCAGAGTTGTGGAATATTATGGCTTTTAAGCACTTTTTGTCAGATGAAATTTTCACAGTTGCAGGAAATTTGGAGTTGAGGATCCAGACAATGAGAGAGGGATTAGCTAGCAGGTTGAGAGAATATTTTCTTTATTCAGACTTGTACATTCTAAATTGAGAAATTGATTAGGAATTGAAAAAGCAGGAAATTTTTTCTCTCTTCTAGTCTGTGAAAACCAGTTGGGAAAGGCTGAGATTTGCTAATTCTAATACAGGTGGGCCTTCCATGGTCCCAGCATCGTTGGGACCTGAGCGGTCCGGAACCATGGACTTTGCTGGACCAGGGGAGGTCAAGGCTTCCCTCTCAGCTATCAGTTCTCTCTGCTGCTGGCCCTGCTGCTTCCGGCCCTGCTGGGGCTGTGTTCCCACCTGGAGCTGCGCCTGTGCTCCCCACCACACTTGGGGCACCAGTCTGGGCTGCTTTCCTGCTCGCCGGTCCTGCTGCCTCTGGACTGGCTGAGGCTGCACTCCCTGCTTTGCTGGCCTCAGCCAGTGCTATGCTATGGAGCAAATCCTGGTTGGGGTTGTCTCCTGTCTGGGTGGGGTTGCACTCCCCACTATGCCTGCCCAGGTGGGGCTGTGTTCATTACTGCCAGCCCCAGTCAGGGCTGTGCTCCTCAGCGTGCTTGCCCTACTGCTACTGGGCAGTGCTCCCCAATGCCAACCTAGCCAGGGCTCTCTGGTCCAGCAATGGATGTTGCCAGAACAGAGAGTCCTGGATTTTAGAGGTTTAACCTGTAACTTGATGGGCACGGGACCAGATTTTCAAAGCAAGATAGACACCTAACTTGCTTAGGGTCTTAAATCCTGCTTGGCACTTACCTGCATTGTTAGGCACCTAAACACCTTTCGAAGTGTAGCCCATAGTGTCCGGAAACAATGTCAGTTTACTAATGACAGATAATGCCTTAGTTTAATAAATCAATTTTAAATGCAAAACATATTATATTAATTTTCATTATAATTTTAATAAAGACAATTATAAATGCTGTTTTTATATTTTAAAATTAATTTGAATGCTAATCATTCAAATGTAGCTTGATACAAATTCAGAATACAATGTTTTCTAGTAAATAAAATGTTAGTCACCGATTCCTAACATAATAAAAATGTAAAAAGTAAGAATCTGAATAAATGTGTGTGAAGCTGTATAATTCATATAGTGTATCCTCCCATGTTAGCAAGAAGATCCAAATTTAGTACAAAGATTATATTTGGTTGCATATCCATATGTTTTTAATGGTTGTACCAATCGACTATGCATATCTTCAGAAAATAATTAAACCACAAATGCAAACAAGAATAAAATCAGCAATGTAAGTTGATTTTCTACGTGCTGATTTAAATCCTGTTTTAAATCACTTATTAATTACTTAGATTTAAATCAATCCACTCTGCTGAGCAGGATAGAAAAGATTATAAGGAAAAAATTGGGAAAGGGTTGACAAGAGTTCAGTGTTTTTTTTTGCTGCTTGCTCCTTTGAAGATTGTGCCATCTCCCCAATGTTACTCATTATCTACAATGTTGCTTCTTTGTGGTGAGAAACATGAAGACAATCAACAATTACCAGAAAGTAATATCTATTCAATTGATTACAAAGTTCTTGACAAAGGAGCTACAGTAGTTCCTAGGAATAAAAAGGCAACATAATAATGATTTGAACAGGAAGAAAACTAATATCCCCCCCCTTTTTTTTTAAAGGGGACAATACATCTATTCCGGAAATCACAAAGAACAATAGCTAGCAAGTTAACACAGGAATTTAGGTTGGTAGCAGCTGATCAAAGGGTAAGTTAACTTTTAAAATGGATTACAAATGTAATTTAATTATGATTGTGCCTAAATGATTAGTAACTGTTAATTTTCCAGTTAAGTCTTTTACTCTTTCCTAGCTGCAGTTTCAATAGTGTAGTTAAGTAGACATTTTAATTTATATTTTCAGTTAAACATTTATCTGGGCTCATGGTCTTGTGCTTAAGTACGTGCATTGCATTAATCGCACAATTTGAAAAATGGCTTAAAATATATCTGAAGAATGGTTGGAGAACAATGTAAGAATTAGTGAAGTAAATATTGTTTTTCTAGCCGTCCTAATAGTAGTAATATTTTTTTACTGCACCTGCATTGTTTTCACTAAGTTTATTAGAAATTTTAAATACTTACTAATTTGTGGTGTCCATTGCCATTGATTGAGTGCCTTGCGTATAATTTTAATTCAAATATGTGATGCTCATAAAGCTTTATGAAATAGGTAATGCCTTCTTGATAGTAAAAGGCTCTATCCAGTTCCCATTTCTTTAAGGCAGAACTAATTTATGACCTCTGACCTCAACCAACAACAACAAAAAAGGACAACAAGGATTGTTCTGCACAGTGGTATCTTGATAGGATTTAAACCCTTCAAGGGGAAATTCTAAAGCAGCTTTGCAAAACTGTCAGATTTATCACCCTAGTCACAACATTTATATACCTGCTTTTTACTTTGATAAATTATTATAAAGAAAAATTGTATGATATTTGATTTGATATCAACCTAAATTATGTTCTGGTGAGTATGTGAAGTAAAACTTAGCAAGGTTGCTTTGAATTGTTCAATAAAAATAGGGTCTAAATCCTGGATTTCTTAGATAAAACTTCCAGTGTAGTGGGAGAAAGGAACGGTGCCTCTGTGAACAGTGCTGGATTCAGCCCCTGTTTTGGGGAAAGATTAAGCTTAAAGTTTAGGGACTGTGCTCCCTTCTGTCTGTTCAAAGAGAATGATTTCTCCTTATCCCCCTGCTGTCCATATTAGCAGTACTCAGTTTACAAGTAAAAATGTGGTTATTAACTGAGCATCTTGCAAATTCAGCCATGGATCTGAGAGTCAAGCTGGGTTGTTTGTGTTATCACCACAAATAAATGTTCTATATGTTTGCACCTGTGCAGCCTCACTGTTTTCAATTTCAGCCCCATGTGCCATTAGTTCAGTCCATTGGCTACATGGAGATGCACAGGTGAAAAGAAACTTCTTAATCAATGTACATGAAAGAATAACAACATTTTTATCACTAAGTCAGCAGATATGCAATGAGGTGGCATTTTTACATAGTTAATTTTCAAAGTAGAATTGTGTATTAAGGCTGATGTGCCATGATGCATGTACCGTGATGCTGTTAAAAGTGAACTGTCAGACTGCCCATAAAGTTAGCAGAGGGGTGGGAGAGATTGTTAGTTTATTTGTGTATTGAAATATTGCCAATTTTTTTAATCAAGCCAGGCATATTTTATTGTATTTTTGTCTTAAACCAAAGGATTACTCATGTAATTACTCTTATTAACAGTCCTGGAAGATCTTGCTGTTTGGTGCAGTTAATTTAATATGCACCGGTTTCCTGCTTATGTGGTGCAGCTCTACTAACAGTATAGGTATGTTCTGTTCTTGCATCTAAATAATTGTCTGTTGTTGAGTTTTAATTTATTGAAGTGTTAGCATAATAAACAAGCAGGGCTCTGAGTATAATAGAATTAGATGGCTGTGCAATTGGCCTCATACTTTATCCATTTTCAAGCAACTGCATAATTAGTTTAGGACAATTCCCTTTCTGTAAGCCCTAGAAACTGCACGTGGCCAGTGAATCTTCAAAGTTCTCACTATTCCCACAAGTGCGTCAGATGCCGCTTTCTCTGCAGATCCTTCCAGAGCTTCCTTCATGTAGAGCAGGGCTACTCAACTTTGGAAGCCCTGACAGCCACAATGATACTCACATCATATGCCTAGGGCTTAAGTGTGATTGCATATACATGCAAATAGCTTCTTTCACACTGTTGGGCATGAATACAAAAATTAAGGCAAGACTACACAACACATAGGCCCCATTTAAGTCAGTTCTGCTGATATTAGTAAAATGCAATATTTATCCCATTTCTACCTATATGACAGCACTTTAAATGCGCAATGACAGTCCAAGAATTTAATTACTAAAACACATATCAACAGAAGACCATTATATTGACAACTTTTTTGTTTTGGCTCCCTCCCATGGGCCACAAACAAATAGGCCACGGGCTGCATGTGGCCCATGGGCTATGTGCTGAGTAGCCCTGATGCAGAGTTCAGAATCTTAGTACTAACCCTTCAAACCTTTACTCGGTCTGTAGTCTGATTGACTTCAGTGGAGACTCCAACTGTGATGTAGCAGCAATGGGCTTCTTCTAAATCAATGAGTATTTGGCTGGATATTCTCCAGGCAGCTTTACAGTATGTGTCCTGGTTTTACATACAATACACCAAATGTTGCTGTGTATCTGCAGTGCAGATACAGTGCCTATATTTTTACTATGTAGTGCATTTCTACTCTTATTTCAGTTTGAAAAATTGAAATATCAAAATGTTGCTCTAGTTTCTATCTTAGCTGAGCCAGTTCATCCATCCCTTATTATAATCAATATACATTAAGCTGATGCTGTTACTGTTGGGATGGAAACCTTAACTGAGAATTTCATGATTTTTTTTTTCCCCTTCCGGGTTTAAATTCCAGGCTTAACTGTTTATTATTGCGTGCTTATCAGTAACTAAGCATGATGTTTCACAGAACTAGTCTTGTGTTAATCAATTTATTATTGAATTAAATTGGAGTAGCTAGTACAGGTTGGACCTCCCTGTTCTGGTATCGTCGGGACCTGACTGGTCCTGAACGGCAGAATTTGCCAGACATGGGGAAGTTTCCCTTGCCACAGGCCTTGAGCGAGCCAGCTTCCTGCCTCTGGCCCCCTCTACTCTCTCCCTTGTTCTGCTGATGCTGGCCCCGTCCTTGAGCTGCCTTTGGTGGCCAGGATTTTCTGGCCCTAGCCAATGCTGCTGCTTGCAGCCAGATTCCTCCAGCCCTGCGTTGCTGTAGGTGCCTGGGCTTCTCCAGCCCCCAACCCCATGCTGCTTCAGGCATCCAGACTTCTATGGCTGCCAACCCTGTGCTGCCGTTGGCACCTGGGGTTCCCCAGCCCCTCCCTCTGCGCTACCACGGGCAGCTGGGGTTCTCTAGTCCCTGACCCCCAGCACTACTGTGCAGCTCCTCCGGCCCCATTGTCTCCAGTCCTGGCTGGGATGCTGGACCTTCTGCCATTAGGTTCCAGAGCTCTCTGGTCCAGGAGAATGTGTGGTCCTGCCAGCAGTGGATTTTGCTGGACCAGAGAGTACCGGTTTTCAGAGGTACGACCTGTAATGTACATTACAAACAGAAAAATACAACAGTTTTAAGACATACATTTTCAATATATTCTGAGATTAAAAGTTCTCTCTCCAGCAAAAAGTATTTGCACAGGTAGAAAATAATAGATAGCGGTGTCAGAGAGACATTGAGGAACATAATTTTTTTAAGGCAAAATCACATACAGCATTCTTTATTGCTTATAATGTAAAGCGTTAAGTGTAAAACTTTGTTTTCACAGCTTTAACTGCCTATACTTATCTGACAATCTTTAATCTTTTCAGGTACGTTTTTTTAAACTTTTTAAATGTATCAGTAATTGTGAGAGTATAATTTTTTCTAAATTTGATAGAGGGTAAAAATAACGAATAACTATTATGTGCCAAATACAGAGTTATTCATGACTTTTCATAAATACATGCAAGAACTGACCAGTTGCCTTAACAGTGACTTAGATTAAGTGTATATTAGATTGTGTCAAATAGAACATATTCTTAAAAGAAAACAGTGATTAATATTACAGCTCTAAGAAAAATTAAAAATATCAACTATATTATAATTTCTGCACATGGTTGCCTTACATTGCTGTAACAAAATAAATTGAAAACAAAAGCAACATTATGTGCCAAGCTATTATTCCTTTGATTGGTTGACTCAGAAAATTTTACCACCACCAATTTCACAAGTATTATTTGTAAAATGTGTTTGTTTAGCTTTAAGGATGGGGAAGTGATTTTTAGTTTTACTTCTGTTTTAAGGGCCAGAACCTACAATCACATTGACTTCAATGTGACTACTAGTATTTGTAAAATTAAGCATGTGTAAGCATTATAGTTTCTTGATTATATTTATTAATTTTTTGCAAATTTACCAAGCATTCTTCAGGAACAGAGGCAGTTTTCTTTCCCACAAGATGTTACATATCAATTCAGCTCATTAAAAGAGAAACTGAGTCACTTTTAAAGATTCTGTTGACATATTGGTGACCTAAGATTACTAAAAGTTGGGAGTCTGCTGGAAAATGTGTGATAGACAGACAATATCTTGTATTGTCTTGAACAAACCTTATGGAAATAAGATAAATTTGGTTGATTTAGGATTAATACTTTGGGGTTCATTATCATAGTTTCATTCGTATTGTTTCATGATCAGCGCATCGACACTCATCTGACCAAACCTCCTCCTTTATCCAGGCTTGGGACTGGCATGAAACCCTTAGAGGCTTCATGGTGGAGTTACTTTGGGGTTACCTTTTATTAAAACTGCAGCAGTGGCACTGTATTACTCTTGGGTAAATTGTGGCCAAAAAAAATTAAAAATCTGTGCACAACATTTTACAATTCTGAATATTGGTAAAAATAACCCAATATAATCATACCAGTTTCAATTATTTTGATAACTTATTTCAAAATACCTGTCAGCAAGTATGTCTGGAACAGTATCAACAATGAAAAAGATTCCCCCAGGAGTAGTGTGTTAAGATTCTACAACAATCCAGTTCCTGTTTCTCTGTTATGCTTTTGTCAGGCACTTCCATCTGAGTGTGTTACACATGCCAGGTGGGCACATTTTAGGGGAAAACTCTGCCCCACCAATTTTTTAGGTGTGAGGTTTTTTTTGTTTGTTTTTGTTTTTTTTTCCCTGCCCCTTTAAGGTTACTATATTTGAGGTTCCCAGACAGAGGACACTGTTGAGAGGAGGGGGAGCTGAAATGGGGGTGCAGTTGGAGGGTATGGTATTTTGGGCAGTGCTGAAGGGGGGGGTCTGTGTGCAATGCAAGGGAGTATTGGGGTGATGCCAAAGGAGGGGATTTGGGGGGTTCTGAGAGCTGCTTGAGGCTCCCCAGCCCAGATGCCTGCACGTTTCTCCCCCCCTGCCCCCCACCGGCAGAGCCCAGCTGCAGGCTTCTTGCTGTGCAACTTTGTTACTATCCCACCAAGCAGAGATAATTCATACCTGCTGATAGGGGCGATTCATCCATTCCCAGAACAGCTTTAGTCACACATGTTCCTCTGTCCTGACCCCTTGAAGATCCACATTTAACTCAGTCTCCCTTGCTGGTCCCATGATCTCCCTGTGCTTTGCTTTTGAAATCTTTTCAAAAGAAGGGAGCGCAGGGACACCCGCTGACCCGGTGCTCCCCTTGGCGCTTCCGCCTTCGAAATGTAGCAAGAGCCTACCGGTAGGCTCTTGCTACATTTCAAAGGCGGAGGAGCCCTTATCGACTAAACGAATAGTTGATGCAAATTCCATCAACTATTGGATTAGTTGATTAATCTAAATTTAACATCCCTAGTGATACCCAGCATCATTGGGACTATAATAAGGTTATTTGGGAAGGTTGATGATGTTCCTTTTTAACTTTAGTGCACCCTTTGATCTTTTATGTCATGAGGTTATCTCTGATCTAAAGGATTGTATTGACTATAGATTCACCGTAACTCATTAGCTGTGCTCTGACCTAAAACATACAGAAAAGATTTGTTCCATACTCCAAGTACAGTCAAAACTTGTATTGTATTCGAGGAAATCCTGGTGAGCCTACAGATTGCAGAATTAGGTCCAAAGTGTAACCGAAATCTTATGGAAATATTCAAATTGAGAGTGGATTCTGAAAACTAGGATACATTTACTCTATAAACTATTTAGTTTGTAATAGTTGATTTTTCCTAATATCCGCCTCCTCCTTTTTATTTTAGTTTGATAACATGCCTAATAAACTACTGGGTAATGATGAAGAAGCCCAGTCCAGCCTATTCATTTGGGTAAGCACTAATAAATAAGTAAGGCTCTACTTGCAATACTGACTAAATTATGGATTCCGCAATATTAGGCTTCCTCTGCAATTTTAACAGCAGGAGCCCTGCTGTGCGTCAGGCTGACAGCAGTGTTCCCTGTAATCTATGCACTTGTGTGGATGCTCAGGAGAAATTCTGATGCCTCCCAGTGATCAGCAGAGCACTCACAGCTAGGTTTTTGTGTTTCTACCAGTGGTGCAATTCACATATGCCTCAGTGCATATAAACATTTTATTCCACACATGGATGGAAAAGATTAGAGGGCACATTTGCTGACAATGCGAGCCCCTGACTACCCCAGAGCTGAGAGTGGGGGGCCAAAGCCTTGCTGTCAGCCTCATGTTCTTGCTCTGACCCCAAGCAGCTGCCAACAGCAAAAGATTACTATAAACAAAGTTCGTTATTACTTTTTTACAAATCCTAGTGGCTTGTCCATAATTCAGCTGTAATTTTTTGATAATCCTGTAATTCAACTGGGGCCTTACTAGTAATACAATAATAATTATTTAACGTGCCATGAAAAATACATGCAAGTGTATTAGCAGTGTTTCTAAAGAGTTCCCATTTATAAAAATCTGTGTTCATAATCAATAAGAATTTTTTACTCCCTTCCCATTAGTTTTCTTACTGCATTTATTCAATAATGTATAGTTTGCCCATTGTTTTGGTACGTAGGCACACTAATGTAGAATAAATATTTATAGTATCTCATAAATCAAGACACAGGTATCGAGAATCTAAAAAGAGTTCTTGGATAGGGATGGAGATAGAGGTAAATTGCTTAATTTTATGGTGAGGATTATAATCATAGAACACTAGGACTGGAAGGGACCTCAAGAGGTCATGGAGTCCAGTCCCCTGCCCTCATGGCAGAACCCAGTACTGTCTAGACCAGTGGTCCCCAACCTTTTGGGGCTGCTGGGCACCTGGGGGCAGGACCACGCATGTGCTGAGCGCCATGGGGCAGGGGCTGCGCATGCCCCGTGACCCTGGGGAAGGGGCCGCCCGGGGTCGGCACCCGCATGTGCTGCGATCCCGGGACAGGGGTCGCCCATGCGCCGGGGCCGGCACCACGCTTGTGCCATGCACCCGGGGGCGGGGCCATCCCAGATTGTTTGACAGACGCACATAAATGGCCCGGTGGGCGCCATGGTGGCCGCGGGCACTGCGTTGGGGTCCACTGGTCTAGAGGATCCCTGATAGACATTTATCTAACCTACTCTTAAATATCTCCAGAGATGGAGATTCCACAACCTCCCTAGGCAATTTATTCCAGCGTTTAACCACCCTGACAGTTAGGAACTTTTTCCTAACGTCCAACCTAAACCTCCTTGACTGCAGTTTAAGCCCATTGCTTCTTGTTCTATTCTCAGAGGCCAGGAAGAACAAGTTTTCTCTCTTCTTCTTGTGACATCCTTCATGGAATGAGACCTTCCTGTGGCTCTCAAATAAGTTAATTATCCATGTTACAGTATAAGCATTGTTGGCTTACAGAACTTGGAAATAATTACTCCTCCTTTAAAGTTCTGATTCATTTTCATCTGCCTTACTTGAAAGAGTTAACAGGGGAAAGTCTCCTGCTTGCTCCCCCACAGGCCAAAATGAAAACCCCATTAATATATTGTCCAGTGTTCTTAACTTATTTCTCAAATTTCAGGTTTGAGAGATTTGAAGTACTAGCAGTATTTGCTTCCACAGTTCTGGCACAACTTGGAGCTCTTTTCATACTAAAAGAAAGGTAAGAAGGTGTACTGTTTCTGTTATGATTTAGATCTGACTTTCTAATATGAAAAGGTATTCCACTCCAGCTTGAGTAAAGTACATACATGTTTAAAATATTACAAAAGAAGAATAATCACTAGAAAGTCATGGATTTCTTAAAGGCAACATCATTTCACAGCAATTAGCTTATGTTGCTGATTTGTACTGTTTGTTGTATACGTGGACTATAAAAGCATTATGAATGTGATTAAAGGAAAAACTTAAATGGTCCAACTAATTGTGTGTTCCGGGTACTTTATTGAGGACTTAATAAGCAAGTCAGTACATCTTACCACATAATCACTGAAATAAAGAAGCAATGCTGAAAATAGATAATTTTGTGCAATTATTTAACTTCAGTATTTTCAAGTGTTCATCTGTTAATAGCACCATAGTTATGATATAAAGTAATTGTATAGTAGAAGTAGTAGTTAATGTATGGGTTTGTCTATTTTTTTATTTTAAGATCCTATTTTATCGATCCATCTAAATTTGTTCCATATTCATACAAACAGTTCCATGTACAAAATTTATTTTAGTCAATTTTTTGTAGTTTATTTTTTATTAAAAAGTTAAGCAAGTCAGAGAAGAATAATTGTTCGTTCAAGTGCTTAGCTTTAAAACTGTTTTTAGAAGCCATTAGAAGGTTGCATGATTTTTGCATCTGTATATTGCCTGTAGTGCATGTACACCAATTGTTTTTTCTTTTTAAATGCCTACAGCTATAACAGCCTAACACAGCCACTGATCTTGTGACTCATTGGTGCCATGCCATGCATTGATCTTTGATAACAGCAGTGTTAGAGCCATGTAAGGTCTCCAGATGTAACATTGAATTTGCTTGCCTTTGAGCTTACATTCTGATAGCCTCTTCAGAACTGCTGAACTCCTGTTGACTTTCATGGAATTGATGGCAGCTGAGCACTTGGCAGAATCATCTCCTCTTTACATGGGGATGATATTTCAAATTCAGGCTTAGTTTCTCCCTGCTAAAACTTGTTCTAAAATATTGTCTGCTTTTTACATATTTATGTGATGTTGGAGAGACCTTTTAGTGGTCTCTTTGGCAGAACTACATTTTTAGATTTTTAGACTATACTTAATAGCTGGATGCCCTTGAGTTTCTCCTGCAATGACAATTGTACCTCATCTGGAACAGTTTGCTCTGTTGCCTTACTTGTATTTTACTGTTTTCTAATATTTATCCCAGATTTTCTCTGCTACAGTTGAAGATGAATTATTTTTTATTGCTCATAGACTTAGAAGAATAACTGATATATGTCCTCATTAAAACATCCTTTTTACTTAGAGGTTTATTATATCCTTCTTTATCCTTTCTCAAGTGGTAAAATATACCCTGTTTCAATTTGGTACCAAGCATATTGGAATAATTGCTTCATGTGTATTCATAAAAATGACATTTATTCTAAAGATGATAAATTGCGGTTAATTGATTAGTCGAGTAGTTGATGGAATTTCCATCGACTACTCGACTAGTCAATAGGTACTTCAGCATTCCTCCTTTGAAATGTGCAAGAGCCCCCTCTGGGGAGTCCCCCACTGATCCCGGGCTCCATGGCTTTGAAATGCACAAGAGCCCCTGCTGAGGCTCTTGTACATTTCAAAGGAGGAATGAGGAATATGGCGAGCAGCCCTGGGCAGCAGGAAGTCCCGCTGACTCTGGGCTGCACATGGTGTGCCTACTGTGAAATGTACAAGAGTCCCCAGTGGGGGGACTCCCCAGCTGACCCCGGGTTCCATGTGGCGTTTCAGCAGAACCTGGGATCAGCTGCGGATCAGCTGAGCCGGGGGAAATCAGTTGTACTATGCTGCCACTTTGAAACCCTAAGACAGAGTTTCAAAGGGGCAGCTGCGGCACAGCTGATCTGCGGCTCAGCTGGGCGGCACTTCTCCTTTGAAATGCCAAGGCGATGTTTAAAGGGGCTGTGCTGTAGAGCTCAAGGTCAGCTGGGGATTCCCTGGGATCAACTGGGGAGTCTGCAGCTGACCCTGGGCTTCAGGGCACTGCCCCGTGGAATGCTGTTTCGGCATTTCAAAGGGGCAGCGCCACAAAGCTGAGCTGCAGATCAGCTGTGCCGCAGCTGCCCCTTTGAAACTCTGTCTTAGGGTTTCAAAGTGGCAGCATAGTACAACTGATTTCCCCCAGCTCAGCTGTGCTGCGCTGCTTCTTTGAAGTAAACCTTCTTCTCCTGTTTTCATTACGGTCTGTGGGGGAACAAGCAAGAGACTTCCCCCGTTAACTTCTGTCAAGTAAGGCATTTGCTTATTGGATGGTCAACTAGTCCTTAACATCCTTAATTTATTTGGTATCCCACTTGTTAAGTTTATTTGTAGGTTTAGGTGACTGCAACTGAAATATCTTTCCTTTATGTAGGTAGTTTTTAAAATATAATTCAGTGAATAGAACTAAAATTGACAATTTATTTCTTGTAGTACAGAACGGTTTCTGGAACAACCTGAAATACACACGTAAGATTGGATTTTTATATATGAAATTATAATTTTTGTTAATTTCCTTTTGTATCTAACTCTTTATCTAGCATAAAGAGTAATGTGGCTTTTCTAATATTAAATTGTTTTCAGTACATTGATATTTCTGTGTTCCACACTGTATGTAATAACTTTTAATCTGTGGCATGCAATTACAAATTAGTCTATATGAGCTCATAAATAGAGAGTAGAAAAGCTGTTACATATTTGTTCCATGTATTATTGCTTCTATTAATTATTTTTATTTGTTAAAATGTGTCTCTTTGAAGTTGTACAGTTAATTAAATATTGAAGTAAGCTTAATTTTAATACAAATAATAATTTATAAACGTATTTTAAAATGAGTGCATGCTATTGGTTATTAAATATTCAGCTGCAATTATCATAATGGAAGATGTTCAGAAGTGTTTCATGAATGGAAGTTTAACTTTGTAACATCACAGGTGGATACTGTGAAAATTGAAGATTAATCTATTTTTCATCTCTTTAGGGGACGATTGTTGGTTGGTACTTTTGTGGCTCTCTTTTTCAACTTGTTTACAATGCTTTCCATTAGGAATAAGCCTTTTGCTTATGTGTCTGAAGGTATGTGGAGAATGAGCTGTGACAAGAATCAAGGAAAGACAATGAATGTTAATTGTTTTCTTCCAAATATATTTTTGTTAGATAAGAAACATAATTGCTGTGTATGTAATCTTTAATAATTCCATAACTCTAATTAAAAGGTTTTGAATTAGAGATGGTTTCCTCGTTTGTCATGTACTAAGTCCATAGGGTACATAGAGAGTAGTACACTATTATCGATATAGTAAATTAAGTGTAATTTTAGATGTCACTTCTACTTTGAGGTGTTTAAAACAAATGTAAGAAGCACTTCCTCACACAATTCACTGTCAACTTGTGGAACTTTTTGCCAGGGGATGTTGTAATGCCAAAAGTATAACTAGGTTAAAAAATAATTAGATAAGTTCACTGAGGATAGTTAGGCTATTAGCTAAGATGGTCAGTGATACAACCCCATGCTCTAGGTGTCCCAAAATCTCTGAGTGCCAAAAGCTGGGAGTGTTCAGTGCAGAATAGATCACTAGATAATTGTTCTACTTTTTTCCCCCTTGTTGCAAGCATCTGGTACTGGTCACGGTCAGAAGATAGGCTACTGGGCTAGATGGAACATTAATCTGTCCCCAGTGTGATTACATTAAGATACAGATTCATTTCTTTTTCTTCTGTTTTAGCTCTTTTATTTAACCAGTACAGTTTTAATGTGGGTAATCTTACAATGGTACAGACTGACTTGTACAAACATTTAAAGGTGGCTTTTTTTTAATGTGGTTGTTAAAAACTGCCTTCTTTATGCAATTTATTCCTTAGAGGTTTTTACTCTTTGTACAGTGGGATCACAATTGTCACTAATTGAACATTGTGGAAATTTATAAGTTAAGTAAACTTCGTAAAAAGGCTGTTGCATCACAAAATATATATATTTTTTGGCTAGTTTACTTTTACTTACAGTATTTTATATGTAATGCACTAATGTAGAAAAGCTGTGAGGTAGGAACTCTTAAATTCTAACTTGCTGGTTAAAGCTCAACTATTCTATGCCACATTTTCCACCTCTGTAAAATGGAGGCAATAATATTTATAAGAGTTTTTGAGGATTCATTTTAGTGTTTCCCCTTTATAAATGTAAATGGTTATATCAGTGCTTATTATTTATTATTTATTTGTTGTATATTTTGAAAGTAAATGGCTTAATCTGAGACTTTTTACAACTGTCTTTTTACAGGTAGGAGGGGTGGGGGTCTACCTTTTTCAGGGAAAATTGAGTTTTGTGGGCTAGCTTTAAAGTGAGAATTAGCAAAGTTTTACATTTACCTTCATGATTTGCTTTTGACAAGAGATCTCACTAAGAAATAGGAAAATAATGAACTATGTGAAGAACCAGAAAGTTGTGATGAATTTAAACAAACATTTTAAAATGTATGTGATGGGAAACAGTCATAGGACATGGTTCTTCATTATAACAAAGACAGATGGAGTATTCAGATGGAGGAAGTAGAGCTATAGACAAGAAGGTGATCACACCTAATGTGCTGATTGTAATTGTTTAGGCTAGTGTAAATGAAAAAGGATTGTGAAAAAATGACTTAGTCAAATGGTTTGGGTATATATGTAGGACATGATTAAGGCCAGGTATTGAAACAGTCTAAATTGCTACAGCATAAATGGGCTTTGTTAGGTTTCTATCTAGAAACATGACTAGATATTGCTGTAGCAATCAAATGAAAACGTATGCACAAGGCACACCAGTGTTTGAAGCACACTGAAACACATTTTTAAATGAGAGAAAATACAGTAAAACTCCATTAGTCCGGCATCCAATGCTCCGGGACTCCTGATGGTCCAGCACCATCAGGAACCCGGAAGTGCTGGGGCAGCCGGACAGGCTTCCCCCATTCAGCTACTGCTGAAACTGACCAGCAGCTGAATCGGGGAAGCCGGGAGCAGAGCAGCTGGGGTGCTGCCGGGTTGGTCTTGTAGCGCTGCCCCTCGGGGCTGCGGGACCAACCCGGCAGCACCCCAGCTGCTCTTGGGGACGCCTGGGGCAGAGCAGCTGGAGTGCTTCCGGGTTGGTCTCGCAGCGCCAAAGGACGGTGCTGTGGGACAAACCCGGCAGGACCCCAGCTGCTCTGCCCCAGGGGTCCCAGATTCAGCTGCTGCTGAAACAGATCAGCGGCTGATTCCAGGAAGCCCGGGGCAGAGCAGCTCTGCCCTGGGCTTCCTGGAATCAGCCGCTGATCTGTTTCAGCAGCGGCTGACTTGGGGACGCCTGTGGCAGAGCAGCTGGTGTCCTGCCAGGTTGGTCCTGCAGCACTGAGGGGTGGCACTACGGGACCAACCCGGCAGCACCCCAGCTGCTTTTCCCCAGGCGTTGGGATTCAGCCGCTGCTGAAACTGACGCTGCTGGGGCAGAGCAGCTGGGGTCCTGCCGGGTTGGTCCCGCAGCGCTGTCCTTTGGCGCTGCGGGACCAACCCGGCAGCACCCCAGCTGCTCTATTGCAGGCATCCCCGCTGCTCTATTGCAGGCATCCCCAATTCAGCTGCTGCTGAAACTGACCAACAGCGGCTGAATCAGGGACGCCTGGGGCAGAGCCGGACTATCGTAAGGGGGGCTATGAGGGATCTGGGGTGTCATCCCCTCCCACCCCACTCCAGACCCCTCATAGCCCCCCCTTCTGATAGTCCGGCATTTCTGATAATCCGGCACCCCCTGGGTCCTAAAGGTGCCAGATTATCGGAAGTTTACTGTAGTTGGAATAGGATTTTTAAAAAGTATAGATTCTTGTATAAACATTGTAGCAAAAACATTACTCTTGTGCTACTGATTAATCATACCTCATACTTTATGGCAGGCATGTCTGACTTGTTTGGAAGAGAAGCTGATGAGAAATGGGCTGGGGTATATGGTGTCAGGTCTTTATGCTCCCTATAATGAATGGTGGAATTCCCGCTGGTGTTAGGAGGAAGTTTCCAAGGAAGATGTCAAAAGGAGAATTTGGCCTTTGTGGAGTAACTGAATTTTTAGTTATTTGTTCAGTGTCTTGTTGCACTAATCACTTCAGTAGAAAATCTGTATGTTTCCCCTTTAAGCTCACTTTAACTTCTGCTTTGTTTCTGATTCTTTCTCCCATTTTTGTTTGTCTCCTTTCCTTTCTTAGCATTTCCTTTCCTACAGCAACTCCCTATTCTCAGCCCGGTGTGCTTCACTCCTACTCTTACAGTCACTAACCTCATCAGTAATTAAATAGTTGAGTGACACTGAAGGGTCTTTAAAGTTGATGTACCCGTGAGATTAATAAAATGAGAAAGCTTATGCCTCCAAGCCGTTATTGCATGCTGTCCAGACTCAGGCAGACATCATTGCAGCAGTTAATCTTCCAAATATGGATGGAGTTTTTCTTCAGCCTTGAACTACAATCTTACTTAAAATAAAAGTGTAGATTTTGGAAAATCTGAATGTCTAGAAGCCACAAATAGATAATGTGGGCCATATTCAGTCTCCAGATTGCATGACTGTGGGGCACATCCCCTTAGGAGGGCAAGGAGGAAAGTATGAAGTGGCATTGTGGGCTCCCAGACTGGCTCCCACCAGTGGAGCAGGGAGGGAGCACCACCCTGGGGCCCAGCTGTGGTCATTGGCTCCTGATCGATGCTCTACTCCCAGCCCCACCTCTGCCCCCAGCTGCGAACCCAGCCTTGGCTCCCTTACCTTGTACCCTATCTCTTCCCAAAGCTATGTCCCTGCTCCTGGGAGGGAGGCATGAGCAAGTGTAAGGGAGAATGTGAGGTAAAAAGTTTGGGGACCACTGTTTTAGGATGCAACCCTGTCATCTGAGTAGGGGCTCATTTTGCAATTTGTTTAGAAGAGCTAAATTAAATAGCTAAAAGTGGTAGCTCTTCTCTCACAACTAATTCAGATGCTGTGTTCTAGGGTGGATAATGCTGTAGCTGCCAGTATTTACAAACATTTCCTTGCAACATAGACATGGGGCCAGACTGTGCTCCCCTTCCTTATGTTGGTGAACAGTCTCATTGATGTCAATGCTACTTGCATGCAAAGTCCCATTGATGTCAATAGGACTACTCAGGTTATTTTTTTCTTCACACAGTTGTGTGCATGTGTGTTTGTGTGTTGAAAGGGAGGGTTTTCAAGTAGTGTGCTCCCACAGAAAACTTAAATTTATATTACTTTAGAGGATAAAGGCAGTATTAAACAGTGAAATCAGGAGTTACTCTTGAAATTAATCCAATGGATGTATGACAAAAGGCTTTTAACTACAGGCCAGACAATGTCTCCTTTCTGAGGTGAAATTTGAAACTCTCTGATCATTGTGATTTAAGGTTAAGATGGGTAATTCCTCATTTTTTACTACTACTTTGCATTATTTTTTAAAGGACACACTTTAAGTTTATTAAGATGAACGGGGAACTGATTATAATTGGTGCCTTTGTGTTTTTGTGAAGCTGCTAGTACGAGTTGGCTTCAGGAGCATGTTGCAGATCTTAGCAGAAGGTATGGCTTCATGATGTTGTTTCAAAATAGCTAATTTAAGTCAATATTAGTAATTCTTATGTCAGACCAAGTTGTTTTTAATTGCATCATGTAGTATAGGGTTCTCTGATCAAGCACTGAGACATAAGTTTGGTATCAAAATGTTTTTGCTCTCTGTTACTTGGCACATCTGAGTAATATTCCTCAAATGACTGAAGATAATTCTATCTCAAGCAAGGTCAGTCTGAACTACATTTTCAGCAGCCTTTGAGGGTGCTTGACCCCTCAAAATATTTAATTACATCTTACTTAATCCAGCAGGACGATGGAGATCTCTAAAAAGACTAGGCACAGACCCAGGCACACATGTGTTCTCTCAGGATTTTTTCCTTTTATTTTCTCTGAGTTCCAGGCATCAGGGGTTTTTTTCCCCACTGGCTGCAGAGCTACAATATGGTCTCTCTTCCAAGAACCAAAACATTTTTTGTCATGGTTTTTGGCTGCTAACCCTTTTAGTATAAATGGACACTGAATGCCAAATAAAGATAATTTTCAAATAGCCGTTGCCAGATGTTGAAAATGTAAATATTTTTCACTCTTGGACATCCCTGTGTATATTGCATGTTGTCAGCAGCACAAATACTGTAAAACGGTCTATCTAAAATAAGGTAATGGGGTATGTTAAGCCATATTGCATAACTTTTTGGACGTACTGCAAAGCCTACCTCTTCCCTAAAGCATTTCAGAAGTGGGGTAGGCAATATGATTTAAAGCAGTGGAGGGCAACCTACAACCCATGGACTGCATGTGGCCCATCAGAGTTCTATGTGTGGACCACAAGACATTTTACTTACTGTTGCCCGTGTGCAGAGTTGCCAGATTCCATTGGTCTCTGTCTGTGTATTCCACTGGTTTTTCCCAACCAGCATTACTAAAAGTGACATGCACATAAAGCAAGGGCATGTGAAGTTAAGTGTGTGCTGATTGCACACAACATAGACTGAGAGAGCCGCATGCTCCCTCTGCATCTAATCAAGGTGCTGCTCCAGTTCAGTCAGCATACCTCACAAATTCTAGCTACACAAACACAGTTAGAAAAACGACCCTATGTCAGGAGATCCTCCTGCTTATGACAATCTTGCAGCCCGCTGAGATGGAGGGCCACACATGCAGCCCAGTCACTATCCTAGGTTGCCCATTGCTGATATCATGTATAAAAGATGGAGTAAAAAAGTGCTCACTACTGCAGTCATAAAGAGCTTAATCCTTCAACTAAATATTTTTAATCCTTCAGCTAAATATTATTCAGCTAAATAATTTGGTCCTGATCTTGCAGTATGATTAAGCATATACTGAACCTGAATGGAAAGTACCTTACTGGACCAACCTCTTAAGGGTGCATATTAACTGAGACAAGATGAAAAGGACTCTGTAGCAAGGAGCAGGATGGTGAAGGTCACATTTCAAAGTGTGCATCTCATCTCAATTCTGTTGCAAAGAATCAAGAGTTTTTAAGTTGCATAATAAGAAATTACAAATGTAAAGAAAAATAATGGTTTTTACCACTATAGAAGGTCTTGGAAGAACAACCCTAGGACTACTGTGGTGTGGAGAATTGGGGAGGGAGAAATGCTTAATGTCTAAAAGATTTAGGTAGACAAGACTATGAGGTTGAGTTATAGTATGGCAGCCCAGTATTTATGGGAAACAGCATAAAAGCTGTCTTTAAAAAAGACTGGAAGGTGTGATTTTTTTCAGATATTTTAAGAGGCTTGCAGAGCAAGGGTGTAGGACACATAGCCAGATCTGCTGACAAAAAGGGTATAACACTTGATCACAATTTAAATCTGTGGAAATATTTTCTGGAAGACTGATTGCTCTAGTGTACTTCATTGTAATGTTGTCTCCTGTGTTTCCTTGTGAGATTAGAAACCTTTATTTAAAACTGTGAAAGAGTCCAAATGTAATAAAAATGAAAAAGATAGGGATGTTCCATTCACAAAGCACTAGAGTAAGGGGAGAGGACATAAATGGCTCTAGGCCTGAAAATAATTATTGTAGTCAACAAAGAGGATCATTTAACTTCCAGTGTACTTTTAACCCAGTCAGCTACATGCATGATCCTCAAAGTGCATCTATTATTATAGCAAGTGTAGCTTTCTAATTCTAGTTTTTCAGCCCTTACAAAAAGTAGCTGACAATTTCTTTTTTCTGTTTTGTTGCAGTCTATGTGGAATCATTCCAGGGCTGAGCAGCATCTTCCTTCCACGAATGAATCCTTTTGTCTTGATTGATCTAGCTGGTGCTTTAGCTCTTTGCATTACGTATATGTTAATTGAAATTAAGTACGTATAATTGTTATTTAAATAGATAAGTATTTTTAAGATCTAATTCATGGAAAATCTCCTTTTAGGCTTGCAAGCCCTGGTCATGTGATAAAAAGCTGAAATTTCACATGACATGAACCGTAACAATTTGAGATGCATTTTGTGTGTTTCAGATTCACGTGCTTAGTGAATTTTTGCATGTGTGCGCGCGCTCTCTCTCTCTCTCTGGTGGTCATTTAAAAGAAAAGGCATATGTTTTGCAGATACCTTAGGAAACAAGCATGTCACTTAAAATTACCCTTCATATTTCAGCAATTATTTTGCTGTAGATACAGCCTCTGCGATAGCTATTGCTTTGATGACATTTGGCACCATGTATCCTATGAGTGTCTACAGTGGAAAAGTCCTACTTCAGGTGAGACAGTGCCAGAAAATGTTTTAACTGTATCTTTTTAAAAATGTACCTTTTAATGATATCCACCATTAAACATTTAAATGAAAATTTTCACAAGAAAGAAATGATACATGATTATACTCCAAAGAAATTTCTAACATTAAATTTATCATGGAATAGTTGCAATCACAGATGCAGCATATATTTTAATTGGGTTGTTTCTTAGTTGTTATATATGCTCTTAGCATTGTCAGTTTAGTAAACTATCTAATCAAGTACATTACATTTAAATGACTATACTGCTAACTGTAGATTGTAATAAAGTTAATAAAATTTTAAAATTAAGACCAAATTATCATCTGTTTATAAAATTCTGTTGATTTTCAGACAACCCCACCACATGTGATTGGTCAGCTAGATAAACTTATTAGAGAGGTAAGTTACTGTATAACCTTACATGAGGTGCACAGCAAAGAACTTCAGTACAAAGGCTCAATGTATATAGTGAGAACCTACAAGTATTTCAAGTGCTCATCTCACAGAAGATAAATTGGACTGCATATGAGAATTTTACACTTTCACTGTGTGTGTGTGTGTGTGTGTGTGTGTGTGTGTGTGTGTGTAGAGAAATACAAAGCTTAAAATCTAAAGATAGTACAATTGATATGTCTTATAGAAACGTTGAAGCTTTTACGTTAGTACAGATCTTTAAATAGATATTCAATCTTTTTAATTATCGCTGAAGGGATTTGCAGTAATATGTTGTAAGAAGGCATAAAAGAGGGGCCTTTTATATTATACAGGCAGTCCCCGACTTACGCGGATCCGACTTATGTCGGATCCGCACTTACGAACGGAGCTTTCTCGCCCCGGAAGTCGGGGCGAGAAAGCCCCGTTCGTAAGCTGCTCCGGTGCCCCTGGTCTGCTGGAGACCGTCTCCAGCAGACCAGGGGCACCGGGCGGGTTCCCGCGCTTCTGAGGCTTTGCCAGAGCAAAGCCTCGGAAGCGCGGGAACCGCTGCTGCTGCCACTTGGGTGCCGGTGCCTGTGGTCTGCTGGGGACCGTCCCCAGCAGACCACAGGCACCGGGACCCAAGCGGCAGCAGCGGGCAGGTTCCCGCGCTTCTGAGGCTTTGCCAGAGCAAAGCCTCAGAAGCGCGGGAACCCCCGCTGCTGCCGCATGAGACCCGGTGCCTGTGGTCTGCTGGGGACCGTCCCCAGCAGACCACAGGCACCGGGACCCAAGCGGCAGCAGCGGGCGGGTTCCCGCGCCTCTGAGGCTTTGCCAGAGCAAAGCCTCAGAGGCGCGGGGAACCGCCGCTGCTGCCGCTTCAGTCAAAGCGGCAGCAGCGGCGGTTCCCCGCGCCTCTGAGGCTTTGCTCTGGCAAAGCCTCAGAGGCGCGGGACCCCCCCCGCGGCTGCGGCTTCAGTCAGGGTGCCTGTGGTCTGCTGGGGACCGTCCCCAGCAGACCACAGGCACCCTGACTGGAGCGGCAGCCGCGGGGGGGGTCCCGCGCCTCTGAGGCTTTGCTCTGGCAAAGCCTCAGAGGCGCGGGACCCCCCGCGGCTGCGGCTTCAGTCCGGGTGCCTGTGGTCTGCTGGGGACGGTCCCCAGCAGACCACAGGCACCCTGACTGAAGCCGCAGCCGCGGGGGGTCCCGCGCCTCAGAGGCTTTGCCAGAGCAAAGCCTCAGAGGCGCGGCACCCCGCTGCCGCTGCGGCTCTGCTCCCCGTGTCCCTGGTCTGCTGGGGGGGGGGGGGGGCGCAGCTAGTGTGCTCCCCCCCCCCCCCCAGCAGACCAGGCTTTTGTTTTGGACTCTGGGGCAGAGCAGCTGGGGCGCTGCCGATTGGTCCTGCAGCGCCTGTGGGCACTACTGGACCAACCCGGCAGCACCCCAGCTGCTCTGCCCCAGGTCCTGATTCAGCCGCTGCTGGTCAGTTTCAGCAGCGGCTGAATCAGGACGTCTGGGGCAGAGCAGATGGGGTGCTGCTGGGTTGGTCCAGTAGCACCCCAGCTGCTCTGCCCCAGGCGTCCCCAAGTCAGCTTCTGCTGAAACTGACCAGCGCTGACTACAGGAAGCCCCAGGCAGAGTTGCTCTGCCCCGGGCTTCCTGGAATCAGCTGCTGATCAGTTTCAGCAGCAGCTGACTTGGGGACGCCTGGGGTTCTTAAGTTGATTCTGTATGTAAGTCAGAACTGGCGGTCAGTTTCAGC
This sequence comes from Pelodiscus sinensis, assembly GCF_049634645.1. Classification (NCBI taxonomy): domain Eukaryota; kingdom Metazoa; phylum Chordata; order Testudines; family Trionychidae; genus Pelodiscus; species Pelodiscus sinensis. The sequence goes on from NC_134713.1 coordinate 134,413,368, forward strand.
AGTGTCTGAATCTGGACGCCAGTTCCGACTTACATACAGATTCAACTTAAGAACAAACCTACAGTCCCTATCTTGTACGTAACCCGGGGACTGCCTGTAACAAATAGAGGAGTGGTAGGAATTCACAACAGAGCTGGAAGTGTCTGAAAAAACAGATCTTGGCTTTGAAGATAGTGGAAATACATTGTCTGTAAATATATCTAGGAGTTTGGTGGCATCATCAATAAAGTCCCCTATGAAAATTTAGTTGAAGGAAGATACACAGCGCAAATGAAATATTGACAATATCCTCTAGAGTTCTCTCTCTAAACCAACTTACATTTCTAAAAGACTGAAACATATTCTTTAATGATAATTTACCACATGTTTGTGTTTTAAATTAGGTTTCCACTTTGGATGGTGTCTTGGAGGTTCGAAATGAGCATTTCTGGACATTGGGCTTTGGTACTTTGGTATGTTTTGTGCCATATTGTCTTATTCTTTGAAAGGAAACTTCTTTTTTTAATCTCTTAGCAAAATAAATGAGATCCCTCTTACTATTCTAAATGGAATTTAGAAATTCAGATGCCATAAAATAGTTTCCCCCTTCCTGTAAAATAAAGCTTGAGTGGATTATTTATTTATTTATATATTTATTTGCACCAATTGCAGCAGCATTATGAAAACTTAGTGAGGTGTGGAATCCTCTCTCCCACCCTGAACAAGATGCAATTGTTGATTATATACAGAGGAATCATGCCACAGATCCACCATAATAATCTTTTGTTAAACAAGTGCATGTTGCAATTCAGATTGGTATCACAAATGTAGAACTACTTTATTTTTAGAGAGAACAATATCACTAACAGCAAATTAATATGTTTCTCAGCAATGTACTTTTCTTACTATCAGCTAGATTATATCTTGGTCCTTGTAAATTTTTTGTTTTAGTAAGTGCTCTGTCCATGAAATTTTTGCTTTGAACAATGCGTGGATAATCAGCTTTCAGGTTTGACAGAAGGTGTTAGAGTTGAAACTTCTTGGTGTGGTAATTATTAACTTCTACAACAACATTGGAGTAAAGCTATTACTCTGGACCTGAAAAATTCTTCCAAATGTCATCAGTGGTTAGTGCCAAATTAATTGATATGGTTAATCTGAATTCTCCTGTGGTTTTATCTTACGGGGAAATTAATCTGAAGTGTCTCTGAGGAGGGGAAAAAAGCTCAGCTATGAGAAGTGAAAAGGAAAACATGGTCTCTTCTCCTGAAACGTATGTGCTCTATGTCACACAAAAAGTCATATGTGGGTCTTGCAGCTTAATAGGCCCGGGATGGAAGTTTCCATCCTAGCTGTACACAGCTTGGCAAAACCTTGTACTCTGCAAATGCAAACAGCAGCTGGGTGTTATCAGCTTTAACCCATACCTTGAGCTGGGAAACTACTAAGTGATAAACAAGTTTGACCTCTGTTCCCAGTCCCATGGGAACATTTAGAGCGGCATTGAGCCAGTTCGCGGACTCTCGGTAAACATAGTATAATTAGTACAGGGAGTCCCATGCCCAGGGAGTCTCATCAGGGACCTAGACCTCGGAGGGTGCCCTGGATTCCCCCAGCTGGAGCCACGACCACTGTGGCCTGGTGTGAGGTGACAGGAACAGGGCTCCCTGTAGACTGAAGGGGCGTAAGCATTTCTAAGTGCCTGTTGCTCTCTTATGCATTGCTCTGCTTGTGCTTATTGATGCATCACTTTGCAGTAGCTGTGTAACCATCTGGCAGTATTGAGCCTGTAATAGTAGTGACTTAGTGAGATTAATAAAAGCAACTATCCCTAATCACCTCTGTCTTAAAGTGAATCCATAATCCTGTTTGGCCATGCCTCTGTGAGTTGACACTGACTATCCTAAAACAGAACTATAATTGTTTTTACTACAGAGGAGCACCTAATAAGATCCTAAATGGAAATATGAAGTTTATTAAAGCTTCCCAAGAGCTGCTGTTTATTCTGTGATATAAAATGGACTTGTGATAGTCAGGAGTCACTGACATGGTGTCCGGACAGGTCTCCTGCTCCGTCAGTGATAACCATTTGGCTGTGTGTGTGTGTAGTGTTGATTTTGCGCAAGTAGACAACATAGCAGACTCTGAGAGCCCCCCCAAAGACCACAAAATCAGATAAGAATCGAAGGTGCTGGCTATGTTTTATTATTACACAGTAATTGTTGTCAGACTCTTCTGAATCACTACACATTTTTACCCCCTAACAATGAGAGATCCTACTGTTTCCTAGGCTAGACAAAGACAGACCCTCTAAAAGACAACTTTATATACAGGTACAAACAAGTTACACATCACTCATGGTGTATCAGGTTTCCATCTTCTGATGTTACCTAGATACCACCGATCATCCTGCACCTGGTGATTCAATTAAAATATCTCTATTCATCATGTTGTTATTTTAGACCATTTCCTGAACCTTGGTTGGTATGGCCCTTTTATCTGTGAGGAGTGTGATACCAAGTCCTTTTTAACAAGGTGTTACCATTCTTCTGAAATGTGCTTTTAACCTCTTCCCTATACCAATTACTGTTTTACAGCCGGTACCTAGTACCAATTACTTTTCTACACCTGCGCCTATTACCAATTAATGTTTTACACTATCAGTCCTGTTCATGCCAAACTCCATGAGCAGGGTCCTGCCTGTTGCTCATAGCTTAGCTTTCCTTTATATTAGCTGTCTTGATCATTAGCTAGTCCCTCTTACTACAGGACTCTCAAAGGAAATTATTACTGAAACTAAGGTGGAGAATCAGGTACTCAATGGCAGTCAGGGAATTAAGAGTCCTTTAAAACTTTTCTCTCCTTTTTATTTTTCTCCATACCCTGAAAACATATGAGCTTGTTTGGCCAAATTTGCTTGTTTGGCCAAATTTGCTGGTGAAAAGGAAAGGTAATCACCTAATCTGCTTATCTGAAATACCAGTTGTTACTGAACTACTGAAATCATGCAGTGTCCTGGAATCAATGGGTTCTTTTTCCACACATATTTACAAAATCTTTGCACCTCAGCTTGTACTTCTGCCTTCCACTCTGCACTGGAAGTTGGAATTCTGCCCACGCTCTTGATAGTTAGTGCTACCAGATAGAAAACCAGCCATTAAATGTACTTGCTGTTGGTCGCATTCTTTGTTAGACATGGATGCAAAAGGCAAATGAGGGAAGAAACTGTTATTTCTTTCCACTGTTGTCTGCAGTGTTAGTTCAAGTTATGGGAGAGGGAAGAATTTATAAAAATATTAGTAAGGGTCAGGCAGGCACACAACACACACAGATTTAATCTAGTAGTGTAATTGCTTCAGACATGAAACTCTGAGTCGGTGTGCTGCTATTGCAGCGCTGCTGTTCTTACCTTATCTTCAAGCTCACCTGTTACAGGTGCAGCAGCACATTGACACACTTTCCTTAACTTGGGTTTGTTTCAGTGCTTTTCTCCTTTTCAACACCTGCACTAGTCCATGTTACTGCTGCTCTCTATTAGCTGTTTACTATAAACAGTATTTAACACCAAGTGCCTATTGTTTTAATAATATGAATATCAGCCTGTCACCATTTCCAGTGTTATGGCATCATGGACATTTGTCCTCATCATGGAATTAATTGTGACTGTTCAGTTGTCTCCATTGAGGCTCCATAATAGTCTCCACTTTTGTGCAGGATAAGATGCTATTTAGCTCTTCTGGCAGTTAAAATGTTTAATGCAAATCAGGATCTCTACATAAAAGACTTATTACAGCCTGGTGTTTTGTTTTGGTTCACTTTCTAGGCTGGATCAGTACATGTACGGATTCGAAGAGATGCTAATGAACAAATGGTACTTGCTCATGTGACTAATCGACTGTATACTCTAGTCTCTACTTTGACTGTCCAGATTTTCAAAGATGATTGGATCAGACCTACCTTAACATCTGGTCCTATTGCAAACAATATGTTGCACCTTTCAGATCACCATATTATTCCAATGCCACCTTTAAAGGCTCCTGATAATATGAATCCTGTTACATCTACTCCAGCTAAACCTACCAGTCCACCTCCAGAATTTTCTTTTAACACACCGGGCAAAAATATGAACCCAGTCATCCTTTTAAACACTCAGACAAGACCCTATGGATTGGGCCTAAATCATGGATCTGTACCATACAGCGGTGTATTCAATCAAGGATTTGGAATTCCAGGGATGGGAGCAACTCAAGGATTCAGGACTGGTTTTACAAATATCCCAAGTAGATATGGAACTAGCACTCGAGGTCAACCCCATCCATAATAAACTCTAATTTGTATTATTTATTATACTTAAGGGTATTGATTTTTTTTTATTGCCCAATTTTTCTAAACAATTACACCATTCTGAATAACTGGGATCAATTGTATTGTTTATATTCATTAAACAGTTGAATTGCATTTTCATTTTTATGTTAATTTATAAGATGCAACAAATGCTTGCCAAAGTTGTGAAACTTGTCTTGCAAAGTTTTTACAGTTACCGAGTTTATTCACATGCAGATTTTCTGTTCGCCTTTCTTTTTCCTCCAATAATGTGCTAAAGCATAACATGAACACAGTTTCATGAGAGAGAAAAATTGTGATGGCGTAGCATCCTCCATTCTTTTCAACTGAAAATTATTTACTGAATGATGAACCATTGCAATTGCACAATCTGTTCTGCACCAGTTCTCATTTTTCTTAAAAATTATGACCACAGATTTTCTTTGATCGGAACAGGTTTTTCCTGTCAATACACCGTTTACTGTCCAGTGTGAGGACAAACTAAAACTTTTACATTTCTTATTGATATTAAGGAATTTTTTTTATATATATAATTTCTTGTAGATTTTATTGAGGTACAAAGTTATCATCCACTTTCTTGTAACTGGTCCTTACTCATCTTTGTATTTTTATTGCAAAATTACATGAAAATGTACTGGGAAATAAAATATTAGAAACTTCAAATTTTGGAAGCACCTATTTCTTGATTATGGCTATGTCCATAAAAGTATAAAATAGATAGTTAATGGCTCACTCTCATTAAACCACTAGTTCATCCTTCAGATTGCTGAAATACCTTTTCTTTTGTGACTTTGTATTTCTCCTTTATAGCTTCAGAAAATAGTTAACCAATTATACACCTAGTTCACACACACATCAATGGTGCAGAAAAAGAGAATGCAATATATGGCAGAGATGTTCTGGTTTGTGGTACTGAGGGCCACATTGGCAACATTGTGCCTAATTTTTATGTACATTTATCTATTTTTTTTCTAATACATGTGCACATAGCCATATCCTCTAGGCCACTCCAGAACCCACCCCAACACCTTCAGAGTGTCCCTTATCCTGCTTTCCTAATGCGGGAGCCAGCTCCATCCCTAGGGCATTCTGTGATGGCTGTCTGACTGCTCCCAAGGTGGGTGGAGAGTGGAGGCTAGACTTTAACTCACCACCCTATGCTCCCCAAATGAATGCCCTATCCCGGAAGCCGCTCTAGGTACAAAAATTCATGCCAAAAGAGCTCCTCCCCTTTTCACCTTCCCATTCCCCCTTTGCTACGATGATCCCATGGATAGGTCTTCTGCTAACATGGTTTTTTATTATTTCCTTTGTTCCTGTTGTATTGCACACTAGACACAAGTGGTTTCTACATTGTTTTCTGCATCTCTCACTCTGCAGAAACAGGTTGCCTTTTCCCATTGTTCTCCTTGCCACACAGTTCCCCATGCACAGACTTGTCCCTCTCACTGTCCTCAGCACAAAGGCTCTCCCTTTGCTAGCTTGCCTGCTCACCAAACTGTCCACCCATCTTAGCTACTGATAGAGCACCAGTTGTCATCATCTATATCTAGGTGACCCAACATTGAAATCTAGTCAGATGTTATCTGAAGATATTATGTTTGACCAAAAAGATTAAGATCTTTTTCCTTCAGAGCTAATTAAGTTAGGAAACAAACACTTCTCTAAAGCTTAAACCTTTACTTGGGGGTTTGAGACTTTCTGATCCCGTACAATAGTTGTGGAGTTTTGCAGTTCCACAGAAACCATTTTCACTTTATCACCCCACTGCTCACAGCAGTCCACTTGGAGACATCGATGAGGGTTTCCTCTCCTACCTCCCCTCAGAAAAAAGAAGCTGTGTTCTGTTGAAAAGTCGGTTGGTGGGGACTGCCTGGGTGCCATCTGCTGTGAACCATGGCTATAGAGTTACAAATGGGGATCTAATTCTTAGGGAAGGTCTACCCTACAAAGTTACATCAGCATAGCTGGTGAAGAGGCTCTTAGCTGACAGAAGAAAGCATCTGTCAGCTTAATAACACCATCTTCACAAGAGGCAGTAGCTGTGTTGGCAGGAGATGCTCTCCTGCTGATATAACACTCTATATGGAGGGTTACGGTCTGTATAACTATCATTCAGGTGTGGATTTTTCACACCTGTGAGCAATGCAGTTATGCCAAAGTGTGTGTGTAAACCTGACCTGGTTCTTTCTAGTAGACGAGCTAACAGTTTGTCATTCATTCAGTAAAGTGTTAGGAAGAATAACAGTACTGTATCTGGAAATCAAGGATAACCTAGTGCTAGTGAACTACGACGCACCATATATTTTCATCTAGAAAAACAGTTGGTTTAATAGTCACTCCTGTTTTGTAACCACACCTTTTATTAGTTTTTATTAGAAGTTCACATTTAAGGTGAAATTCATCCCAGTGCAGAAGATATTAAACAGGCCTTTTGTACTTCTTGAGCCCTAAGTTATATTACCCTCAGCATAGCAGTTTTAGTAAAATAGAAACTGTTCTTTACAGTATAAAACTTGTAACTATGTTTAGGAATGGTCTCTAATTCAATTGCATTTTTTTTAATTGTGTGATATATCGTATTCATTGCATCTGTTTAGTAGAAGGCACCCTTCAAATTGAAGACACGTTTGATTTAAAGCCCCAATGGAGAATTGAATCCACAGCGTCTCCTCAAGTTTCAGTATTTTTTCTGAACTGCACTGTATTTGTACACTTATTAAGTATTTTTGAATTGCTAATTTACTATACATACCAGAGATGTGCTGGTAACAGAGGCTCTAATAGAAACACATCTCTGCAGCTGACTTACTGTTGTAAATATAAAAAACAACAAATGGTCTGGTAGCACTTTATAGACTAAAAGAACATGTAGATGGTATCGTGAGTTTTTGTGGGCACAGCCCACTACTTCAGATTGACCGAAGTTTTGAGTTTAGGATCTGCAGACCCAAAATAAATAGGGGAGAAGGGAGACATGGGGAGGAATAAAAAAGGGGGGAGGGGAGGAAACAAGGAGCAGAGGGTATGGAAATATCAAAGGGAAAAACAAGGAGGCAGAACTGGCAATCTATAAACACCTGAAGATTGGATAGTTGAAAAGAAACAGATCAAAGGATAGTAATAGGTAGGAAGGGTGCTAATGCTAGAATCTACACAAAGAGCTGTTTGCTCCTTCGTTGAATGTTAAGTTGGTAGTGTCCCAGCCATCTGTAATCACGAATGAAGCCGTCAGCATGAGAACTGAACTTGCGGATGAATTGTAATTCCAACACCTCTCTGCGTATTTGACTTGTAGAATTGGTTTGTGATAAGACCGCCAGCTGGAGATCTTTTAAAGTGTGATTAGGTAGATTGAAGTGCTGTCCACCAGGTTTTTGTATGTTCCCTTTACATATATCTGATTTGTGTCCATAGATTCTTTCCCGTATGGACTGTCCAGTTTGTCCAATTATATATAGCAGTGGAGCATTGCTGGCATTTGATGGCATAGATCAAATTACTGAATGTGCAATTGAATGATCCTCTGATTTGGTAAGCTTATGTTGTTGGCTCCAGTAATGAATTTGCTTGTATAGATGTGTGGGGGGCAGAGTTGGCACCGCGGCTGTCACAAACCAGTTCTACAAGTCAAATACACAGAGAGGTGGTGTTGTACAGAGGAGGCTGTGAGGACTCCACCTAGCAGAGAATTCTGGGTTAACCAATAAATCAACTCCAAAGGCTGCACTGGAAATAAGCCAATGATATGGCCTGTGGATGTGAGAGATCTTAAACTCTTGACAGTCTTTTTTTTGTCTTTTGGATAGAGTTCCTACCAAAATGGGGTCCTGGTGCATAAGTGGAGCTCCTATGCATTACTGCAATACCATTGAATGTCGTTCTCATCAGAGAGATCTTTCCCTTAGCAACACTTAGTACTTTTCCCTTTTTGATATAAGCCACACCGTGCACACTTTTTCAAAGGCTCTGGTAGCGGCTGCTGCATTCCTGCAGGAACCAAAAGTTCAAGAACTGTTATAGTCAGATGATTGACTGGTAACAGCTATCTAAGGAATTTCAGGTAGGAGCTTTGCAAGTTGTGGATCAGCTGACAGCCTGGAGTTCTTCATCTTTGCTGTGTCCCATAGTATTCACTATGCAGATAGAGAAGGGGAGATGCTTTTCAGATGTCATTATCTTTTATACATTTCCAGTATGCTCTTAATTGGTTCCACTCCAAGCTCCTGTCATTTTGTCTTCTGAGGCAATGGTAAGTGATAATCTGCCCCCAACTTTTCTACCAAGTGTTCTGCTCTGTCTGTACGGACCAGGGAAACCACACTTCAAACTGTGCTTTTGATTTGTCTGTCAATCAATTTAGGGTTTCCTGTGGCTAAGAGTGTGCTTTTAATTGTTGTTTGGACTCATTGCTCTGGGTCACTTATACCTTCTAGCACCTGCTCTCTTCCAGCTGCATTGTGGACCATCTCCTTTGCTGAGGCGTTCCTCCATTTGGGATCTGAGACTTACGCCATTCCAGGTAAGCCTTTTTTGATGAGCTCTGGGGCCTGGAAACTCTTAAGGGGGAGGATCCCTAGTTTTCTTAGGTGCTCAAGGAAAGGGTGTCTTCTGAACCACTGAACTTTCTTGTTAGAGCTATAAATAGTCTCACTCCCCAAAGCTGAGCTCTTGCAACCCACTGAAGTCAGTGAGTTCTGCATCTGCTCAGTACCTTTTAGTTCAGGCCCTAAGCAGGGAGCTGGTAGCAAATACAAATTTACCTTCCAGAGGAAACCTCAGACACTTGATAAAGCTGGTGATGTTAGCTAGCTGATCTGGGGATAAAAGTGTTGTACTTTCCTCAGGAGCCATGGGGACCTTCAAAAGTTCCATACTGTTTTAGTGTGAAAATTAATAGACTTGTAGAAACTTAAAATGTCTCTAAATTCATGGCAGTTTTTATAGCTTTCCCTTTAGTTAATACTTTTTCTGTCTAGTGGCATTGTATAGGCATCTCATGTGCTGCTTTGCCATTAGTATAACATCATTAATGTTCAAACCTCAAATGATAACTTAAAATTATTCTCTCCAAACCTGTAAACAACACACACACACTAGCAAAGACTCCAAATATTTTTATTTAGTAAGACAACTTTTACCACACACTTACTAAAATACATGTGTCTGTCTGTTTTTGAAGTTTACTGTGCTCTGTTTTAGAGAATGCATCCAGGTTATTGCATCTTAATAGGAGGATGTAAAGTTTATAAATCTCATTTTAAAAATTCCAGTTTTTGCTTATGTTACAAATAGGGACTTAAATTATTAACATTGAAAAATCTTTAGAATCCATCTTATGTTGTTTTTACCTGTTGCATTTCTCTTAACGGGGACAATGAAAATAGAACAACATTTAATTTTCAGATTCTCATAATAAAACAATGTTGCAACATTGGGCTACAAACACTGCAAGAGACTGTTCAGTGCCTTCAGTGTTCCTATTAGAATCTGAAGTCTTGGAAATACTCATCTTAGAGTTAGAAAAGCTTATTTGTACAAAATCTAAAATGCAAGTCAGTGCCATAACAATGACCCCTTTTGAATATTAATTTGTACTGTGTCATTGTATAGAACCGAACTTGCTAGTGTAAGAGTCTCAGCAGGGGAAGACTGTGACCTTAAAATGCCTGGTCTTTTCAGTTCATCTCTTGAACTCATTCTCTTTGCTTCTCCCATGAGTTTGTTCAATTTAGGGCTGGATTCTGCCACCGTTGCACTGAATTTACTCTTTTAATAGTCCCAATGAGAGAGGGTGGCAAAACCTAGCCTATGGTTATCACTCTTAGCTTAGAACATTTTGTTTGCTTCTCCTTGTGTGGTACTAGCCTCTCAGGCCATGTCTCCATTTGTAGGGAGATCAATGCTGCAGCAATCTTTTTCCAGCAGTTGATTTAGCAGGTCTAGTAAAAACCTGCTAAATTGAATGCTGAGAGTTCTCCCATCTGCACACGTGAGGTGTAAGGGAAGTTGATGGGAGCATTTCTCCTGTCGACCTCCCGCTGAGAGGACAGTGCCGAATCTTGGCTTAGGGTTTATTAACTCCAGATAATTTTTTTTTATGTAGCTGGAAATTGTGTACCTTGACCTGACCTGGCCCATTGTGTAGACCTGGCCTCACTGTTTGGAACCCTATAATGCTTATTTCATTAGTGCCACTAGTCTGCAGCTTGCATTGCATTTCAAAAGATTTTTACAACCCGGTAGTTTAAAAAATGCACATAATTAAAATGTGGTCAGTTCTGATTTTGCTTGGTTTTGCGATACCACCTGGTGGTTAGGCCTATTTATTCTTCAAGGGCCTATTTATTTTGGAACAAATTGTGGCTGACTCTTTCATGGATGCATAGTGTGTGCAGGAACTTTTCTCTTGCCTCCCTTCCCTCCCAATATCCACTTTTTCCTTGAAAGCCTGCCTTTTCCCAAGGACAGGGAAAAGACAGTATGGTCTCTTCTCTGCTTCTTGGGGATTAAGAACATGCATTGGTGTTTTAAGGTGTGCTTTACTTGGCATGCCAGAAATTCTGGAAGCTCTTTCCAGTTTTGAACTTTAAACGTTATTCACTGTATAAAAATGGCAGCTAAGCCCTACATTAGGAAGTATTTATATTCAGGATCTGGATTCTATTTCGTTTTAATGTCTGGACTAAAACCAGTGATAGTGACATGGAAAAATACAGGTTTCCCTTCTCTCTCTCAGGTGAGATGTGGAGGACCAGGCTCTTTTCAGGCTGACAATTCTTGTTTAATGGCATTTTCATCTGACTTCACTAGACTGTGTAGCCAAAGACAGCTGACCTCTGACTAACAAGAGTTGGTACCACATCATGCTTTGCCTTTAGTGCTCTTCATCACAGTTAGCTGCAGGTGAGATGATTAAGAACTTGATGTTTGGGACTGGTAGCAGTATTTAAAACAGAGCAGTGCTTCAGAGCCACTGTGCTATCACAGACCGAGATATTCCAGCACAAACACTTGTAGGATTTTATTGAGGTTGTCAGTAGTGGTTTTGCTGAGGTTTTCTTCATTGTCCTCCATGGTGTGCCACACCTTAGGGAAAGGGGATGGGATCAAGTGAAGAACTTGAACCCCTGGAAGAGAGAGGAATTCAGAGAGAGCGCATAAGCTTTTTCAATGAGCAAATTAACATGCATTATGTTACAAGTGGAGGAGTCCCTAAGCCAGGGCTACAGTCAGTCTATTCTTCAATATGACTCCATAACAAGCTGATATCTTTACAGTTTCCTTCCACTGTTCCTCTGACCCCAGTGGTGACTACAGAAACTTATTGGTTACGCTGTATGGTTCCTAAAATTAGTCTACTTTCCTTCCCAGTTCTCCCTCTTTTAAAAAAAAAAAAAAAAAAAAAGTGACCATAGTTGTGGTTGGAATGTGATAGCAGCTCTCAGCCTTGCAATCATGCTCGTACTGTGCTTGCTTATGAGCTATGAAACATTGTAGCCAATGTAGCTTTCCCCAAGACAACTCTGTTCTAGTATAATGCTCTTGTTGCTATGTTCTACAAAGCAGTTATCCTGATCTCTGGGATTTTTTTGGATGCCGTACTTATCGCTTTATTGCCTTGTAAAATGGCCTTTCTTACACTTGGCTATCAGCAATCCCAGCATGATAGTTCTGCAATTCTGGTTAGGTGAAACCCTTAGGCACCAATCCATTGGAGGAGTGAGGTGTGGTTGTGTAAGGAACTGTTTGGATAATGGAGAATTAAATTCATTCTCCACCTATCCCCCTTTTTTTCCTCCATCCTGTTCCCTACCTCCCCCTTGTTCAGAAGCTTCCCAGAAGCAAACAAATAAGACACGTCTCTTTGGCTCTTCCCATGATGTTAGAGGAGCTTATCACCTGTGGTGTCTTGTGAGAGTAGTGGCTCTTCTCATCTTTTCATTAAGTTCTCTTTTTGGTATCCTAGCAATAGCTTACACATGGAAGGTGGCACCTTACCCTGCTTTCCTCAACTCTGAGCCGTACAACACTGTGGTCACCACCAATGTTTCCTTTAACATTTTCTATCCATGACAGAAATACATTTTATGTGCACCCAGGCTTGTGCAAATGTGCACCACAAGTATAAAGACATGCTGCTGGATGTGGGTGCTGTGCGGGCTCTGCTAATCAGCTATTCTCTAGCTCCCTGTCCAGGTCACCACCTCCTCCTGACCCAAACTCTCTGCACTCTTCCCTGCCCCAGGTCACAGCTCCCTCCCAGATCCTGCACCCCCTTTTACATTCCTCCCCTAGGTCAAAATCCACTCCTTCACCCCATCCCTTCCCAGACCCTGCACACCAATCTTCTGCCCCAGGTCACAACCCCTTCCTTTACTCAAACTCCTCCTCAGACCCCACTCCTGCACCCCAGGCTCCTACCCCAAGCTCCCTTCTGCACCCAACCTCTGTCCCAGACCCACATCCCTCCATAAAAAGTGTGGCCCTTGACCACTTACCAAAATCTTGGTGTGCCCACCATCAAAATTATTGCCCACCCCTGTGGTAGAAGGTAGTAAGCAGTGCAGTTACCAGGGGTCCCATGCCACAGAGGCTCCTCACAAAACTATGCTGCTCAGTTTTGGCGTTGGTGCCTTGGGGCAGAGCTCAATGTACTGGGCTTTAGCCCCATATATTGGGGCTTCAGTTTTCTGCCCTGAGTTCCAGTGAGTCTAACACTGGCCCTGCTTGACGGAACTTCTTAAACACGCTCATGGCCTACCCAGAGGGTCCAGGATGTCTGATTGAGAACCACTGCACTAGAGAACCCAGGGAAAAAAATTACTGGAATTGAGTAAGACTCTCAATATCAGCTCAATAATCCTCTAAACTAAGTTCCCCTTTTATGGTTGTGAAATGTCAAGGTGAAGAACGAGAAGTTATTTCACTAGTCTCAGTTGTGCTGTAACACACTAGCTAGTGTACCAAGAGTCCTTTGTGCTCAGATGGTGGGGAATTGTGCTTTTGGAAGAAGAAAACTGGTGTTCTACTGCTATGAAACTTGTTTGGATCCATAGAGCTTAATCCATCTGAAAATGTATTTTGGAGCCTCAAATTTTAAGAAGCTACATTTGCAAATTCTGGCCTGTTACAAACTTGCTCACTTGCTTAAAATAATCATCTGCCCCTGAAATTACAGTAATCTCATAAACTAGTTAAGAAATATTAAAATGGTTCCAGTACCTCTCATTAAAAATGGAACATGGTCATCCTCAATCAACCCTTGAGCGGTTTTACCCCAGAAATACTGACTTTCAAAAGGATGATTCTTCAGCAAACCCAAGCCATGTAGCTTTCGTTCTGCAATTCACAAATGAAATAATGTTTACTTTAAACTGTACTTGACACTAAAATGTCCTTCAGACAATATAGTCAACTGATCAACTTTTCTCATGTAATACAGAATACTTTTCACATCCCAAGGGAAAAACAATTGGAAACAATTATTTATGTTCATCTGGTATCAGTCAGTTGAGGAGCTCAGAATGGCTGTAGTTTCCCCATCTGTAAAATGGGAATAACTGAAACACAGAAGGGGTAAGTGACCTGCCCAAGGTCCCACAGTGATCTTGGAACCCATGTTTTGTGGTACCCATGCTTATAGGCTACCCATTGGGCCATTTCATTAGAGATTGCAAATATACTAGAATTTTAAAGATCCAGCTAAATGTTAGATTTTTATTTTTATTTCTAAGAAATTTTCTCAGGTAAGGGAGAAATTAATGCCCAGTTATATAAATAAGGAATTATGTAAACCACTAAAAACTTGTTAAATCTTTCAAAATCTCTACAATTGTTAGTAAAACAAATGGAGTTTAGTGAGGACAATTTTACCAAAACGAAGCACCTTAAAAATGTTGTTAACTTGGTTTGGTTGGAAATTGGTGCCACAGTTGTAGAGTCCTTTTGCATGAAGAACACCTGTTGAATTGCAGGGGAGGAATGATCCTGCTGAAGACGACTTTCCAGACTGAACCCTTACTTTATCAGATAATCCCCTCCTTACCGATTGCTTGAAGTCTGCTAAACCATCGGGCAGTGTTTGGAAAGAAATTGGGAAAGGTTGGGTTTGAAGCACCAATTAAATCCAGTAACACGAACAGATCCTGTGGGGATAAAAGAAACATGAAAACTTTTAGCTTCATTTAAAAAGTCTTTTAAGGAAATGATATGCCATACTGACAGCTTGAGTGCAAATAGGACTTCACTACTTTAATTCGATATATCTGACCAAAAAACCCCAAATCAAACCAAAAAACAGTAATCAACTCACTATGAGTGAAGAGAACTAATGAGAGGCAGGAGTGAGGGTTAACATACAATAGTACATTTAGCCAAGAAAAAAAAGATTTGAAAAATGCAATGAGCAAGATTCAGACCTAGTGTGAGCAGCTGCAACTCAAACTTTCTCCTTCAGAAAGAATAAAAGCAAGTTGTCTCTGGTTGTCCCTGCTTTTCCTCTGAAGTGGCACAGGAAGGAGAAGCAGAAAGCAAATAAGGCCTCTTAAAAAAAAAAAATCCATTAACTGGTAGAGTTCTCCCTTGGTGGAATTTGGCTCATTTCTCAGCACTTTTTTTGTATTAGTTGTATGGTATTGAATCAATTTGTAAATTAAAGGAGTTTTTACTTACAATGCCCTGTAGCTGATTGGTGTCTGTTGCACCAGCTGGATGTGGAGTAGATGCCATTTTCTGGGCTAAGTGTCGAGATCCATAAAGGGAATCGATGGGAGACCACTGCACAAAGGCTTCTTCGCCATCAAAGAAAATCAGTTGAAGTGAAAGATCTGGCCTAGAGGCTGAGCTGTTCTGTGGAGGAATGTCAGAAGCAATGTCACATTTGTTTTCTGTGGAGATACAAATTGATACAAGGTCTGATCCTGAAGCTCTTTCTCATGAGTAGTCCTTTTGTAAATACTCACATAAAAGGTCCACCAGAATCAGACTATTTTCAAACTTACTCAAACCTTCCCAATGCAAGCTGCAATGCTTCATAACCACAGTATCGGTAAATAAATATACGAGAGCGGCCAGTCAGCAGGTTTCTTAATGATTTTGCGGACCACTTTGAGAAACACTGCTTTATGAGGATTATTGAAATGACTAGAAATGTTGCATGTCTGACACACATGAGGATGAATGCAATAACTTGAGAGAGGTCTACAGAACCAGATGCTCGAAATATTTAATGTCATCTGAGACTAGCATTTGCACTAATCCTTGATATGAGAAAGCAGATTCATAAATGAGCCGTGGGTTTTCTCATGTTTGTGTGTACTGATTCTCATGAAAACAATGAGGAACAAGGCACATACAATCATTTAAAATAATGACTCTTTTCCTGCGGGATGACACGCAGCCAACTATAGAACCTTACTCTGACCCTTAATCTGCCCTTTTGGGAGTCACCCAGACCAACAGAGGGTTCTGTCACCACCTGTTTTGTAACTTTGGATGCTTTAAATCTATGCCACTATCCTGGCATGCCAATTTATGATTATTTAGAATGGGGACATTTTAGATAGGCTGTTTTAATGTTGTCCCACTAATCCTAATGGCTCAAAGTTTGTCTTTTCCTGGAATGTATAATGATTGGTGCTTGCAGTTAATCTCATAGGATTGGGGAAGCAATCCCTTCCTGCGTGATTGCTTCATTGCCTTGCTGTGAGGTGGAGCTAAATGTTGCAGAACAAATCATGAGAGCACAGCTCTATACATATACAAACTTACAGCATAGTCTATGTATATAATGGCCATCAAATTCAGAACATTATAAGCTTTCATAAAAAAAACCTTATTTGACACATTTTTATACCCAATACAACTGTACACAACCAACTGATTCAGTTGCTTACTCTTTGGGATTTTGACCCCGTCCTCCCTTTGCAGTGGGTGGACACCGATTACCACACAATATTTCACTGACAGGGGCTGTGTGCAGGCTCTGCTGAAAGTTAAGAACTAGCTGATTGTCATGGTTATTGGGTGAAGTTTGTACAGGAAGTAATTTTAGTTCTGCAGGATACTGAGTTTCAAAACTGTTGAAGTGAAACTTATCTGAAGCAAGGCAGCTCTCAGGGCTAACTCAACACTGAGAGCCATGATGTCCCTGGAGCCCACCTAGTGTTTACTGTTTAGTGAGTTCAAGTGCATGCTTGAGGATTTACCAAGAAACACCCCAAAATGTCTCTGAATAAGAGTCTCCCAGGGATAAGAAAGAGTCGTCTGTCATTATGTAAGAAACGAAGAAAAAGCTCAAGTTGTTATCCCCACTGGCAGAGTTTCTCCTGGTTAATGGATATTTCATGAAAGGTGTATCCTAGTTTTCTGGACTGGACAAAT
This sequence comes from Pelodiscus sinensis, assembly GCF_049634645.1. Taxonomy (NCBI): domain Eukaryota; kingdom Metazoa; phylum Chordata; order Testudines; family Trionychidae; genus Pelodiscus; species Pelodiscus sinensis. The sequence goes on from NC_134713.1 coordinate 134,430,075, forward strand.
GCTGTAAAGCTAATTCATTGAATGAGAAATACCTTATTACCCAGGAAAGTAAGTTGTTACTAAGCATAGGCTACAGCTATTATTTTTCATAATAAAACACAATAGAACAAGAGGAGTATCAAACCTATTCCAGGAAAAGGTCTAAATTCCATTTTTAATTCAGTCCATGGTTATCCTACATGCAGACAGTTGGCTGTGTTAGGTTTCTTTTTAAAAATCATGGTTCTGAATACCCTATGGTTAGAAATCTTTTTTTAAATTCTCCAGTCTTCAACTAAGTATAAATGTATCATTTCCATTGCATGCAATGGAACTACTCAAACCACTCTAATACCATTGTGCATCTATCAATGCTTCCTCATTTTTTATGATGTCGTTAAGTTCTTCTGCAGTAATATACCTGGGTCCCAGTTCAGTTCCCATTAAAATCAGTAGGAGGAGGATCAGGCCTGTGCTTATAGAGAGAGAGAGAGAGAGAGAGAGAGACATATAGAAGCCATATAAGATTCAGCTATCTCAGAAGCATGCAATAGAGGAAAAACATGTACCGTCATTGACTGAAGCTGGCTGTCCAGGGCACGTATCAGCTCCAGTAACATAGCACAGGGCACAGCTGAGTCAGTGGCTCCCACAAACACTGTGCCATCCCACTGTGGACTGAAGTATTTTGAGTCATAGTGGCAAGCAAGTACCAGATGGCGTTTGGCAAAGGGATTGAGGGTGCTGATGATATTTGAGAATGTTCGGTATCCATAGGGTGTGTATGCCTGAAATGTATCTTCCTTAACTACCCAGCCAGCCTGCAACCTTTGAATACGATGCTTGATATGCTGGAATTGGAAACAGAAAATACATTAATATTAATATTATTCCACTTTAAACAGATGTTTGCAAACAAACTAGATCAGTAGCTAGTTTACAGTATCAGCTCTTTAATTTTTCTGCAAGGGATATTGTATTTATAATAAGCATTTTCAGTGGCCAGGCAGGTAATGGTCTGATTTCTTGTGGTCATGACCATCATTGTTTCACTGCTATCTTCTCCACTGTCTCTCCATTTGCTTGGCCTCTCCTCTAGTTGTCTCTTATTACATGCAAAGATTCTAAAATCTTTGGGACAGGGATTACCTTTTACTATAGATTTGTAAAGAATCTAGCATAATGATCACCGATTGCAGCCTTTAGGCACTTCTGCAGTAACAATAAGAATGTTGTTTGCTTCCCACAAGAAATGTGCCTTACAAATAGCAAGTTATTTGAGTAAGGCTCACAAGTTCAATAGGAAACAACTAAATAGTCTCTTCACTATAAACTAAAGAATGGGACACACTGGAGAAGAACTAACTTAAAAATAGAATCATGCAAAATATAATTCAGTGTGAGGACAACAATGAAGATAGTGGAACGTGTACAATAGACTCATAATAGCCAACTTCCTTCTTTTGAGAGATGACTCTAAAATATCCCCAAATGGATTCAGAACAGAAAGTTATGCATCATAGACTCATAGACTTTAAGGTCAGAAGGGACCATTATGATCATCTAGTCTGACCCCCTGCACAGTGCAGGCCACAGAATCTCACCCACCCCTCCTAGAATAATCCTCTCACCTATATCTCAGATATTGAAGCCTTCAAATACTTTGAAGACCCCAAGATGCAGAGAATCCTCTAGCTGTGATCTGTACCCCATGCTACAGAGGAAGGCGAAAAACCTCCAGGGCCTCTGCCAATCTACTCTGGAGGAAAATTCCTTCCCGACCCCAAATATGGCAATCAACTAAACCCTGAGCATGTGGGCAAGACTCATCACCCAGAAAGTTCTCTATAGTAACTCCTATCATCCCTCCATTGACCTATTCCCACTGATAATGAATGGTCAATTAGTTACCAAGATCATGTTATCTCATCAAACCATCCCCTTCATAAACCCATCTAGTTTAATCTTGAAACCAGATAGATCTTTTGCCCCCACTACTTCCCTTGGAAGGCCGTTCCAGAACCTCACTCCTACTAGCCAGCTTATATCCATTTGTTCTTGTGTCCACATTGGTATTAAGCTTAAATAATTCCTCTCCCTCCCTGGTATTTATCCCTCTAATATATTTAAAAAGTGCAATCATGTCTCCCCTCAGCCTTCTTTTGGTTAAGGTAAACAAGCCAAGCTCCTTGAGTCTCCTTTCATAAGACAGGTTTTCCATTCCTCGGATCATCTTAGTGGCCCTTCTTTGTACCTGTTCCAGTTTGAATTCATCCTTCTTAAACATGGGAGACCAGAACTGCACACAGTATTCCAAATGGGGTCTCACCAATGCCTTGTACAATGGCACTAACACCTCCTTATCCCTACTGGAAATACCTCGCCTAATACATCCCAAGATCATATTAGCCTTTTTCACAGCCATGTCACAATGGCGGCTCATAGTCATTCTATGATCAACCAGGACTCCGAGGTCCTTCTCTTTATTTGAGAAGACCATCTCTGTTAAACAACTTATTAGTATTGCTCTCTTGAGTTATTCTCCTAAGGACATTTTTCTCTCTATTTAAATAAATAGTGAAAAAAAAGTCTCTATAAGGGGGGTAAACTAGCAGACAGTTAAGAGCCACAGCCAGCTCCTATTAAGGTTAATAAGGATATGTCTACACTACAAAGTTAATTTGCACTAACAGCTGTTAGTTCGAATTAACTTCCATAGGCGCTACACAGGCAAACTGCTAGTTTGAACTTAATTTGAACTAGCAGAGCACTTAATTCGAACTAGGTAAACCTCATTCTACAAGGACTAACGCTTAGTTCGAATTAAGTAGTTCAAATTAAGGGCTGTGTAGCCACTTAATTCGAACTAGTGGGAGGCTAGCCCTCCCCAGCTTGACCTGGTGGCCACTCTGGGCATAACCAGGGAAACTCGTCTGCCCCCCTCTTGGCCCCGGAGCCCTTAAAGGGCCACGGTCTGGCTACGGTGACCGTGCCAGGTGCAAGCCTGCCAGCACCCAGCCAGCAGACCCTGCACCTGGCACGGCACGAGCCAGCCACCCGCTGCCACCCAGCCCCTCCGCCTCTTCCTGGGACCACTGTCCTTTGTAGTGGCTGTGTTATCTGTAACACAGTAGTAACATTTAACAGCTAAGTTTACCCTGTAACAATAAAATGGTAACTGTTTAAGCTGTGACCTGACTCCTTCAGTTGCTGTAACTGAACCAAGCACCATTTTAAAAAGAACTCCAGCCGGTCATAAGGGACAGATATAGGGAGAGCTTGAGTGTTGGATCGTGTCGCTTCCAGGGGACAGATCCGTTGGGGCATCTCTCAGCCTCCCCCGGCTGCCTGCTGCGAAGGGATCATGTATCCTAGCAGTCAAAATCTGAGGTGTAATAGGCTCTCCCTGTAAACTCTGGGGCATCTGTTGGCTGCCCGCCACGAAGGGATCCCGATCCTAACGGTAAAGACATGGACGTTAAACTCCTCGGGGCGCCCGTCAGTCTCACTTAGACTGCCCACTGCAACGGGGCCTTGTGTCTCAGCAGTTGAAGACTCAGGTGTAACACACACACATGCACTCCCCTGACCATCAGCTGACAACATCTCAGCCCACTGACTGAATTAAAGTAGAATTTAGAGCTTTCCACAGAATGTGTTTGACAGACATCCCTGCTGTTCTGTTCTGTTTTACCAAAACTCCTCCACTACATGCTGACAAAGGAGAATACTTCTATGTTGCATAGGGCTCTTTTTCATACATTGATATTACCAATAGCAGCAAAAAAGCCTCCCCTTCTCTCCCCCCCCCCCAACACACTTGAGAATGCCATATGGTTACCATGTCTTGGATTCTGCTCTGTTATTTTTTCCTTTCATTTGGCTGACAGCCAGTAAATCACCTAGGAGCCCTCAGAGCTGGATACTATGGATACCAGTGACAGTCAAACTTCATTTTTCCACTCCACCAATTACAGATTGGCAAGTTCAGTTATTGGACACAAAGGGTTATGTGTTGGTACTGTTAAGTCACAGCCTGTATGGCTGGTTAGGAGCACAGAGTGGTTCCACGCTGGTGAGAATCCCATGGGGTGTTCTGGCTGACTCAGTCACACACACCCCAAGACCATGTAACAGATGTTTGTTTACCCCTGAAATGCAGAGTCAACTCTGCTAGTTGGTGTGGAAACAATCCACCTTTGAACCCTCTTCACCCTCTGTAGAGTGTTTAGTAGCTCCAGCAGCAGAAGACTCCTAATCCTTGCAATCAGGTAGCACAAGGAATGATATGAGGAAGTGGTTCTGGCACACAAAAGCTCATGACCTATTAAACCATCTTGTTAGTCTTTAAAGTGCTACATAATTTTTCCTTTTGTTGTAGCACACAGGTTAAAGTTGGGCTGGTCCTTAAAAGGGGTGAAAGGGTAGCTTGTGCCTTTTCCCCTTGTGTGTGCACTTATACAGAACTAACCTACTAAAGAATACCAAAAAACCTCCAAACAAACCCTAAAACAACTACACATGAAACTCCCTGCTACTACTCAGGAACAAATCTATACAAATACACACCTAGATCCCCAACCAGCTATTTTCTATCTGCTACCCAAGATCCACAAACGTGGAAATCCTGGATGTTCCATCATCTCAGGCATTGGCATGCTTACAACTGAATTATCTGATTATGTTGATTCTCTCCTCTAACCCTATGCTACCAGTACTTCTAGCTAACTTTGAGACACCACTGACTTCCTGAGGAAACTACTGAACATCAGTAATCTCCCTGAAAATACCATCCTGGCCACCAGGGATGTAGAAGAAAGAGTTACTCATGGTGCTTCTTCGAGAGGTGTCCCCGCGGGTGCTCCACTCTGGGTGCTGGTGCGTCCTCACGCCGGTGACCGGAGATCTTTCTAGCTGTTTCCACCGTGCCGCGCATGCGCCAGAGCATCCCCCGTGTTGTTGGAATCTGTTAGGCGTGCGTGCGCGGCGCGGCTCCTCCATTCCTTCTGTACCCCATCAGAACCAAGGGCTCTGAGTCGGGGAAGGAGGGAGGGTAGTGGAGCACCCACGGGGACACATCTCGAAGAAGCACCGTTACTGCACAAGGTGAGTAACTTTCTTCTCCTTAGAGGTCCCCATGGGTGCTCCACTCTGGGTGACAACGCAGCAGTTGTTGACCCGAGGAGGTGGGTTTGGAGCCCTGTGTTAGTCACTGTGGACAATACTGCCTGTCCTACTGCCATGGAAGATGCAATTGAGGAAGAGAGAGCATAATGTTGTGCAAAAGAATGGTTCGAGGACCAGGTTGCATCGTTAGAGAGATCCTGTAGAGGGACGATGCTGAGGAAGGTGGTAGTGGAGGACATCGCCCTGGTGGAATGTGCTGTAAGTGTTTCAGGTAAGTCTTTGTTGTAAAGTACATAACGTGTTCGGATGCACAAAGAGATCCATTTAGAAATCCTCTGTGATGAGACCGCTTGTCCTTTGGACCGTTCCGCATAGGACAAAAATAGTCGCAGGGAATGTCGCCATGGTTTGGTGCGGTCAAGATAAAAAGCAAGCGCCCTGCGACATCCAGAGTGTGCCAAACCACTTGAACTGGATTGGCATGAGGCTTTGAAAAAAATGCAGGTAAGTATATAGGTCCATTGACATGAAAGGACGAAAGGACTTTGGGGAGGAATTTAGGGTGTGGTCGAAGTATCACCCTATCTTTAGTGAATACTGTATAAGGGGGATCAGCCATCAGTGAGGTGAGTTAACCTCCAGTAGAAGGGTGAGTGATCGCCACGAGGAATGAGACTTTCATCGATAAATGAGACCAGGTGCAGGTTGCCAGTGGTTCAAAAGGTGGCTTTGTCAGACTCTTGAGAACGTGGTTGAGGTCCCAGATAGGAAGTAGTGGTCGGACTGGCGAGAAGGTATTCTGTAGCCCCTTAAGGAATCTTTTCATCATTGGATCAGCGAGAAATGCGACCTCTTGACCTGTACAATGAAATGCTGCAATGGCGGCTGCATGTACTTTGATAGTAGTAAGAGCTAGGCCTGACTGTTTCAGGTGTAACAAGTAGTCCAATAGGGTGGGGAGGGGGGCGTGCTCAGGGGATGTTATGTGGGAACTCTTGAACCAATGCACAAATCTGTTCCATTTGTAGAGATACGTACTCCTAGTGGACTGTCTCCTCCTATTGATCAGGATATGTTTCACTGGTTCAGACCAGGCATCTTTGGCATCCTGGAGCCATGAAGGAGCCAAGCATGAAGATGTAGCTTGTGGAGTTCTGGGTGAAGATCCTTCCCGTAGTTCTGCAATAGGAAGGTGTACGGGTCTGCTAGCGTCATCTTGCAGAGGTAAGGATACCACGTCTGTCTGGGCCATGCTGGTGCCACAAGTATGGCTTGAGCATGATCTATTCTGATCTTGTTGAGCACCTTGTACAGGAAAGGAAAGGGCGGAAAGTTGTAGAGAAGGGGACCATGCCATGTGATCGAAAAGGCATCGCCGAGGGAGTGCTTCCCTAGAGCTGCTCTTGAACAGTAGAGGTGGCATTTTCTGTTTCCTTTTGTGGCAAAGAGGTCTATATCCTGTTGCCCCCACTGACGAAAAACTGGTGCAAGTGCGTTCCTGATCATCTCCCACTTGTGTTGATCATGGAACGTGCGGCTTAGGGCATCTGCCGTGACATTGAGCACTCCAATTAGGTATGAAGCTATGGGGGTAACATGGTGTGTAAGGCACCAATTCCAGAATCTGATGGCTTCCATGCAAAGGGAGTGGGATCGTGCCCCTCCCTGTTGGTTGATATAGTACATGCAGGTGGTATTGTCTGTCATTATGGAAATGGACTTGTGAGTTATGTAGGATTGGAAATGTTGGCATGCATACCTGACCGCTCGCAACTCGAGAAGGTTGATATGTAAGGTTTGTTCCATAAAGGACCATTTGCCTTGAACTGTGATGGTGCCTAGGTGAGCTCCCCAACCCATGAGTGACGCATCTGTCACAATAGTGAGTGTGGGAGAAGGTCGATGGAACGGTACGCATTCTAACATATTTTGTAGGTTTGTCCACCATTGCAGCGAGTTTAGAATGCGAGGTGATATAGTTAGTCGTTTGGAGAGAGAATCTCTGGAGGGCTTGTAAGTCATGGCTAACCATGACTGAAGGCCTTTCATATGAAGTCTGGCGACCTTGACCACATATGTTGTGGAAGCCATATGCCCTAGAATCTTGAGACAGTCACGTACTGTCATGGTAGGAGCTAATTGTGCACTCCTGATAAGACCGCGCATTGTGTTGATTCTGTGAACGGGTAGAGTGACCCTTGCTGCCACGGTATCGATGAGTGCACCTATGAACTCCAACTTCTGTGTTGGATGTAATGTGGACTTTGAGAGATTTATGTGGAAGCCGAGATTGGTGAGGGAGGTTATGGCAATATCGATCATGTCCTGGGTCTTGCGGAAGGATGATCCTTTTATCAGGCAGTCGTCCAGGTATGGAAAAATGATGACTCCTTGACGACGTAGCGAGGCCATTACGACTGCCAGGGTTTTGGAAAAAACTCTGGGGGTGGTTGAAAGGCCAAACAGGAGCACTCTGTACTGGTAGTGTCGGGTGCCCACTTTGAATCGTAGAAAACATGATGTGAAAGTAGGCATCTTGAAGGTCGAGAGCCGAAAGCCAATCTTCTTGATCTAGAGCAGAGATGATGGATGCTAAAGTAACCATTTTGAAAGGGTGGTAAGCAATGTACTTGTTGAGTCTCCTCAAGTCTAATATGGGGCTCCACCCTCCATTCTTCTTCTGCGTTAGGAAGTAAGTTGAATAGAAACCCCGACCATGGAATTCCATTGGAACTTGTTCCACAGCCCCCAGTTGTAGTAGGTGTGAAACCTCCCGATGGAAGAGGGTTTCGTGAGATGGGTCTCTGAAAAGGGACAGGGTAGGGGAATAGGTGGGGGGCATAGAGGTAAAAGGGATTGCATAACCCTGTTGGATCTGTCTGATGTTATTTGAGTCCATTAATGGTAAAAAACCCGGAGCGGGTGATGGAATTGAGGAGGCTCGGGCATGTGTGTTACTGGAGTGGGTATCCGGCTCTCGACATATCTTTCAAATTTGTTGTCTCGTTGCAGGTGGGTGGGTCGTTGCTGAGTGTTGCTGTTACTGTCGTTGTGGTCTACGACGTTGTGTCTCTGTCTTTGCCTGAAATCATACCGAGGCTGCTGATGGAAGGGCTCCCTAGATCTCTGGTAAGTCGCAAATCTTGTTCTCTTCGTGGGGAGGTGTACATCCCCAATGTCCTGAGTGTCGTCTGTGAGTCTTTCATAAAATGCAACACCTCGTCTGTCTTGGCAGCAAAGAGGTTATTTTTATCAAAAGGCAAGTCTTCAACCTTTTGCTGTAAATCTCTGGTGACTCCGGAAGCCTGTAGCCATGATATTCTGCATAATACCATAGCTGATGCGGTAACACAGGCTGCGGTATCTGCTACATACATTGCGGATTGCAAGGCAGTACGTGAGACTGCATGACCTTCATGCATTATATTGAGGAGTGTTGACTGTTTATGTTCAAGTAAGGGTTGTGCCAAGTCCTGGAGTTTAGAATAATTTGCGTGATCATAATCCGCAAGCATTGCCGTGTAATTTGCTGCTCGAAGGAGCAAGGTAGCTGAGGAATAGACCTTATGGCCCATAACGTCTATTCTCTTGTGATCTCTATCCTGTGGTGTCGTCTTTAGGTTAGGTTGTCTTCCTTTGTGACCAACTGAATCCACCACTAGGGAGTTAAGTGGTGGATGGGTGAAAAGGAAATCTGCATCCTTTGGTGCAATAAAGTACTTGCAGTCAACCTTCTTGTTGGTGGGGGGGGGGGGGGGGGGGGAATAGACACGGGAGTCTGCCAAATATTCTCGGCTGGGTCCATAATGGCCTCATCCATAGGGATTGCCAGTCGAGAAGTAGTAGATGATTCCAGTGTGTGTAGGAGTTTATATTGTTTAACTTGTGCCTCCTGTAAGTCCCGTTCCTGTGCTAGCGCCACCCTTTTAAAAAGATCATGAAATTTCCTAGAGTCATCACCAGATGGTGGGGCTTCCGGTGTGACAGCCTCATCAGGAGAGGAGGAGGAGTTATGTAGCGGGGATCTGTCTTCGCCCTCAGAGAGAATCTTGTGTCTCAGAGCGGCTTGGGGAATTTGGCTCTGTCAGGAACGTAGTAAGAGGTAGTGAAGCCGGTGTCCTGGAAGTTGTTGAAGGAGGATGATGATGACTTCGCTTTGGTCTTGGCTTACATGGCTGCCATTGAATAGCGTATGGCGGTGGTGGGTAGCTATATTGTTGAGCATACCATAGTGGTGGCAGAGATGGGTATGCATATTGTGTGACCGGAGGCTACCAGAAAGGAGGTTTGTGGACAGGACTGGAATGTTGGGTGGAGAATCTGCTCCTAGGTTCTATGCCTGCATTGCTTGGAGACCGTGAGATGTGGGACGATCTGCCTGAATGAACTGAGTGCACCGAAGAAGTTGGTGAAGTCAGTGCCAGCGGAATGATAGTGCGCATAGTGTGGCTCGGTGCCGAGGCGCGGGAGTTGCTCAGTGTCGATGGGGGTGCCGAGCGGCATGGGGGCAGCATGTCGGTGCGGGGTTTCTCCACAGTCGGTGCCGGCATCTGGTGCCGTGGTTGTTTCAGTACCGAGCGTTCTTTATGGCCAGCCGGTGCTGAGGAGAAGGTCGATGCCACTGGTGGTGCCGATGCTTTCTGTCTCGGCTCAGAGTGCACTCGCTTGTGCGTTGCCGGCATTTTGGCCGAAGCCGTACCAGACGTGCCCGGCTTGTCCGCGGTGCTAACCCATGAGGCTGAGGATGCTGAAGGTAGTGAGCAGGTCGGGGAACGAGCCATTCTTGATGCTGCCGGGGTAGATGGGGCAGAGGGACATGATTTGTCCGTACCCTTAGTCAGAGAGGCCATTTCTGGAGCCGCTGGTGGGTTGTCAGATGGAGGTCGGAGAGACTTTTCGTAAAGAATTGTTTTCAGCCTATTAGCCTGGTCCCTCTGTGCTCTGGAGGTTAATTTTGAGCAGTGCTGGCACTTCTGAGTCTGGTGGGATTCACCAAGGCACTTAATGCATTCGGCATGTCCATCAGACACGGGCATGGCATGTCTGGCACCTTTTAAAGCCGGGAGAACCCGGCATGAGGCGCGGGAAACAAACAGCAAGCCACAACGAGAGAGAGAATTTTTGTTTTGTTCTAACTTTAGCCTAGGGTAGGTTAGGGTAAGGAAAAAATGGAATATAAGGTAACTATGGGAATTAACCAGAGTTTCAATCTATTTTTTTAAACAAAGATGAAGAGGAGAAGAAGCTCCGTCTATTGTCGAGGACGGTAAAGAAGGAACTGAGGAGCTGTGCTGCGTACTTGCCTAACAGATTCCAACGACACAGGGGGGCACACTGGCGCATGCGTGGCGTGGTGGAAACAGCTAAAAAGATCTCCAGTTGCTGGCGCGAGGACACACCAGCACCCACGGGGACCTCTCGAAAGAGAAGCTCTTTACACCAACATTCAACATGATGATGGATTACTAGCTATCCCTGATGACACCACTCAGAGGCCTTGGGGGACATTCTGGTCCTCACCTACAGACAACACCCTAACTTGAAACAAATTCTTTCCAGCAACCATGCAGCATACTTCAGTCATACTCACCCAGGACCCCACCTGTAATCAACTCTGGCGCCAACTCTGTCCAGACGAGTGACATCACATGACCTAACCACATAAGCCACCACATCAAAGGCTCATAAACTGTACATCCACTAATGTGATGTGTCATTAGGTGCCAGCAATGCCCCTCTGCCAAACTGGACAGTCTCTGTGACAAAGGATTAATGGACACAAATCAGATATTCAAAATGGTAACACACAGAAACCTGTTGGGGAACATTTTAACCTGCCTGAGCACTTATTAATCCATCTAAAAGTGACTATACTATTACAAAGCAATTTAAAAAACCAGCTGGAAAGAGAAGCTACAGAAATTGCCTTCGTGTGTAAATTTGACACCTTTAATCAAGGTTTGAACAAAGACATGAACTGGATAGGCTGCTACATTCAACACCCTAATGACATCAAAAGTATCGGGCACTTCTAGCCCACTCTATTAGCCACATTTAGCACAGACACTCTAATTGACAAGATTTTTTTCCCCTTCTCTTTCCCTCTCCATCCTTTTTTGCTATTTATTTGTAACTCTGGACCCCTTGCTCCATTAATCTGAAGTGGGTTATGCCCATGAAAGCCCATGATAGTATCTACATTTTTTGTTAGTCTCTAAGGTGCTGCAGGACAATTCGTAGTTGAAGTTTTTTTTCAGTTACAGACTGACTAATGGCTACCTCTCTGTGACTAGCTACAAACTGGCCCTTAGATTACTCTGTTTACATAAATGTAGCAACAAGAAATAAAAAGTGGGAGTCAGTGGCATTTTCTACATAACATGTTAGCAGAAAGTGCAGGAGTCAAGGTCCCATGCTCAGCTTAGTGCTATATAACTTCTTATTGCTCATTTTAAGAAGATAGAAAATATAATAGTACAGTAGTTTCATTAAATAAGGCCATTAGTAAGGCCATTGTAATAAAAACGTCACCTAGCTAAGACTGAATCTCCCTCCTTAATGTGTTACAATATCTTGCCAGCCATGGCACTGAGTATGAAAGTTGAGTCTTTCTCTTTAACCCTCCTGCCACCTTCAGATGATATCTCCAGAACATAGTCCAACTGATGCAGAAAGCAGCTCTGAGCAGCAGCTTGTAACTCATTTTTTAGAAACTGATTAAACTGATGACAGAGTCCCTTTAAATTCCAGAGGCTTTTAGAGAGATTTCTCTATAACTTTATTATGGTTTCATTCTTTTCCTAAAGTTCCCCAGGACTTTTCTAATAGAGTGATCGAGACTAGGCCTGGTTTTAGCACATGCAACTGCCCTGAAGTTTTGGAGTTATACTGGGGTTGCATTTCACCCATTGTTCTACTTCAAAGCTCCTTTCTTCAAGGGCTTCCAAGCATTAATGCACTAACCCTCATGTTGCTCCTTTGAGAAAAGAACTGATATCCCCACATTACAGATGTGGCCTTTGAAACCAGAAAAAAAAGCGACTAGCCCCAGGTGGTACAGTGAATAGTTTGGAAGGACAGTGAAGGAAGTTCTCAGTCCTGGTCCCACATACATTTTGAAAACACAGTGGCCTCTTTACAAGCTATAGTAAGTACCACTAGCGCTAGATCTTGGGGCAAATCTCTAAGCCCTTCCTCTTCAAAACCAGCAAGACTTCTTCAGGAAGACATTTGGCTCATGTGAAGTTCCAAGGACAATTGTGCAAACATGGCATGTTGTGTAAGGACAAAGACATCCAGCTAGCCTAATTTTAGGACACATGGAATGTTCTTTTTCACTGAAATATGTGTTTAACATCTGATTTTCTTTTGTATGTAAGATTTGCTGGAGCTATACAAAATTAGGGAATAGAATTGAACATAGATTAAGTTTTGGGCCTGTCTGTCTTCATATTATGTCTTCTAAGGGTGTCATTTCTCAGTTTTCCAAAGGTCGAGGTCTGACTGAATAAAATGAATGTCTCCATACATGGGTGGCCAGAGCCTTGTACAATCAGAGCACTACCAGAATACAAAAAACAGATGGTATCCTTATTGTGTCTAGCATCTAGTCTCACCTGACGCACAGCATAACTTCCTGGTGATCCTGGATATCTCTCTATCATCATAGGACGCAGATCGTTTTGCCACATTTGAACAACATCTGTGTATGCTGCAACTTTCCGGATAGCAGCAGAATTTAAAATACTTGGTTGGTGAGAATACTGTAGAAGGAAAAAGAGGCATGATTGCAATAATTAACAACTATTATTCGTTAGGAAGTTGTTGGTGTTTTCTTAAATCTGCCAATAAACATGATGTTATAGAATGCAAATGACATACTGTACTGTATTATTATTAACATATAACATGCCAGTCCTATATATTGTAGCATCTTCCAGTAATATGGACAACAACCCCTTAAGAGTTGGTCTTCTCTCAAAAGTAACTCTAAAAATGGCCTTGGTTTTGTATCTCACTGGTTGCTAGACTGAATGTGCTCAGTTTATACTTTTTTCATACCCCTTCGGTAACAAAAGTTTTGCCGACATAAGTGTTAGCATAGTCTTGGTTTAATAATGTCAGAGGGGTAGCCGTGTTTGTCTGTAACTAAAAAAATTTAAACAATAACAGTCCTTTAGCACCTCAGAGACTAACAAAAATATATAAATAGTATTATGTGCTTTTGTGGGCATAACCGACTTCTTCAGATGACAAATATGGACCCATGTTTGTCTAATAAGTTTCTTATCTTTCTCTATATGTAAAAAAAAAAAAAACCAACCCCATTTCCTGCAAGGTGACAGAATGGCGTCATCCCTGTGGATGTTAAATGTTGGTTAATTGAATAGCCGATTAAACCTAATGAATTCTTATCGGTTACTCTACTATTCTGTAGCTCCAGAGAGTGCCAGCCACACTCCTGAGGACCCCTCTGCCACTCTGCACTGCTGCCTCTGTAGAGGTGGTGACAGGGCATGCTCAGGAGAGAGGTCAAAGGAGGGGACAAGAAGAGGCACTTAGGAGAAGGTGTTGGGTAGGGGCAGGGCCTGAGGCAAAGCAGGGCATGGTGAGCACCTGGGCTTAGAGGAAACCCATGCGTATGCACCTCTCTTCAGCATTTAATGATAAACCTGATTACACTCAAGAGTCCTTGTTTCCATTTGGTGATTCCTAAAGGTGTCTTCACTGCTAAGTGTTCGTAACCAATGTAAAATGGCTGCCCGTCGCGGCCTTGCCCAAGTGCAAAATGGCTACCCGTACACAATAACATACCACGTTAGGTAAGCCAAGTGCACACCAATAATCATCCAACCTTGCCTTACATAGCCAGGTGTAGAAGGCTCTGCTAAGGTGCAGGACGCATTACCAAATAAGGTCTCAAAACAAAACCCCACACCCAAGCATCCAGCCCACTGCGGCAAATAGTAACCAATCAGCAGCCAGCGGACACAAAATAAAAGCAAATGCACTAACGCACAAGAACAGGGAACACGATTACTTCACGTCTAGCCTGATCAGCTAGTCGTCCCGTTCCCTCCGCTCACGGCTGCAATAGAGCGTACTTCGTTTGGGCGTCCCGTGTTAACCGAAGCCTACACAGTCCGGTATGAAGCGGGCCTTCGTAGTGTGGCTGTGGCTTGCAACAGTGGTAAGATAAACAGTTTATGTAATGATATGTTGTAATTATAGTGTATAGAATTACAGATGAATACTACTTTACCCAGTTGTAATTGTACCAGTCCGAATTGGGCCACCTGGCGAATCCCTCAGTGTTACGGGGACCTTGAGTGCGCCCCAGGAATTGTAGTTTTTATAGTGTCAGTTATACTGATTTTGTTGTTAGTAATTGTTTGGAGGCCTACCCTATAGTTTTTGTAAAGAAACAGTAATAAATTAACCCCGTCTAATTTGTCGTCTACTTCCTCTTACTCGGCATCCTCGTCGGACCTAACCAACTGTCTCTAGTCTCGAACACTAAGCAAGCACTTAAGTGGGCACAGTTAAAGGCAACCTAGCAGCCACATCAGAAGTGAGGTTCCTCACTAGCTGCTGAAACCAGTGGCGGTAGCAGAGATGGAGGACCGCAGCAGTGGCAATGGAGAGACAGAAGTAGCAGAGGACGGCAGCCAGGGGCAGCAAAGAGAGACAGCTACATCAGAGAGCAGCAGCAGTGGGACAGCAGCCACTGAGAGTCAGCTGCAGAGGTGGCAGCAGGAGATGCATTGGTCAGTGCCTCTTGAGGTAAAAATTGACCCTCCCCCTCTCCCGCAAGAACAGATTTCTGAACTGTGTCCTGACTAACCCAGGGCAATCAACTGAGAGTGGGGTGTACTGGAGGGAGAGGGGAGTGGTGTGATAAGGAATGTTACTTTTAAGTTTTACACCATATGGTGACGAATTGAGGCAAAGGACACCACCCAAAGCACTGTGAGGTGGGTGTTTGCCTGTGGTCACATGCTTTTGTAGTGTTTTCCAAATAAATGTTGGGTCCCCTTTTCCCTTTTTGTCTAATGAAAGAAAAATTATAGAGATTCTGTGCTTGTGAGAAGGGAAGTATTGACCCTTAGAGGTGCCCAGAAGGGTTTCATTTTTCCTGATGACTGGGTGGGGGCTTGAGCTGGCTTTATTTTCTGTTAAGAGAGATTCCTAGACAAATGGTTTTCAAATTTTTTAGGTTGTGTACTCTTTTTCAAATAATGTAGTTTACCATGTACCTCCGTCTGAGATAGGATCATAATATACCTGTGATTAGATTGCCACGTCTTACTAAATAAAATGCACTGTCTGCCACTACAGGGTGTAATAAAATGTGTTGTCCACCCTTATCCCCTGATGAATTTGCATAACCCTAGGGGTACATGCACTTCCATTTAAAATCCACTGCCCTAGACAGTGAACCTAACTCTTGTTGTTGCCGACTCCATCTGGTAGAAGGGTTACAGTGATGCGGGGTGGTGTGAAGGCCTGATGTTTCTACAGAAATCAATAGCAACTGGTTGTCTAGGTAAATATGACAGGGTGAGTACAGTGGACAGGGGTGAGGTAAGGAGGGGGAGAGCGTATGATGATGAAAGAGCTGGAGAGAGTCACTGCTGCTGCTCAGCTTTTTTAGTGACCAGTGTAACCAGGGATTGAGTCTCAATTAGATATTTGCTCAGTGCTGCTCCTGGTCTATGGGTTATCTGGTAAGATAGACATGATACATGATGCTGAGCCAAAAAGAATTCTACTGGATACAGCCCTCATGAAAAAAAAAATAATACAAACCTAACTAAACAAGTGATACAATGAGGATGTGAGATGATGACAAAGGAGAAGTTAATGAAATACAGTACAAAATAGTGTCATCTTGTCCTGGAAGTGGGCCTGGTAAATTCTGACTATGCCCTATATCACTGGATGTTGCGTCAGATTAATGGAAATTAGTCAATTCAAGATGGACTTTGGACTCCGCTTCTTTATGATCACCTCAAAATAGGTTTTAAATATTTTTCCTATTTGAAAGTCTTGGAACACTTGATTAAATTAAACTTGAAGCTCCGTAATCCATTATATTTAATGTGGCTCTCATAACTTTTGCATATAACCATGTTAATGTTTCATAATCAGGCCTGAATAACTCTGTTATTTGTTGAATGTCTGCCTTAGAATAATACAGAAGTAAATATACATCTCACTAAGTATTAATCCTGAGATCTTACTGTTGCAATTGGTTTGCACGAACATTTTTTTTCAAGAAACATAAATAACTCTGGATGAAATAAAACATGCTGATGTTTTCTTTCCAAATAATTATGCAGCTGCTATGTTGTCATCATCTGCTATAGTCCCTGCTTGTATTTTCCCTGATACACAGAATTTACTGTTTTACCGGAGCCTTCATTTACTCAGACCAACATATAATACGCAGAATAATTTTAATTATATTGTCTCTCCCTCACATTTCTTTTCTCGAGTCTTTTCTGCTGACCCTGGTCTCAGATTTTCCAAGTTCAGCAACTCTTTGAAGACTGTTTCTCTGATTTGCCAGTGCTAGGTTGGTGTGAATCTCATATCAGCACAATAACACACTGAGGAAAGGAATTCTCTGCAGCCATTAAATTATGATGGAGGCCATGTTATCTGTTTACCTGTCTGAGTCTTTATTATGTTCACTGACAATGCTATCTAACTAATAATAAGCTAAGATTCCACCTGATTTCTACGTGGAGGGTGGCTCAGAGAACTCCCCCCCCCCTCCCACCCGCACTGTATTATCACATCAGCAGCTCTTATATTGGAGTCAGGCTGCAGAGTTTGAGCAGCCAGATATAGGCTGCACAACAAAGATGCAATTCATGTCAATGTCTCTCTTGTAAGGGAGGAATAGGGATCAAATGAGAGTGTCTGTCTGAACTCCCCTTCCAGAAACCTCCTAACTGAGAGGCGGGCTTGGATTAAACAGTTCAGCTGCTCATCTCCTCTTAGCTTCCCTACTCCCTCCCCTCCCCCCCCCCCCCCCCCGCTCCCTCCCACACATGGCAAAGCCATGCTCTTCATTTAAGTGGGGATGAAGAGACAAGTTTGAGAAATACCAGTAGGACCCACCTTCTCCTGTGTCCAGTCTGCTGTGACTTCCCTCCCATCCACCAGCTGAGAGAAGGCGATTGCAGCCAGATAAAGTGCTCTGATAAGGCAGAAGGATGCTGCTGCTTTGTTGTTACCCCTGCCGCCTCCTGCCATTCCTCTTCTGCAGCTGCTATTGCTCTTCTTCCCGTGTGAGTCAGTAGCTGGGGCAGTTTCTTCTGCAGTCCACCCCTCCCCTTTCCTGCCTTACCAAAAGGTTCTGGAGGCAGGAGGGGGGAAGATCCAGGGGCGATGCTCAAGGAGAAGGAAAAGGGGCAGAGCTGGAGGAGGAGTTGAGGCTTCCCAATGGTCTGCTGCCGGAGCAGATGCCTGGCTGTGTGTATGATTCATTCAGCAGTATCTCCTGGCTTAGCCAGCATTTTTCCATGTGAAATGAACCTAGTCCCTAGCACCACGTCAGCAGCAGCAGGAGTACTGCATGTGATTAAGCCGCAAACCCTCAGGCAGGAATCACAGCACCATAGTCGTTCCCTTGTCTCTCATTTGTTCCCTCTTTGATCTCTTTCTCAGGATTGCAATGAGGCACCCAGGGCTTGTTTCTCACTGGGAAAAGAGAGGAGGGTTGTGATATTTGTGAAGTTCTTTATGAGTGGAGATTAAAAAGCTTTGCTGTTTTTATTTTTCCAGACAGGGTATCATTCAAATATGCCAAGCACCCAACAACTCCTGTTGTCGTCAGCCCTTTTGCCCCACTGGCAAATTTTGTTGAAAAATGCCTTTTTTTTTTTTTTTTTTAACAAAAGTGCATGAGCATTCACACTGCAATGCAACTTTTGTTGTGAAAAATGGCCATTTTCTTCCACAAAAAGCTTCCCACGCCACAAGGGACGACTTGTCTTTTCCCCTCCTTGTGTTGTTGAGAGACATGCAGTGTGGATTCCTTGCTGCATTTTGTGGCTGATTCTGGCCTTCAGGAAGCGTCCTACAATTCTCAAGCAGCTGCACTGGTTAGCAGTTTGAACTCTGCTGCCCTGCAGCCAGATGACCAGCTACTCTCCTGCCCCCTTTGCAGGCCCCACAACATTTAAATCCCTTTTCCTGCTTCCTGAGCATCTGGGCCAACCTCTTTGCCCCTGTGTTCTCAGTGTGCAGTGGTCTCATGGCATCTTTCCAGGTGCCTGTAGCTGGCCATCGCACCAATGCTCCCGGGCATGGACCATTGTGGAGCTGTTAAGTATCCGAGGGGTAGCCGTGCTCCAACACTTCAGTTAATCTATAAGGTGCCACAGGACTCCTCGCCGCTTTTGCGGAGCTGTTAGATCTGATCCGCATATAAGGAGAAGAGGCTGTTCAGTCCCAGCTTCCAGTGACCCATAGTAACATTTCTTGATCCTAGTGTGAAAAGGGGTATGAGCAGGACATGCTGCAGTGGAGAGTGAAGATGAAAGAACTCAGACAAGCTATCACAAGGCCTGTGAGTTGAACCGACGCTCCAGTGCTTCACCGAAGACCTGCTGTTTCTATAAGGAGCTGAATGCTATCCTTGGTAGAGACCCCACTATATTGCAAAGAGCCCATTGATACCTCAGAGGGCACAGAGGCAGTACACGGAGGCAGTAACCTGGCAGATGAGGAGGTTGAGCTAGATGAGGACCAGGGGCTCCCTCCCCATAAGTTGCAGAGTGCGTCTGGCAGCCAGGAACTGCCCCCCCACTGCTAATAGCCAGTCTGAGCAGCTGCTTTCCAGGGACCAGGAAGCAGGGGATGAGACACAGGATAAGTGGCTATGGCTTGTGAAATGCAGGGCTGAGGAGGCTGGCTGTGTTTCTGTGAGTTGCACATACCCCTGTGTAGCTAATCCTGTGGCTAAGCAGCATGCTGAGACTCACTGTGTTCTCAGTGGAATCCTGCAGAGAAAGGTTATCAACACTTTTGGAGAGGTATTTGTAGATATTCTGCAAGGTGGGCTTGTGCTAAAATGTGAATGTGTTTGTGCCATCCACAAACTTCTCCCACAGTTGGGAAATCTCATGGCCGCAAAACCAGCCACTATGACATGCACATTTCCCAGGGTCTTGGTTCTCCCTAGCAAATGTGATTTGTTGCCCTGCACAATTGCAGCAATACAGCTCCAATGGCAGACTTCCCCTCTCCAGACTGATGTGCAATTAACTGGTAGCAATCACGAGTCACCAGTTTCCACGCGGCAGTTGCCACACACTTTTCCAAGAGGGCAGCTCTCATTCTGTTGTCCTTATAACACAGTTCCAGGGCCAGCTCAGTACACAACCCCAGGAAGATTGCTTTAAGAATCCTGATGTTCTGTAACCACTAGTCTTCATCCCACACCTGCATGCCAATGCAATCCCACCAATCAGTGCTGCTTCCCTCGCCTAGAAGCACCAGTCTATCCTGTACAGTTGCTTGGAATGCCAAATGCAATGACAGGTTGCTCCTGTCCATATCATGCACACTGTCAGGCTCCTTCGAGTCTTCTTCCTCTGTCAATAACTTCAAGATGATCTCTGCTGCCACATGTGAGGTCCTCATGACTGTCAGCAGAGGATGTGAGAGATGTACAGGATCCATTCTTTCTTGCTGTGGATACCAGAGTGCACAGGAGACAATGGCAGTCGGAAAAAGAGTGCAAAAGAACGCCAGAAGCCCTGGAACAAAGAGGTGCCTGACGGGTCATTTTGCGTGATCCCAAGATGCCCCATGCTCTGTTCCAAGGTCCCACAACCTAGTGACAGATGGTGTCACCAGGCACTGTGGGATACATTGCCACAGTGCATTGCTCCCACTCTCAACAGGGGACCTTAGACATGGACACAATCTGTCAACTGAGGGAGCAGGTGTAAACATGCTTTTGCAACTTTATTTTTTTGGTGACTTCTGTGTGTCAACATTATTTTCCTCAACAAAACTTGGTAATGTAGTCATACCCTTCAGCATGGCTGGTCTGTGAAGGTAGGGCTGGGGGAAGCAAGTCTCCAGCCCCTTCTACTGAGGTTCTACCCTCCATGGGAGCCAAGCCAGCTCCACCCCTCCCCACAGGGAGACAGAGCAGTGCATGCCCCCCACCACCATGGGGAGGGAAGAAGGGCAGATGGGTACATGCCCCAGCATCCCCTGTGTGGAGCATGGGGAGGGCGAGCAGTGCATGGCCCCAGCTTCCTTGGCCGTGGAGCACAGGGAGAGTGCCACAAAATCAAACAGGCATGTTGGTAAGTTTTTCCCAGACCAAGGAATGTTGATCTACCTGACTGCCAAGGTATCTGTATTGGAAAAGCATGCTTCACTTGCATTTAAGTCGTCAGAAAAAGCACATTATCAGGAGGTGTCAAGGGGTACGCCCCCGTCCAGGGGCTCGGCCCCCTCCGACCGGGCCTATACGGTACTCCAGAGTCCCTAGGCCCAGGCCCCGGCCCTTCTATTAGGGTATGCACGGTAGCAGAGTCTCAACACGAAAGTCTCGGCCCTTCTATCAGGGCATATACGGTAGCAAAGTCCCACCACAAAAGTCTCGGCCCTTCTATCAGGGCATATACGGTAGCAAAGTCCCACCACAAAAGTCTCGGCCCTTCTATCAGGGCATATACGGTAGCAGAGGCCTAGTTGCTCTGCGAAGCCTCCCCTGGCCCGGGGTTTGTTTGTCCAGGGAAGGGGAAAACGGGTGGTAGGGGGACCCGGGCCCTCCCTCTCCACCGGGTCCCAGCCCAGGGCCCTTTAGGCAGGGTCTATGGCTCCTGCCGGCTTGGCGGGGGATCCGGCCGATACACGCCGAGCCAAACTTTGTATCCCTTGCCCTGGGCTGCTTCCTACCACGTCCTGGTTCCCCCCGGGCCCCTTCGCCTCTCAGGCAGTACCTGTCGGGGTTGAGGGCGCGCTCCTGCCACTCTGGGCCGGCGGCTGCTTTCTCCGTGTCCCGGTTCAGCGCGGGCGACGACTCTGGACCCAGCAACTGCAAGAACTCCGGTCCGGCCTGGTCTCCTCCTTCTCCCTGGGGCCTCCCCGCCTGCTGGGCTCCTCCTGCCTTTATACCCGGCCGCTGTTGGGAGCATGCCCAGCAGGGTCGGAGGGGCGGGGCCTTCTCTGCCAGCTGGGCCTGAGCTATCTCCTGCTCGTTAGTGCGGGGCCTGTCCGCCCCGTCACACACCTCCCCCCTTAAATGGGTAGTTACCGTCTGTTTTGCCCAGGTTTCTTCTTCTCCTAATCGGGAAAAGAAATCGGCATTCATATGAGTCTTACCCGGGCGGTGGGCCACTTCAAAATCGTATGGTTGCAGTGACAAATACCATCGCATTATCCGAGGATTCGTGTCTTTCATACTATGTAGCCATCTCAGAGGGGCGTGGTCCGTGACCAGTCGGAAGTGGCTACCTAACAGGTAATACCGGAGTGCATCTGTGGCCCACTTTACGGCCAGCGCCTCTTTTTCAATCGTGGAATATCTCTGCTCCCGGGGAAAAAGCTTCCGGCTCATATAGAGCACCGGATGCTCTTCGCCGTCCACTTCTTGGGCTAGCACGGCTCCTAGTCCTCTCTCAGAGGCGTCCGTCTGGAGGATAAAGTCTTTAGCAAAGTCTGGGGGGAACAACACGGGTTCTTTTACTAGTCGTTGTTTCAATGTGTGGAAAGCCTCTTCACATTCTGGTGTCCATTGTACCTTTGTCGGCATGGAATTCCGAGTCAGGTCTGACAGTGGTGCCGCCAATGTTGAGAAGTCAGGTATGAATCGGCGGTAGTAACCTGCCAGTCCCAGAAATTGCCGAATCTGCTTCTTCGTTGTCGGCCTCTTCCACTCCTGGAGGGCTTGTACCTTGTCGACTAAGGGTCTCAACGTCCCCCTCCCCACCGTGTATCCCAGATAAGTCACCTCCCTTCGTCCCAAGTGGCATTTCCCGGGGTTTGCCGTGAGGTTCGCGTCCTCGAGGGCTTTTAATACTGCTTCCAGATGTTGAAGGTGCTCCGGCCACGTTTGGCTGTAGACGACTATATCATCTATGTACGCGGTGGCGTATAGCTGGTGAGGGCGTAATAACCGGTCTACTAAACGCTGGAAGGTGGCGGCCGCCCCGTGGAGGCCGAAGGGCATTGTGATGAACTGGTACAGCCCGAACGGGGTGGGGAAGGCAGTCTTTTCCTTGGAGGTCGGGGTCAACGGGATTTGCCAATAACCCTTGGTTAGGTCTAGGGTGGAGAGGTACCGAGCTTTTCCCAGCCTCTCGAGTAACTCATCCACGCGTGGCATGGGGTAAGCATCAAATCTTGAGATGGCATTGACCTTCCGGAAATCAATACAGAAGCGCATCGTCCCGTCGGGTTTTGGGACAAGCACGATGGGGCTGCGCCACTCGCTGCGAGATTCCTCAATCACTCCCATCTCCAGCATCGCCTGGAGTTCTCTTTCCACCCGCCCCCACATCTTCCGAGGTAGCGGACGGTGTTGGTCCCGAACCCGTTGGCCTGGTAGGGTGCTTATATGATGGCTTATCCCTCTGGTCCGGCCTGGCTGGGAAGATAAGACGTGGGCGTATTTCTGGACCAAGCGGGATAGCTCGTCTTTTTGGCCCGGGCTCAGTTCTTCCCCCAGAGTGGCTGGTTGATCCGGGGGTGGGTCGGCGGCCGCAGGCCCCAAGTCTTCATCAGGTGGGGAGGGATTGATCACGAGTCCTTCCTGCACTTTCCATTTTTTTAGTAAGTTTACATGGTATATCTGTAGTCCCTTCTTCCTCCCCGTTAACCTCACCTCGTAATCGACAGGCCCCACTCGGCGTACCACCTCAAACGGCCCCTGCCATTTGGCTAGTAACTTGGACTCTTGCGAGGGTAAAAGTAGGAGCACCCGGTCGCCCGGCTCAAACGTCCGTAGTTTTGTCCCTCGGTCGTAGTATCTGGCTTGAGTTTCTTGAGCCTGTAAAAGGTTAGTTCGAGCGAACTCGCCTAACTTCTGCAAGCGCTCCCTCAATTGCAGCACGTAGGGGACCGTTCCCATCACCCGGGACTCCTGCCCCTCCCAATCCTCTCTCAGGAGGTCAAGGATCCCCCGAGGTTGTCGCCCATATAGGAGTTCAAAAGGGGAGAACCCCGTAGAGGCCTGCGGTACCTCCCGCACCGCGAAGAGTAAGGCTGGCAACATCTTGTCCCACCCCCGGGGGTCCTCTTCTACAAATTTGCGGAGCATTGATTTCAATGTCCGATTAAAACGTTCCACCAGTCCGTCTGTTTGGGGATGGTATACGGTCGTCCGTAGTGCGTGGATGTTTAACAACCGGCACAGCTCGGCCATCAGTTTGGACGAGACATTGGTGCCCTGATCAGTCAGTATCTCTTTCGGTATTCCCACTCTAGAGAATACCTCCAGGAGTTCCGCGGCTATAGTAGCGGCGGTGGTGTTCCGTAAGGGCACTGCCTCGGGATACCGGGTGGCATAGTCCACTATAACGAGGATATATTGGCACCCCGAGCTAGCCTTCTCGAGGGGCCCCACCAAGTCCAACCCGATCCGCTCAAAGGGGACCCCTACCACTGGTAGAGCCACCAGGGGGGCCTTGGGTACCCCCTTTGGGTTGGTGCGCTGACATTCGGGGCAGGATTCGCAGAACTCCCTCACCTCCCGATGGATCCCGGGCCAAAAGAACCTCTGGGCCACCCGCTGCAGCGTTTTCTCACGGCCCAGATGTCCTGCCCAGGGACTGGCATGGCCCAATCGCAGTACCCCCTTTCGGTACCTGGCGGGGACGAGGAGCTGCACGGATTCCTCGCCCGTCTGCGGGTCTAGGGCCACTCGGTAAAGCCTGTCGTTCCGGACCTCAAACCTCGGTCCTTGCTGACCCCGTTCGCCTCCGAACTCTTTGTCCTCAGCCTCCTGGATTTGTTCCCAGGCTCGGCTCAACGTTAAGTCCTCTCTCTGGTCTCGCATAAAGTCTCCCCGGGCGTCTAGCCACTCCGTCTCTCCCTCCTCTATGGGCGGGGTTGGGGTTTCTGCTGAGCCCGACGTCCCGGCCCTAACTCCCGGTTCATCCTCGGGTTCGGGGTTCTCACCTTGGGCCACCACCGTCCCTGTGCGAGGCCTTCTTCCGGTTTCGGGAGGGTCCTGCTGGGCCCACTCTTGGACCAACCTGCGGAGACCAGGCCAATCTCGCCCCAATATTACCGGATACGCCAGCTGTGGGGCCAACCCTACCCGACAAATCCTCTCCTCGCAGGCATCCGCAACCCTCACCCAGGCCGTCGGGTAGGCCTTTATATCCCCGTGCACACACTGTAGCAGGACTGGCCCCCCTGCGGGTTCGGGGCTCTTTACCAGGCTCTCCTGTACCATGGTCTGGCTACACCCGGAGTCTATCAGGGCTCTGACGAGAGTCCCTTCTACCCGTACCTCCACTACGGCCTTTGCCGGCCCATTTTCCCGGGCCCTGTGCCCTACAGTCGGTACCTGGGCGTATCCACTGTCCTCGGTTGTCTCCGCCTGCAGCCTCCGCGCCTGGGAGGCTAGTAACCCTTCCTTTAGCTCCTGGAGCAGCTGCCCTTGTTGCTCCAGTTGTTGCGCTACCCACTGCTGCAACGCCCGGCTCAGCTGCAGGAGTTGCCCCCTCTGCCTCTCAGCCGCCTTTTCTATCCATCTCACCACCTCCGTTTCGCTCTCCGCCCGGTTGGGGCATTCACCCCACCGTTCCTCCCCTAGGTTCAGGGGTGGCATGCCCACATTCTCCACCATGTTGTCAAGGGGTACGCCCCCGTCCAGGGGCTCGGCCCCCTCCGACCGGGCCTATACGGTACTCCAGAGTCCCTAGGCCCAGGCCCCGGCCCTTCTATTAGGGTATGCACGGTAGCAGAGTCTCAACACGAAAGTCTCGGCCCTTCTATCAGGGCATATATGGTAACAAAGTCCCAACACAAAAGTCTCGGCCCTTCTATCAGGGCATATACGGTAGCAAAGTCCCACCACAAAAGTCTCGGCCCTTCTATCAGGGCATATACGGTAGCAAAGTCCCACCACAAAAGTCTCGGCCCTTCTATCAGGGCATATACGGTAGCAGAGGCCTAGTTGCTCTGCGAAGCCTCCCCTGGCCCGGGGTTTGTTTGTCCAGGGAAGGGGAAAACGGGTGGTAGGGGGACCCGGGCCCTCCCTCTCCACCGGGTCCCAGCCCAGGGCCCTTTAGGCAGGGTCTATGGCTCCTGCCGGCTTGGCGGGGGATCCGGCCGATACACGCCGAGCCAAACTTTGTATCCCTTGCCCTGGGCTGCTTCCTACCACGTCCTGGTTCCCCCCGGGCCCCTTCGCCTCTCAGGCAGTACCTGTCGGGGTTGAGGGCGCGCTCCTGCCACTCTGGGCCGGCGGCTGCTTTCTCCGTGTCCCGGTTCAGCGCGGGCGACGACTCTGGACCCAGCAACTGCAAGAACTCCGGTCCGGCCTGGTCTCCTCCTTCTCCCTGGGGCCTCCCCGCCTGCTGGGCTCCTCCTGCCTTTATACCCGGCCGCTGTTGGGAGCATGCCCAGCAGGGTCGGAGGGGCGGGGCCTTCTCTGCCAGCTGGGCCTGAGCTATCTCCTGCTCGTTAGTGCGGGGCCTGTCCGCCCCGTCACAGGAGGATAAAAAACAGCATGGCCTCAGCACACAGGAGCCCGGGATACACTTCAATAGACAAAGGTGTGCGCAGCACATTTCATTAGGGTGTGCACCCAGGGAATTTTATTTTTGTTTTTTTTAAATGTGAACATTTATTGACTACTAACTCATAAAGGACATTATTTTTATTCATCAAACAAACTAATGAAACTAAAACTTAACTTTGTTTTTAATTAACAACTAAACTTTACTTAAAAGAGTGTATCATGCGATTAAAACGCAAAGCCACTTTATTTTGAGACATTAGGGTGTGCTTAGGCACACCCGGCACACCCCCTGTGCATGCCTATGTCAATAGACCACATCATAAAGTATTACTGGACTATAAGAAGGGGAAATATCAACGAGGGAACAAAGGATCCAGCACTCTTTGTATTTGATAAATGATAGATTAGAAGGTGGATGACAATGAAAGGTTGGATGCTGCAAGGGAGATGCTTCTGGATAGTTTGGGAACTGAAGTACACCTGCAAGTGCAAGGCAAAGTTAGGACTGTTGGGGTATGTCAACACTGTGGGCTAAAGTTAAACTAAGAGAGGCAACGTCAGCTACGTTAGTAAATTGCGTAGATGAAGTTGAAATAGCTTAACTCGGCTTTTGGCACTGTCTACAAAGCAGGAAGTCGAAGGAAAAGCACTCTTCCTTCAACTTCCCTTACTTTTCATGAAATGGAGGTTACAGAAGTCAGTGTAAGAAGCCTGTTATTTCAAATTTATTTGGAAATAGTGGGCTTGCTGTGTAGACATGCACTCTGTTATTTCAAATTATGAGTTATTTTGAAATAAGTGTGCAGTGTAGACATAGCTCTGGAGTCCTAATAAGTTAGTTTGGGCTGGGGTGGCAGAGAGCTATTAACAAAGTTTAAAACCAACAAATCTCTCTTTTGCTAAGACAGAGAAGTAATAAGATGAAATTATACTTCTGGATACCCAAAGAAAAGTGTGTCAAACACTAAATAGCAGTTTCAGTTCTCATTTATCCACTGGAGATCTGTTCCATTAAATTAGATCAAATGAAGCAGTAGGTTCAAAGCTCCTATCAGAGGAGGAGACAATTTTCAATGGGGGTCACTCCAAGAATTTAGTAAGTGGTCAGGGGCTGCACTTTCCTACGATATTAATGAAGGGAGTGTGGGGTCAGGGATGAAATTTGGGTACAGGAGGGAACTCTGGCTAAGGCACTGGGGTGCAAGAGGGAGTGTGGGTTCAGGACCTGGGCAGGGGTAGGGTCAGGTAGAGGTGACTGGTGAAGGAAGTATCAGGGGGCATAAAGGCCACATGCTTCCCCCCAGCCTGGTACAGGGCTGAACAACACCCCCTCCACCTCAAGCCCAGGTGCAGACTCTGGCAGGGAGGTGATTACTATAGGTGGCTCCTGGCTGGTGGCCCAGTGGGCCCCTCAGGCAGGCTCCCTGTGTGCCAAAGCCCCATATGCTACTCAAAGCAGCTGGCCGCTAGAGTCAGCATGTGTGTCTGTGTGGCGCACTCTTGAGGGGAGGGGGACAGCAGGTCTCCACACACGTGACTGCAAGGACTGTCCTTGTGGCTAATGGGAGGCTACAAGGACATTGCTCGGGTGGTGGCAGAGAGTGGAGATACCCCACCACTCCAGGGACATGCTGCACAGGGACACACACTGGCCCCGGCAGCCAGCCACTTTGAGCAGTGGGTGGGGCCATGGCAGTCAAGGGGCCTGCCTGAGGGTTCTGCTGGATTGCAGCAGGCTGGAACCAAATGTTTGGAAGGCCAGATTCAGCCTACGGGACATATTTTGTCCACACTTCCTACCAAGTCACCGAAGCCACCTCTTGAAATAAAAATAGTCCTCTGCATATTAGTCCACGAAACTGGGAAGGCGGGGGAATAGAAGTAGTCCAGGTTCAGGAGTGAGGGAGCCCTGCTAGGGGAAGCTTTGGAAGATAAGCAACACTAAAGGCTATGGATGGAAAGCTAGAAAGAAAGCTGATACTTTGTCATCCTGCTTAGGGAAAATTAATGGTCTTTTGTCTTGCCTATCCCCACCCCACAAAAAATTGGGCAAAATTCACCCTGGTGTTAATTGGAAGTATGGGATCTAAATCTTAGGGCAGGTTTCACTTTTTATCAAACACAAAACTTCAAAGCAGCTTCTAGAAACTGCTTTTAGAAACATGAAATACATCTCTGTTCTTGTATCTCCATTCTCTGCATGGGGCTGTAAGATAAATTATTTGAAATAAATAATTCTGCCAGCTCTATATGTAGTTTCTTTCCTTAAATCAGGTAATATCACAGTGCCATCTGGTGCACACTGGAGGGAACATCATACAAAGTATATATTTGTAAAGGCCTTCTGTGCATGGCTTGCATTCTTTAATATACTACATCATACATATCTTAGCCAAAACCAGACTCTCTATGCAGCACTTTCTCTAATCATTTCTTGATTACCCTAGCTCTTAACTATGAGGAATACATATTTGCTGCTCCCGAGGGTCCAAACACCTGCTGCTCCCATTGATTTGAATGGTCCCTTAGGATATGTCTACAGAGTAGTGTTATTTCAGAGTAACTGACGTTATTCTGAAATAAGAGTATGTCTACACTACAGCGTTCTTTTGAAATATCTAATTTTGAAATAGTTACTTTGAAATAAGTTATTTTGAAATAACGCGTCAACACACAAAATGCATTTAGAAATAGCATTTGGCTATTTCAAAATAGCGTGTCCACACTGAGTGGACACTGAATCATATTTAAGGCCGGCCAGAACTAGTTTCGGCAGGTCATCAGGTCAGTAGTTACTCTGCGTGGCTACTGCCTGAGGCTATCTGAGGCCTGTGCTTTAAGGGACCCCTCTGGACAGCTGGTTCTCAGGTTTCCGTGCTTGCTTGCCTACCTCACTGAGGGACAGCAAAGCATTTTTTTTCTTTGTACGCTCTGGTTGCCCTCACTCGAGACACTACAGCACTCTGCAACATGGAGCCAGAGCTGCCCCTGGGCACTCTGGTGCTTCTCTTGGATGCGTTGCTGCGAGCCTGGCTGCGCTTTCTGCAGGCCGCCATCCAGGAGGCCCATTGGGGGGCTGTCAGTATCCAGGAGGCCCTGCGGGAGAGCTTCCACCCTGTGGAGCACTAACAATCTCCCTGGTCTGCCCCACTGGGGGCTTGTGCCTCATTCCTCCCACTTACCTCTCCCTAACCCTCTTTCCTGGTGTAAAATAAAATACACATTTTCATGAACACAAACTCTCTTTATTTAACAAAACTGGGGGGGTGGAATGAAACTCTGGTGAGACTGGGGAAAGGAGACAGGAGAACGGAGGAGAGAGGGTGGGAGAGAGGAGGGGGAAACCTGGAAGGGGGAAGCAAGGGGAAGAATGGGGAGGGGAAGCTCAGGGCTCAGGGTTGGGGGTCTCGCTGGGCCAATCGTCTCCCAGCATCGTGGGTGCGGGGTCTCGGTGTCCCCGGGAAGATGGGGAGGGAGAAGTGGGAGAAGGAGTGGGAGGAGGAGCGGTAGTTGGGAAGGCAGCAGGTGCTGGAGCAGCTGGAAGCAGCAAGCTCTGCACCAGGGTCTGCAGGTGCTGGCAGATGGCACGGCCCTGGGCAAGCTGCTCCTGCTGGAGCTGCAGGTCGTCTTGCACCCAGTGCTAGAGGGTGCAGTGCAAGGCTTGCAGTGCCCCCAGGTGCTGCTGTTGATACCCCTCCACTGCACCGGTGGGCCTGTGGAACCCTCGAGTGCGGGAGGATGTCCCAGGTGGTGTGGTGCTCCCTGTGGTGCGGCTGTGGAGAAACAAGAGAAGTGGTCAGTTTTGCCTGGGGACACAGTGGATGAAGCCCAGCCCCCCTCTGCAAGGTGAGGATGACCATTCCCTGCACCATCAGAGCCGATGAGCTTGCATAGAGGCCATGATCGGAATGTCCTGCTATCCCCGGGAGTGGGAGCTGACCGGAGACCGCACCCATGTGCTGTATATTGTGTGTGTGTGGGGAGGGGAGATGTCCCCTGCCTTTGATCTGAGGAAGTGGGTCTGGCCCACGAAAGCTCATCATCTAATAAACCATCTTGTTAGTCTTTAAAGTGCTACATTGTCCTGCATTTTGCTTCAACTACCCCAGACTAACACGGCTACATTTCTATCACTATTCTGTGTAGAGTGACCTTGTGGAGGGAGGGCATTCTGCTGTGTCCCACCCCAGAGTCAGGAGAATGTCATGTCTCTTCACACATGCATGTGGCTAACATGATAAGGCCCCTGCGTGGCAGCCAGCTGGGGCCACATGCCTGGGGTAGCATGGCACATGCTTGCACATGCACAGGTTGCTGCGTGATCCTTGGACAGCAAGGCCCACATGCGCAGTCCCTGGTTTCTGTCCCTCCCTCCCCCGCATAAGGGGACAGTGATGGCACTCACATGTTGTTGCCTCCCTGGCCTCAGATGACACCGGCAACAGGTCTGTTGGGGCAGCTCGGGATCCTGGCTGCTCAGAACACTCCGTCTGGTCTGCTGTAGCTCCTGGCTGTCCTCCTCCTTGATGCCCTGGTTAGGGCCCTCTGCCCCAGGGCTGACAACCACCTGGGGGGCACGGACCATCCTGGCGTTGAAATAGGGGCAGCTTGGTGTGTGTGTCCCTGGTTGGGAGCTGCCCCCTGTGGCCCTGGTATATGGGTGCCAAAGCTCATTTATTTTCATCCGCACCTGCTCCTGGGTGCAGATGTGGCCTTTGCTGGCAGCTATCCTGCCATAGGCAGCCGCATTCCTCCAACTAGTGTGGAGATCATGGACATTGGAGGATTCCCCCCAAACCTCAATGAGGTCCATGATCTCCACACTGGACCAGGAAGGCGCCCGTCTTTTCCAGCCTCTGGCAGGCTCCTGGGAGCTGGCAGACTGCTCCTGAGGACCGGTGGAGGGCTGGCTGCCAGTGGCTTGCTGGCTCATATTGGGGCCACTGGGTCAGGGGCAGGACAGACTGTTTGTTGGGGTGGCAGGTTTGGAGCTGGCAGAGGCACTTTGGCCAGACTCTACCCCTTTAAGAGCTCCGGGGAGCAGGGGAGGGAGAGTAGTTTTCTTGGTTGTGGCCAGAGTGGCCAGCAGGGCACCCTGCAAAGGGCTGGAGGCCCTCTATTTCAAAATAAGCGTCTACACAGTGCTTATTTCGAAATTGTCGCTATTCCTCGTGGAATGAGGTTTACCAATTTTGAAATAAGCCCTCTGCTATTTCAAATTAATTTTGAAATAGCGGTTGGCTTGTGTTGATACCAGTACAGTTATTTCGAAATAACGGCTGTTATTTTGAAATAACTTTGCTGTATAGACATCCCTTACATAGTGTGCGTCTATACTACAAGCCTTTATTTTGAAATAATGTCGAGCTGGAGGACTTCTTACTCTGACTCATGGTAACCCTCATTTCACAAGGAGTAAGGGAAGTCAAAGGAAGAGTGTTCTTCCTTCGACATCCTGCTGTGTAGCGTGCCAAAAGTGAAATTAATCTATTTCAATTTAAGCTACGCAATTGACGTAGGTGAAGTTGCATTGCTTAATTCAACGTTAGCCCTTCTGTGTAGACATACCCTTAGGCTACCTCTAGAAGGCAGGCTTCTTGTGCAAGAACTTTTTGCACATGAGTTCTTGCACAAGAGTGCGTCCACACTGTCATGTGTTTTTGCGCAAGAGAGGCTATGGCAGTTTGTATGCTCTCTTGCGCAAGAAAGCACTGATGGCCATTTTAGCCATAGGGGTTTCTTGCACAAGAAACCCCTGTTGCCCATCCACACATACCTTTTTGCGCAAGAGCTCTTGCGCAAAAAGGCTTATTCCTTGTGGGGAGAGGAGAAATTCTTGTGCAAAAAGCCCTGTGTTCTTATGGTTTACTGTACTTTTTCTTGCTCAAGAATGGGCTGGTAGTGTGGACGTGCAGCAAGTTTTGGCACAAAACTAGCTGTTTTTGCACAAAAACTCTGCAGTGTAGACATAGCCTTAGAGTAAATGTTAACTGGTTAGGCTTAAACTGTTTGACCTTGTATTGGTTGTGACACACTGAATCTCTTTCCCAGAACTGAAGAAAAGCTATTGTAGTTTGAAAGCTCGTCTCTCACCAACAGAAGTTGTTCCAATAAAACATATTAACTCACCCACCATGACTCTCTATTGATTCTAGTGCTCATTTTGGATGTTCAGCTCTTCTGAATGCAAGGCCAAAGGAAAGAGGGGAGTGGGGATTTTCAATTTTTTTAAAATATCCCCTAACTTACTCAAGAGAAATTTGTTTTGTCCCAGATGATACATTAGCACAATTTTGCCTTAATCCATTTCCCACTAAAGTGGATGAGAGCCTTTCTCTTGATACCAGTGGTCACTGGACTGGGCTCTTTATTGTAATGTGTAATCACTATATATAGTGACTGATTCAGGGAGTCCTTGGTCCCCATTGGCAGAAGATACAGAGGTTACATAGTGTTTCACAGGGAACTTCTGGTTTGGATACCTGCATAATAGTTCACCGAAAAGGAGGGGGGGCATGTGATGTCATTTTAATCACTGTGACATGTATGTACAGATAATATTTAAATGATGTATATTTACTGAAAATTATCCTCTGACAGTCTTGAAGCTAAGACAGTTCACTAGGAGGTAACACACTTCCTTTCTGAAAGGAAGTTCTCCAAGGTAACTGAAATCTATCTCCTTTTATGGACATCTTAGGTATCATATGCCTCACAGTGTATGCCTGTTTGCCAAACTAATTACTGAGCCAACTGCAAACTGAGAGATTGCAAAATCTACAAGAGAGGAAATCTACAGGAGGAGCGAGCAGGGAGTATCTGTTTATGAATAAAGCCAAAGGCACGGTCTGGTATATCTTGGACTGCCGAGATCCACTGAATCCTTCATTTAGGAAGCAAAAAGACAGTGTGTATGTTTCATAAAAGAAAGGTTGCCATTAGCTTGGTTGTGAAGAGCTGCATGGATTCTGGGCAAGCAATAATAGTTTATTAGCCATGAGAATATCTTGTTAACTAAGCCAAGCTCTAGAATGAGTAGTATGATTTTGTTGTATAGGTAACCATTTGTTTCCAGTACATCAACTTGAACTTACATTTTGATTTCACTATAACTATATCAGAGTGCTGTGAGTTAAGTGGAGTGGTGATCTGAGGCAGTACTGGTAGATTTGAGATAGAACTGATTCTTTGGAAGGAGTGAATCTGTGAATATGGCAAGTGTCCAGTGGATCAGTGACATGCTTAGAGAGCTAGGGGGTTGAAGAGTGCCTGTCACTAATCTATACATTAAGAGTGGTGTCTGCAAGGCCAGAGGTGAATGCTTATGTTACCCCATGGTGGGTGAAGTTGAGGAGTTGGCCCTTTGCAGACACAGACAAGACTTCCTCCTGCTAAGGACAGGTGGTAGCAAGCTGTATCACAAGCTAGGATGCCCCAGGAAGCAGTGACTGAATTTAAAGGCTTCTGTTTCCTTAGACTGATATTGTCTCCAGCTGCAAGTGTTGGGATTTGAATAATACTGCAGGGTTGAATTCTGAAACCCTTAAGTGGGCTTAGCTTAGTCTCACATTGACTTCATAATAGGGACAATAGGATTTGAATATGGTTTAAATGTGATTACTCACCTGAACAAGGACAACTCATGTCAATTAGGGATGCAGAATCATGCCATTTCTTCTTTAATAATGGTGAGTGGGTGAATTCCAAATGGTTAATTGTGTTCATTGGATTTATATCTAGAATGAGTTTGCCCCCACAATTTTAAAACCACAGGCTTACTTCCCATTCTCCTGGTGGTGATGGTTTCATAATGACAAAGTTTGACTTTGTGAGGAAGAGCGTTGACCCCTCCCCATCAAGCCAAGTGGTTCAGCAAATTCAGACAGGCATCCAAACTTCGGGATTTTATCTAAACCAAACCAAACCCAATCCCATATTTTACCTAAATAGCAGTTTCTATCTCCAGGTCTCAACCAGCAATCTTTGCAAAACCCAAATTCTCCCTTTGTACAAAGTATACAGGACTGTATACACAATAAGCAATAAGCAATAACCAAAACAGTGCATTCTTCCAGAGATTCTCAACAAATACAGAAGTCAAATCCCTCAGGACTTTTCCCCTTTTGCACACCATTAGATGCTAGAAGAACTTTGTAAACAACAGAGAGGTAGAATGAAAAGGAATAGATTCACTTCCCTTATAACACTAAAACCTACTCTTCTGTCAAACTTAGAACTAGAAAAACACTGTATTTTTACAGTTAATAAACCATGACTATAAAATGCATGGTGGTTACAAAAATGGCACTTCAGATAGAATACAAAACAGCATTTTACAAAAACAAAATCTAGCAAACAGCCAGTTAGCAGTAGTTTCAGATGATATGCTAGAAATACCACTGGCCTAGCCAGCTGGCCCTAAAGATATCTAAGAGGGGGGCAAGTTGAGAAATCCAGATGATTCTCATCATGAAAGATCTGATTTGTGAAGACAGAGAAGGAAGCATAAATATATAGAGAGAGCCTAAAGAGAGATGATTAGGAAGCCAAATATAAATGTATGAAATCCAAAGGAAATGTCAGTTAAATACAGATTTTGATAGTCACGGAAATGGTAAATTAGTCTCTTTACACTGTCAGTTAGTCTAGATGATCAGTGCCCTAGCGTTCATACTACAGTAATGCTGTGCAGTGTAATCACATAAACTGGGCCATGTGTTTATACAGCCATATGTGCTACTATATATAGATATTAAAATGCAGAGCTGCATTTAGATTTGTTTTACCTAATAGCTCTGTATGAACAAAGTATGAACAAAACATTTTAGGAGCTTCAGCAAGTCAAATACACAGTGTGGCCACATCATGCTTACAGTTCCGTGGTTTATTGTTCCTTCTGGTAGTATTTAACAGACTATACAAGTGATTTTAACTAATCCTTCTTCAATTCTAATTTTTGAAAAAGCAACTATTATGGCTTAATGCAACAAACTAAACCCCATCAATCCTTCTGGATAATATAGAGTTGAGCTTCTTTACATAGAAGCTTAATTGCTGACCAAATGATTGTGGTAGTATCTAATATCCATTTGTTATGGATATTAAACCACTATTTTTGACACAGGAAAGGCTTGCTGCACTTAAAACTTTATAGTGTGAATCCTAGTTCTGCTCAGGATCAAGAATTGTGTTTACAGTGGTGATTTTTATGTTTATAATGTTTGTGTGGGAGTCCCACTTTAGGGGAGAAAAGAAACAAAGATTGCTCAGAGTTATCTTGTACTGTACTTTGGCAACAACATCATCTATTCATGGAACATGCTTTACTAAAAGTCCCAGGGTGTTTAGCATTTAAAACCAGTTGAAAGCAGTAACAGCCATAAGACATTAATACTTGTGCAATTTTTGTTGAAAACATTTCCATATTTCAGCATGAAGATCCAGGCTAATTATGTTTCAATAGCCTGGCTCCAGTCAGAATATGGACCTGCAGTATTCTGTATCAGCTGCAATGCTTAAATAAATGTCTGATCTGAAGTCAGAGGAGAGACTCCTGTTGATTTCATTGAGCTCTGGATCTGTTCTTAAGTGCCTAAGGTGAAATATATATATATATTATTTCTATCAACTAGCCTTTCTATGTCTGCCTTGATGAGCAGAGACCTCAAACTGGCCACACTTCAGAGATAATAATTATTGTGCTATGGCTTCCTTCATCCAGGTGATCTCAACGTGATTTAAAAATATTAAACTTATCAGTACCTCTGTACATGGTAGGTATTATTATTTCCACATAATAGAGATATTAAAAGAAAATCATTCAAAAGTGGCCACTAATTTTTAGATATCCATTTTGATCCTGAAAAATAGAGGCACCCGAAACTGGTCACTGAAAATTTGGGTCTAATGCCCTGATCCTACAGAGACTCAGGCTATGTATCCACAGGTGCTTAACACCCCATCCTGCCTGTGACGGACAAAGATTTGGCGAGGCCAGTGTAAACGTGAACACTGCTTTTCTACAGACAAAGAGAAAGCTGCTCTTTGGGGGTAGAAATATTTTGTTGGCGAAAGTGAAGACAAACATTGTTTACACACACTTTTAGCGACAGGGCTGTGTTGACCAGCCTTGTGGCCAAAAGCTGTGTAGTGTAGATATTTCCTTAGGAATATGCTTAACTTTAGACATGGTGGGTAGTTTTCACTAAGGTCAATATAATCATTCAGTGTGTAAAGCTGAGCATAAGTATCACAACAAACCAAGTGCCTATACTGAATAAAGCCTATGAAAGCTGCATTCTTTAGTCTATTCATACATCATTTGACCAGGTACTTGTGTTAGCAAGCCTGTTTACTGGCTATGAAGAGAGTCCATTACTATTACTTATAGTGTATTATAGCCCCAAAACAGCCTTCCAAATAAGCATGTTAATATAGCAGTGCTCTTAAACATTCTCACGGCATTAACCACATTTTAAGGGAAAGTTTGTCTCTTGGATCACCTCTCTTCCTTTTGCAGTTCTGTGGATTATTTCCCTTCCTATTCATAATCACATAACATCTGAGTAACTACAGCAATTGCCTGTATGAAAGGGAGAGATTTATTAGCTGTCTTTAATTTGATTTAGCAGCTGGAAACAAGGAGAATTTACTAGCACCATGTGACCAGCCAGCTCTCCTTAGAGAAGTTATCAAGCAAATTTACAGTGGACAGTTTTGGGGACCTCTGCAAGATATATTTTGTTGCACAATTAGTCAATTTGTCCTTGCATTCAAAAGAGTAAGCCCAGACAGGTATCACAAATATCTGTATCAAGAAATCTTTTAAATTTAGACAGGAAAGATGGACGTGGAGAGGTTGAATAAAGATACAGAGGTGGGGTAATCAATTATTTTTGCCAAAGTCTACACTTGAGAGAAAATAATATAAAAATAATAAGTAAATAAAAAAAGTGCACAGTTCAAGTGTCAAACAATCTGGATTTGGCCTGCAGTCTGCCTTTTGACTACTCCAGTCTATGGTACAATCCAGAAGTTTTTAACCTTTTCCATTTGCAGACCTCTACAAAAATTGAATGTAAGTACATGCCTCTTTGGAAATCTGAGATGTTCTCTGTGGACCCACAGGAATCAGTGGACCCAGGGCTGAAAGCTACTAGCATGATCTAACAAAAGGGAAGTGCAGGAAACAGAACAAAAAGCTGCCCAGATTTATGGCTTTGAACAGTGACAACCTGATAAAGAACTTGGGTATGGAGAGAGCCTGCTGATTATTGTGAGTGATCTGACAATTTCCCCACAATTAGAAATTATTTGAGAAGGTGGAAAGGAGAAGCAGATTTCTTGTACTAACAATTACAGCGAGAAAAAACGTTTGGAAATTTAACAGTTTCCCGGTGGGAATCGCTCACTGCGTTGTGTGTGGTGCCGCAAACTGTGCGGAAGTTGTGGCGAGTATGTAACAGAAGCAGGTGTCCAGCGGCCACGGGGCAAACGTGCGCAACGCACCAAGCAGCTGGGAGTAGGCACGGTGGGTGCAAACATGCGACGCAACGAGCAGGCGTGTGGGGCTGTGAAAGTGCAACTCAAAGACAAGGTGGGCGACAAACGTGCAACACAACGAAGCCCGGTGGTGCAACCAGCCCTCGTGCAACTGCGCCACAGGAGCGACTGGTAGCCATGGTGCAAACGTGCAACACAATGAGCAGACGGGCGTCACCTCAGACCTGCCCGGCTTCCCCCAGTGGGCAGGAGCCGCCGGCCGCGGGTGGGTTGCGGCCAGGGTTCCGCTCCGCCTGCGATGGCGGGTTCGGCGGTTTCCTGCCGCGTTTCGGGCAGACCGTTCCCACCCCGGCTCGCGCGTGCTGGGTCTGTACGCGAGGAGGGCCCCCCCCCCCAGGAGCGGGAGGGTAAGTGCACGCCCCCCCCCAGTAACTGTTGCTGCTCCTTGTCGTACTACAGCCCGAACGCCCGCCCCCGCGAGCCCTTCAGAGCATCAACCGCCACGGGCAAAAAACTAACGGAAACTTTGGTTGGCGCCCCTGCGCATGCGCCGCCCCCTCCCTCGCCCTGGTCCCGCAGGGCACGGCGGGGGTTGTGGTTTCTCCGCGGCGCTGAGCGGCGGCAGGGAAGGAGAGGCGGAACTACAGCTCCCGGCAGCCCCTGCGCCCCACCCCGTCCCGGGCGGCTCTGTGGATGCGGGGAGCAGCGGGGAGAATGAGATGCGTGTGAAGCGGCTCAGTCCCGCGGGGCGCCGGAGTCGCCCTGTCCCGCAAGTGAGTTGAGCGGACCGCGGGTGAGCGCGCGAGCGGGGCCGAGGCGGGAGCCGCGCGCGCGCGGGGCAGCCCCGCCCCGCCCTTCCTGGGAGGCTGGGTCCGGGCTCGGGTGCTCCGGGACCCCGCGGGGCAGCCCGGGTTCGGGGCGCTGCTGCTGCTGCGGAAGCGGCTTCCTCAGCGCAGCCCCGGGCTCCCGCTGGGGTGGGGACAGGCTGAGGCCGCTCGCAGCATCTCCGCAACTGCTGGCTGGGGGGCAGGGGGCTCTTACTTCCAAGGTGGCTCCCGAGGGGGGGGAGTTGGGAAACTTTCTGACCCCTCCCCGGTCCGAGTCAGAAATGGTGCGAACGAGCGAGCCGGAGCCACTCCCATTCCCGCGCGCTGCCCGGGGCAGACCGGCTTGTCCGAACTCGCACCGTGCGGGGCCGTCGCCCGCGCCCTTCTCTAGGGCCACGGGGGTAGCGGGCTCAGAGGCGCGGAGCCGGCTGCAAAGCAGTGCCACAGAGGTGAGTAGCTCCCCTTCGAGTTCAGAGGGCCCCGTGGCCCTAGTAGGGGTTTGCGGGGCTGCACCCCAAATGGTCTCTGACGTGGGCCTTCTCACTCAGTCCTGCCAAATACATAACTTCCAGGAGAGTGAGAAACGGAGTAACAGACCAGCCAACCGCTTGCTACTGAGGGGAGAGGAGTCATATTTTTTTTGTATTACAGTGGCACCTCCAAATCTCAGTCACAAAGATTTGGTGAAAAGTTTCTCGTGATCCTGAAAAGTTTTAAGTAGGACTAACGGGGAAGTATTTAATGAGAGAAAAACGGAAGCAGGACATTAGGAAAAATTGTTTTAAAGACCTAGTAAATTGTGAAACAGTCCCATCAATAAGGTGGAAGATCACTTGGGACGTTGGAAACTGCACCTGACAGACAACTGCAAAAAAGTAGTGTAGAGAGCAGTGTTGCACTGGCAGGGGTGACACTAGAGACTGGACCATCTGCGAGGCCTTTACGGCCTCTGAGATTCTGTGAACTATTTTATTTTTGCAGTTTTAAAGCATTTCAGGAATTATCGTTGGTTTCACAACTTGCTCTCTTCCTACTCACTAAATTTAACCACTTTATAATCATAGAATCATAGAATAATAGGACTGGAAGGGACCTCGAGAGGTCATCGAGTCCAGCCCCCCGCCCTCAAGGCAGGATCAAGCTCCGTCTACACCATCCCTGACAGATGTCTATCTAACCTGTTCTTAAATATCTCCAGAGAGGGAGATTCCACCACCTCCCTTGGCAGTTTATTCCAATATTTGACCACCCTGACAGTTAGGAATTTTTTCCTAATGTCCAATCTAAACCTCCCCTGCTGCACTTTAAGCCCATTACTCCTTGTCCTGTCCTCAGAAACCAAGAGGAACAAATTTTCTCCTTCCTCCTTGTGACACCCTTTTAGATATTTGAAAACCGCTATCATGTCCCCCCTTAATCTTCTTTTTTCCAAACTAAACAAGCCCAGTTCATGAAGCCTGGCTTCATAGGTCATGTTCTCTAAACCTTTAATCATTCTTGTCGCTCTTCTCTGTACCCTTTCCAATTTCTCCACATCTTTCTTGAAATGTGGCGCCCAGAACTGGACACAGTACTCCAGCTGAGGCCTAACTAGTGCAGAGTAGAGCGGCAGAATGACTTCACGAGTTTTGCTTACAACACACCTGTTGATACAATGCTTGCATGGAAACTATTTATAGGTTTAAGTTATATTTACATAGGCTCATTTAATAAGACTATACTTTCTGGTAGTACAGCAATCAATAAACTACTTTAAACATGTATGTACAGATAATAAAAATTGGTATTGAAAAGACTTAAATACAAATGTTTAGCATTTTAAAATACTTTTACTATAACAATTGGGCAAATATAAATGACGCCCTGACCTACAGCATGCATCCAGTATTTACATCTGAGTCATAATTTTTAGCCACCTATATCATCACACCAGTTAATTCTTCCACCTCCTTCCCTTTCACATATTTTCATGTGTCCTCATTATACACTATTCCATATTCTTGGAATCTCTTCCCCAAATTTGTTCACTAATCCATGTCTCTTGCTTCATTTAGATTCTTCCTGAAATCTAATTTCTGGTATCTCATCTATGAGAAATGTGGGGATAGGAAAGCACCACATGGAAATGTGCACAACAACCAGCCCTTAAAGGAATACTTGTTATATTCTTATGCTTTACTGTAGTGGTTCTCAACCAGGGGTACGTGTACCCATGCATTAACTCATGTAGATATTTGTCTAGTTTTACAAGGGGCTACATAAAAAGCACTAAAAGTCAGTACAAAATAAAATTCCATAAATTTGTTTATATTGCTCTGTATACTATGCACTGAAATGTAAGTACAATATATTTCACTTGATTTATAATTATATGGTAAAAATGAGAATATAAGCAATTTTTCAGTAATAGTGCATTGTGTAACTTGTATTGTTATGCCTGATTTTTGTAAATTTATAAGTGAGGTGCAACTTGAGGGTAAACAAGACAAATCAGACTCTTGAAAAGAATGCAGTAGGATGGAATAGGGATGTAATAGTGTAGTCAATTAATCGATAAGCAAAAGTGTATCAGTCAATGGTATAGACTACATGTATTTCCCTCCCCTGTCCCACCAGCAAATTATTTAGCAGGCTGACCAGCAAGCCCAGCGCGCAGTCCTGGCTGGCAACGGGGCCAGGATCTCCCCCTGCTGCAGCTCTGCATTTAAAGTGTAGTAGGAGGCAGGCAGGCAGCCCTGCTCAGTTCCAGCTTGTGTCTGGTTCGGGAGCTCAGACGCTCCCCTCCTTTTTCTCTCCCCCCCCCCTCCAGACAGGGGCTGCTGCCACCCCATGCTGGTGCCTCTTTATCAGCAGCAGCACAGGGCGACAGGCAGCCAGTCCGTGAGTGTAGCTGTTTTTAAAATTGGCTCCCCTCACATACCAGCTCCCACCTCTGTATCAGAGGCAGCAGCTCAGAGTTGCAGGGGGCTCCTCAGGAGTGGGGCCTGAGCGCACTGACTGCTGGTCCCGCCCCTGGGACTATAGAATAGTCGACTAACTGATAAGAATTCATGAGGTTACTCGACCAGTCAGTTAATTGATATTTTACATCCCTAGTATGGAAGAGTCGAGAGTCACTACCAGGGCCGGCCTTAAGCCAAATCGGGCCCCGCGCCTAAGGGGGCCCTGTGCCCTGCACCTGGAAGTTGGCTCCCTCAGCTTGGCCGGCTGGGCTCCCCGCCCTTATTTGCGCAGGCTGCTGCTGCCGCCGCGCAAGTGAGTGGGGAGACGCCCGGGCATGACGTCATGTCACGCCCGGGATTTTGAAACTGAAAAGGCGGCAGCGGCACACGCGGTTTGGAATCTGGCCCCGCAGAGGGTAGGGGAGGGGAAAACTAGGGGGAGGTGTGGGAGAGGAAGAGGCTAGTGCGGGGGCGGGGGGGGAGAAAGGGGAAGGTACCAAGAGACAGGCTGGAGGAGAGACAAATGCCAGGGGGCCAAGTGCAGACAATGAGGGAAAGGGCAAAAGGGGAGGTGTCAGTGGGAGGGGGCTCAGGGTGATGCTGGGAGAGGAGGGGAGAGGGGAAGGGCATTGGGGGCTGGAGGGGAGGTACTGGGAGAAGGCTCGAAAGAAGGGGTGGGCATGCAAAAGGTGGGGATGGAGCAAGGCATGTGTGGGGGCACAGGGGAATGAGGGTAATGGGGGCAGAGAGTGGTGAGGGGATGGACATCAGGGAAAAAGGGGAGGCACCAGGAGGATGCAGGGCTAACGGAAGGTGCAGGTGCCAGGGGATTCTGGGCATGAAGCAGAAGGGCAGATACCTGCAGGGGAGGGACCAGCACCAGAGGAGAGAGGCAGGGCAGGTGTGTAAAGCGAGGTGTTAGAAGAGGGGTAGCTCACATGATCAGAGTGGGGCTATTGGAGGAGTGGGCACAGGGGGGAGAGAAGGGCTGGTGGAGGGGGGCAGGTCGCAGGAGAGCGGAGGGCAGTGAGAAGGGCAGGAGTCAGGACAGCAGAGGAGAGCGAAGAGTTTGGGGGCAGCAGGCACCAGGGGAGATGATGGAGCAAGAAGAGGAGACATGGCAGCAGAGAGAAAAGGGAAAGGTTTATAAAATATGTATTAATAACTTGGTATGCTGCCCACAGACAGTTTGGTTGCGCCCTGCGGTGCAGTTTGGGTTTATGTGGGGATCAACACGTGGCCGGCGAGTGGGAGTCAAAACAAAAAAGTAGTCAGTGTAATGATCTTTTGTTGATGTGTTTTAGTAGTTAAATTCTTGGACTGTCATTGCTCATGAAAAATTGGTAAAAATTGGGTAAATATTGCATTTTATTAATATCAGCAGAACTGACTTAAATGGGGCCTTTGTGTTGTGTAGTCTTGCCTTATCTTTGTATTCATGCCTGTCAGTGTGAGAGAAGCTATTTGTATATATTTGCTTGCATATGGAACCACACTTAAGTTGAGGCCCTCAGCATGTCTGTAAGTATCAGTGTGGCCCCTGGGGCTTCCAAAGTTGAGTTCCCCTAGCTCATCCCTGACAGGTGTCTGTCTAAACTGGTCTTAAATATCTGCAATTTAAGCCCATTGCTTCTCATCCTAACCTCAGAGGCCAAGCAGAACAATTTTTCTTCCTCCTCCTTATGATACTCTTTTAGATACTTGAAAGCTGCTCTCATGTCCCTTTTTGGTCTTCTCTTTTCCAAGGTAAACAAGGCCAATTTCTTCAGCCTTGCCTCATATCTCATGTTCTCTAGACCTTTCCTCATTTGTGTCGATCTTCTCTGGACTTTCTCAGTTTCTCCACGTTTCCTGAAATGTGGTGCCCAAATCTGGACCTGATACTCCAGCTGGGGCCTAAGGTAGATGGCTCATTCCCTGCCTAGGGGACATGAGACTGGGCGGGTTAATTTCCAATCCTCCTGTTTATTCTTTTTTAAGCCAGGAGGGCACAGTAGTTCTGATGGGGGTTGGAGAGGGGATGGAAGCCAGATCTAAGATCAATGAGCCCTGGGAAGTGGGCCCATTGAAAGGAGGCTGGACCTGTGGATGTCTTGGGGGTCAGCAGCAAGGGCCTGCTTTGGGAAGCCCCCTCTTTGGAGGTTAATGTGGCAGCATTGAGACACCACCCAGAAGCAGGTGCCACAGACACTAACTGCAGATTCATGGGATGGCTCTCACAGATCTGCACATGCATAAGAGGATAGATCTGCAGGAGGGGGGGCAGTGGTGTAATGAGGGGGCTAGAGGGGTCAGTTGCCCCTGGGAGAAAAATAATATAAAATTTAGTTAAAAATAGATGTCACACGTTTTTAAAAGGAATACCATACTCCTACCTTTTGTCTATTTTTGTCTCTTTAGGCCCCCAGT
This sequence comes from Pelodiscus sinensis, assembly GCF_049634645.1. NCBI lineage: Eukaryota > Metazoa > Chordata > Testudines > Trionychidae > Pelodiscus > Pelodiscus sinensis. Next base: position 134,473,589 of record NC_134713.1, read on the forward strand.
TACAATTTTCAAAAGCACTTGAGTGACTAAAGTCATTTTTGAAAATTGGACTTGGAAATCTAAGCTCAGATTTTCAAAGGTAATTAAGCTCCTAAAGAGACAGTTGCCAACTTGGATCTTCAAAGATATCTATCTGATCTTTATACACCTTTGAAAACCTGGTCATAAGTGTCCTAGTCAGTTCTGAACGTGAGATGTAGGAGCCCAGTCCCAATTCCTTCATGCTTTTTTTTTTAATTTGAATATTTATCTACACTAATTCCCCTCCTTTCTCTTTCACTATCCAATAAATGCTTGGATCAAAATTATAGGTGCTTTGTGAATATGCTGACTTGAGAGTGGAAAGATTTCATATTGTCATGTATGATTCCTGGTAAACCATCTCAAATATGAAAAACTAGGTTGTTACCTGTTCACATCAGGAGCTGTTGAATTCAGTTCACCATTTGCAGTATCTCATTAGGATGTTTAGTGGAGAAGATATTGGGTGTTTTTTATTTGTACTGTGGGCAAAGCATGGGCTCACAAGAATTCTTCCATTGTTTTACCATGAGTCTCAAAACATTTGGTGTTTTTCTAAAGGTCTGGAGTCAGTTGATTATGCAGGAATCTCAGCTTTCATTTAAAAAAAGTTCTCTATACTTCTGGGCCTTACAGCTAAGGAGGAAAGCTTTAAAACATGAACCCTAAATACTCAAACAAAAGGCCAATAAAAATCCAACATGTTTTATTTTTAAAAAATCTTATGCTTTGTAAACCATTCTCATAACTTTGTGTAGGCGTTCCTTGTGATTTTTGGGTTGGCAATACTGCTCTTTGATTGGTGAATTTAGAGAGGTCTCTCCCTTCAGTTTCCCTTTCCACCCTCCTTTTTTGTCACAGGTCATCAGAGAATCATAGAGACAATGGAGAGTAGGGTGAGTCCATGACTGGTCAGGGTGACTAACTGTTAACAGCTAGTGGTCTAAATGAGCTATCTACTGCCATCTGTTAATCAACTGTAGGAAAAGGCTTCATGAGCAGACCTTATTTATATAGACAACCTACTTTGCCGCAGAGATCAGTAGACACACTTGTTGTGTCAAGGTGATCAATTTTGGCTCTTTTGGGTCGAAATTCACTTAAGACTTGGAGCTGGGAGAATGAAATGTTGTAATCCATACTGTATGATTAAAAGGTAAAAGACCTGAACTTAATATGACCTGGCTTAGGGTCTACCATAACTTGAACACTAAGCAGAGGATAGTGAGTCACATCTAACTGAAAGTCACAGAAGATGGAAACAGGTTTTATTTCTTGTGGTGTAGAGTCTATTTGGGAGTCGTCATTTATATCTGACACTTTACATCCAGTGTTTAAAGGCAGAGCTGATTAGAATCAATTGAGTCCTTGTCTTGTATCAGTGATCACTTGAGCAAAAATCATTGATAAAATCTTGTGTAGACTGACCTTGGACTCAACATGCAGGTAATGTGTTGAAGGGCAGTGCAAAGGAGGCAATGGTGATGAGGTACCATGTTACCTAATGAAATAATTGGTGCTGAAATCACTAAGGACTGGAATTTGACCACAGAACTGACACTTTCTTAACAAAGACTCGATTTTTGCTATTTAAAAAGTAAATCAATGTAACAGAAAACTGCAATGTTCTCGGGTAACTTTTTAAAAATCAAACTTTATTGAAAAGATTGGATAGTTTGCAATTGAAAATATTTGACCTACACTTAAGGCAACTGATTTAATTTTGTGTACAATTTTGCATAATAAAGGATGGCTTTTTTTTGAAAATGTTCAACTATACTGATATACATTTTGATCAGATCTACTTCTGATGTGTTATTTGTGTGTGGTTGTGGTTTACTGTGTGTGTGTGGTTTTTTTTTCTCAACAAAAAATCCTGGGTGGGGGACGGGGGACGGTGCGAATTGGGCCCCTCACTTCCTAAAGCTGACCCTGGTCACTACTTAGTAAATGTATGGATTTTCTCTCCTTGTTTTCCGTTCATGTTCCTAGTGTGTACTATGACAAAGTTACTTTTAGAAGTGGGGACTATCTATTTTTCCTAGGTGACCAATACACTTTTGGGTGTCCCAAAGATAATAATTTTGTTGTAACTACAGTAGTTACACTGTAAAACTAAATAGGTAAAAATTTACTTTCCCTTTTGGGCTGAGGTAATTTAATTCTGAGAAGCTAGGATACTGATCTTGCAATCAGCCACCTTGACTTCATGTGAGCAGAGATCCATACCAGCAGTTTTGATTGCTGGATCAGGGGCTACTTTTTTGGACTTTGCATTTCTCTTCTTTTTTTTATGTACACTCACTCACTCACTCACTCAAGTGGATCTTTGGATGTATTATGGATAAATATTCACCAATAGCTTTAATCTATTAAATTAGGCATGTAATGTTCATCAGATGTATTCCTACCTATGGCAGTTTTTATTTCCTGTCCTGAAAAATGCATGGAACTCCGCAGTGCTGCTTGTCCCCCTATCAGAGGCAGCAAGTGCTGAAGGGGGAGGCAGTCAAGGCTGCCACGAAGCAGCTTCTGTCCATAGTGGGCCAAAGCTCCCCAAGAACAGAGGCTACTTTGCCTCTCACAGAGCAGCCTCCATCTGTGGAGGGCCTGGGCCTGCTATGAGTACAGGCTGCTTCGTGACAGCAGCCCCCCCTCTATGTGGGATCCGAGCTCCCCACAGACAGAGTTTGGAAGCAGACTGGCTCCCTCCTGCCACCCCGTACTGCTGCCTCTGATACAGAGATAGCGGCATAGGGGGCTCGCTGGACATAGGACTGGGAGCACACTGGCTGCTGCCCTGCCCTATGAACTATTGAATAGTCATGTAACTGCAAAGTTTTGATGCAGTTATATGACTATTCTATTACCAGATATCTAACATCCCTAATACATGCTTATACTTGGATCAACTGATAGAGCATCCACACATATTTTTATGGGAGCAGAGTTACATGGGGAAATTCAAATATGTTTGTTTGTTTTTATTTCAGTGATATTTATCGAGATAGTGGAAGAGACATTCATGAACCAGTGAAGTGTGAATTAGTGGCATTTCACTAAAATTTTGAGTACCATTAACTTCTGTGGTTGTCAGTGGGAGTCATAGAATTGTGCCTTCAGTTCTGTTTGATTGGTTTATGCATTACATGACATTTCATTGTGTTTTAAGCGACCTGTCATATTGATTCCTGCAGTGCAATAGGGATGTAAAATTCTGATAATCAGTTAACTGGTTAAATGTTAGTTCAACTAATAAGAATGGCTGTACTGGGTCAGACCAAAGGTCCATCTAGCCCAGTATACTTTCTGCCGACAGTGGACGCTACCAGATGCCCCAGAGGGAAGGGACAACAGGTAATCTTCACGTGATCCCTCTGCTGTCACACATTTCCAGACAAAATGCTGGTTAATGGAATAAAGCAGGCCCCGGGCTGGGAAACGTTTTAGACTGGCTGAAGCAGCTCCCCGCAGAAAGTGGCTGCACTGCAGGAGCTACCTCTGTTCACGGAGAGAGCCCCCTGTAAGGCTAGAGCAGCATTCTAGAGCAGTTACCCGTTTAGGCTGATGATAACGGGGTAACCAGTTAACATTTCACATCCCTACTATGCAATGCAAATATGCTTCACTTTGTTCTTTAATATAGCCAAATAACACACAGCACTCTTAAATTCATTATAGACAAAAATTTGGTGTAGACATAATGTATTAAATGAATGGTTATTTAGCATTGCTTCTGAATACTTCAAATGTTAGTTCAGTCAATAATATCTTACAACAAATAATTTGAATCCATTATCACCAAATTAAGAGCAAAAAAGAACTAAAATGATCACAAAACACTAATAACTTTTTATATGTATGTTAAAAACAGTGAGTAGTCCAGGAGCACCTTAGAGTCTAACAAAAAATAATGTGGCAAGTTCGCTGTCAGGCAGAAGAATATTAATATGGTATACTGGGGTGGGCAATTATTTTTTTGGGGGGGACGACAAGATTTTGGAAAGTGGTCAAGGGCTGTACTTTTCTGTGGAGGAGATGTGGGGTCTAGGGTGGAGGTTGGGTGCAGAAGGGCACATGGAGTAAGGGACTGGGGTGCAGGAGACGGTGTGAGGTCTGAGAGGGAGTTTGAGTGAAGGAGGGGGTTGTGACCTGGGTCAGGGAATCAGGGAGGGAGTATGGGTGCAGGAAAGGATTCTGGTCTGGGGGAGGGGTATAGGGCCGTACAGGATCTGGGAGGGTGTTGTGACTTGGTGTGGAGGGGTTGGATGATGACCTGGGGAGGGGCTTAGGATGTAGGAGGGGCAGGGGTGCCAGAGGCAGGCTCTGTCTGGGAGGCATTTATCTAAGCCAGCAGTCTTGTAGCATCCCCAAGGCAGGCTGGGCTCCCTGCCTCCTGCAGCCCCAGATCACTTTCAACTGCAGACTCATTACCTCCACATGGCTTTCAGCTCCAGGAAGGGAAAGAAGCTTGTGCTGCCCTCAGGCCTATCTCTCAGCTCCTATTGGCTGGTTGTTTCCAGCCAATAAGAGCTGTGAGATTGGCTGAGGTCAATTCCTATTGGCCAGTTGTTTCCAGCCTATAGGAGCTGAGGACTGGGCTGGGGGCGGGGAGCTCACACAAAGCCTCCCCCTGCCAGCAGAGCAGAGAGCTGCACAGACTGCGCTTTAAACCACAGCAGCTGTGTCTGAGGGTCCTGGCGGATGATCCGTGGGCTGTATTTTGCCCAGCCCTGTGGTATTCAGTAGCTCATTTGAAAAAGTGTGTAAATATTTTTATACAGCTAAACTTTTCTTGATGCTTTTGCAGTTTTATATTGACTTGACTGAATGAAACTACAAATTCTAAATTAAGCAGTTAAGCACCAGAGATTTTTTGAATGATAATATTGTGGCTTTATGAATATTTAATTGTATTTAATGAATTATTTATTCCATTTACCACCTACAAAACAATATACTTATGAAAGAGTGGTTTTCTGTAACATTACTTGGGAGAACTGTCATGAAATGTCAAATGCACTAGTTATGGTGGGTAGCTTTAATCACCATGTACATACTATGGCATATACAACAAGGAAGCAGTTAAGTAGCTGTTATTAACCAACAGAATAAATGTACAAATTAATTAATTACACTATAGATGTATTTGCAAGCAATTGGTAATGTTTTGAAACAAATGTGATTCTACTGCTGTTATACAATATTATATACTAATTTGAAATAACAACATATTTTTTTCCCCTTTCCAGGTGGAATACAACCTTTCAAAATGCTGCAGATTATCTGGGTGAACCTAGAGATTATGTTTAATGTGCTTGTATTTTTAGAAATGCTTTTCCTGCATTTCATGAGATAAAACTCTTTACAAAAATGAAAACTTGGAGATCAATGAAGTTTTTTTCCATGTCCATGCATGTTAATGAACTCAAAGAAGAACTTTTGAAAAAAGAATAGATTTGTCGTAAACACTGATATACACAATATTGTTGGCTCAGGATTCTAGCCACATGTTTTTTTGTTTAAATATAAAAGGACATATAAGTGAAGATGAGCCTGTGTTTGATACATAGTGTCTGGAGTTAAGTAGACAAGGAATATTTTTAAGAGCTACTTAACAGTAATCTCTATCTGATAATCTCACAAGAAATAAAATGAAGAATCCATGTGAAAAAGTGATGTTGATTCCTTCCTCTGAAGGAGACAATTTCATGATGATTTAAGCCTCTCCAAACATCTGGATGTGGTGCTGAAGGCACATCTGTGTCTTTGATCAGCTGATTGAAACTGTGGAAAGAGGACCTTTAATTTAAAGTAACTCCCAGTTGAAATTCTCTTGCTCATCAGCTTGAACGGAATGAAAGGGAAAATGAACATGACGTATCAGTCAGGGGCCAGTTACTGAACTGAAAAAGGGAAACCTTACACTGTCATTTAAACTATAAAATCCTAGTCCAAACACCCTAGTCAAATATTTTTTTAAAATTTGACTACTTGGAAGATCTCTACAGATTTAAAGAAAGTCAGATGTCAGCAAACGATTCCTCTCCTCCATCCTTACAGAAGCTTTCTCCTCCTGTATCTCATGCTGCTGCGCCACCAACCCCTTCTCTGTCTTCAAGTCCCCAGTCGGGGCTCTCCAGCCGGCTGTCCAATGGCAGCCTCAGTACACAGAGTCTCACCAACTCCAGGGGCTCTATGCATGGGGTGTCTTTCCTGCTGCAGATTGGTCTCACGCGGGAAACTGTCACCATTGAAACTCAGGACCTGTCCCTCTCATCCGTCAAAGATCTAATCTGTTCCATAGTTTACCAGAAGGTACAGTATAACAACATACAGTACTGTTGTTTTATTATAATGGTTTTAATGTTACTATAATTGCTATCACTTTGTGTTAACTGGATATATCAAATGGTTATGTACTGAGACAAGACCCGTGTTGGAACTATATTAAGGTTGATTCCATGTAGTTCTAAAAGATGCACCTCCCAAGATAGGAGTTTAAATTAAAAGGAAGAGGGGTCTTGTTAGGTCTGATTTCTGAAATCCTACAACAATAGAAATTTGGACTCTTTATACATAACTGGCTTTGATAATATGGAAAGAATGTTATTTTCCCCTCTTGTGGTTGTAGTCACCCTCTTAGTGTTCTTCTGTGGTCATTGCTGCTATGTATTTGAGTTGAAGAAAACATTATTCAGCAGTATTCATGGTATAATGCAGCAATTCTGAAATAGTAGCCCTTGGACCAATGGTGGTTCAGAGAACAATTGCAGGTGGTCTGTTGGTTGGGTCGTATGGTATTGGCTGTGTTCCTTGTTTACAACTGCAAAATTTCATTAAAAGGCAACTAATACTTTCCTAACGTTTTTTTACAGTATAAGTAATTGTTATGATTGTCATAAGGATGCGGTACACTTTTCAGCAGGAGAGAAGTATCAACAAGATAAATTTTTTATAAAGATGGGGTCTGCAGTGTGAAAAATTGAGAACTCTCAGTATAATGCTAAAATGTTCTGAGTAGGGGGATGGAAGCGACTAGTTGCTTCCACCCCCTGCCCCCCACTCCGCTATCAGAGGCAGCAAGAGGGGCAGCAGGATCTGGAGCTGGTGGGAGCTGGTTCCCCTGAGCACAGTCTCCATGGGGGTCAGGGGAGGTGGGGAGGCAGTAAATATGCTGCACCTCTGCTTTTCAAATGTATTAAGAGCCTACTGGCTCATTTAAAAGGCTGGTGTGCAGTGTGGGGGACCTGGTGCGAGCTGGGAATCAGCTGTCCGTCCCTCCTGCTGCACTTCTGCTTATTAAATATATGAAGAGCCTGCCAACTCTTAATACATTTAAAATGCAAGGCTGCATGTATAGATTACATGCTATTGACCAAATTCAAATCTCATGTTAAATTTCAAGTAAATAATAAAAACAACCTAATGTTATCCATTCCCTCTTAAAAGTTGTTATTTTAAAAAGCTTTATAGTAAGAGAATGGGGAAATGTGAGGAAGTAAACATAATGGGAATGTGAAGTAGGTTGCTTTTCCTTGCCTGTAATTCTTCTTATTTATCTGAACTATTTTTTATGAATAAATAGGCTTTTAGTGTTCTTTTCCCTTAGAATTTTCAAAGAGTGCGGTAACCTTGATATAAGAACATAAGAAATGGTAGAAATGGTGTTCCTAGCCTCTGTTTCTGTGGAGGTGGGTGACAGGAGAGGGATCAATTAAGGATTACCTGTTGTGTTCCTTACTTGTGGGGCATCTGGTATTGGCCATTGTTGGCAGACAGGATGGACCATTGGTCTGACTGAGTATGGCCATTCTTATGTAATGACCCACCTAATATTTGGTGGGAAAAAATATAGGTAGGACAATAAAAGTTAGCATCACTATTGTTTCCAATCTTTTATGGTCCTTTCTTTTTCTTTAACCTTCCTCTCTCTGCATCTGAACGTTTCCTTGTTTCTTCCTGTCTTCACACTTGTCATACTTTTTCTTTGTTGGCTTTCATTTATATTGACACTTCCTGTCATTGGTGGCCTCAACTATAGTCTTTTCATAGCTCAAAATCAGAAGTACATTATATATGTAACCAGTTATATTGTAAAATTGACTAGGATTTCAAGATCTTGGTCATCTTGTCCCCAACTGGCTTTAATTCAGCTGTGTATTAACTGTTATGACTGATACCTACACAGCTGCTTAGTGAGAG